>NC_134353.1:60396407-60758679 GCF_048569485.1 Anomaloglossus baeobatrachus
GAACTGCATTGCCCCCAGATACAATGGCGGCCTACAGAGAACTGCATTGCCCCCAGATACAATGGGGGCCCAGAGAACTGCATTGCCCCCAGATACAATGGGGGCCCAGAGAACTGCATTGCCCCCAGATACAATGGGGGCCCAGAGAACTGCATTGCCCCCAGATACAATGGGGGCCTAGAGAACTGCATTGCCCCCAGATACAATGGGGGCCCAGAGAACTGCATTGCCCCCAGATACAATGGGGGCCTAGAGAACTGCATTGCCCCCAGATACAATGGGGGCCTAGAGAACTGCATTGCCCCCAGATACAATGGGGGCCTAGAGAACTACATTGCCCCCAGATACAATGGGGGCCTAGAGAACTACGTTGCCCCCAGATACAATGGGGGCCTAGAGAACTACGTTGCCCCCAGATACAATGGCGGCCTACAGAGAACTGCATTGCCCCCAGATACAATGGGGGCCCAGAGAACTGCATTGCCCCCAGATACAATGGGGGCCTAGAGAACTGCATTTCCCCCAGATACAATGGGGGCCTAGAGAACTGCATTGCCCCCAGATACAATGGGGGCCTAGAGAACTGCATTGCCCCCAGATACAATGGGAGCCTAGAGAACTGCATTGCCCCCAGATACAATGGGGGCCTAGAGAACTGCATTGCCCCCAGATACAATGGGGGCCTAGAGAACTGCATTTCCCCCAGATACAATGGGGGCCTAGAGAACTGCATTGCCCCCAGATACAATGGGGGCCTAGAGAACTGCATTGCCCCCAGATACAATGGGGGCCTAGAGAACTGCATTGCCCCCAGATACAATGGGGGCCTAGAGAACTGCATTGCCCCCAGATACAATGGGGGCCTAGAGAACTGCATTGCCCCCAGATACAATGGGGGCCTAGAGAACTACATTGCCCCCAGATACAATGGGGGCCTAGAGAACTGCATTGCCCCCAGATACAATGGGGGCCTACAGAGAACTGCATTGCCCCCAGATACAATGGGGGCCTACAGAGAACTGCATTGCCCCCAGATACAATGGGAGCCTAGAGAACTGCATAGCCCCCAGATACAATGGGGGCCTAGAGAACTGCATTACCCCCAGATACAATGGGGGCCTAGAGAACTGCATTACCCCCAGATACAATGGGGGCCACCGTACAGCCATACATAACCACTTAAAGGGATTGTCCAATTTACATAACTGACTTCCTAATTGCACATAATGGTTCAAAAGTGATAGATCAGCTAAAGAATATATAATTATTAGTTCTATTAGGTGACATGGAGCAGCTCGGTCTACGAATGTGGCAGCCAGGAAGGAAGGGCACCGCATGGCTGGGGCAGAGGTGCGGAATGTCGGGGCCAAATTACACTTACCAGGCTCTAGGTTAACACAGATTTATGCATTTAGAATGCAAAACTTTTATTATTTATTTGCCCCTTTATTAAAAAAAAACATTGATTGTAAGTGAACATTTTAAATAAAGTTATTGGGAAAAAACGTTCAGGAACCCAAACAGCCAGAAAACAGAATTGCAGGAACCGATATAGCGGGCACAACTTACCGGCGGGCGTCAGCGCGGGTGTCCCTGTGTCTGTACATGACTGCAGTGCTCCGATACAACCTCTCTCACGTCTCGCCGGTCTCCACCTACTGAGCGAAGCGCGCCAGAAACACAACCTTTAACTGACCATGCAGGAATGTACCACTGCTGAACAAAAAGGGGGGAGGACAAATCAATACTCTCTCCCTTTAGTAAGTTTTTTTTATATTTTTCAGTCTCTCATCTACAAAGTAACTTAATATATTTAAAACAAGTGGAATTTGCTTCTGAATTTAAAACATTTAACTGCTCTAAAAAATATTTTAGGGTTGTAAATATTTTTTTTTACCCCTCAGAAAAGAATTATTTTGGAACGTTCCATACGCTATGACGCGTTCCGGGAAAGGTGAAATGCGATTGGTTCGATCTCGGTGCCAGTTAATTGGTGGGCGAAAACGGAAGCTGCTGTTTCTTTCTCCTGATTGGCTGTTTGGGTTTTGTGGGCGGGTAGATTTTGAAGCGCTTCCCCGCCAAATACTAGTAGTTGTATTTTGGCGCTAAAATGAAGGAAGGAATAGATAATAGTAAATATAGGGATGGAAGCAATGGCTACTGATAGTGATAATGGCGGGCAGGGCGAGCGTATTACACGTATATGTCAGCTGGGCCTTTATTACTACCGTACTTCATTATGGCGTCCGTCACCGCAGTGGATTTGATCAGGCACTGTTCACATTAGGTCTTGTTTTGGGGCTCTTCCTAACCTATGGCTAGCCACGTGTCCATTGTGTCCCTACAGTGCCCCTCATACACATTATGCTGCCCTCAAAATGTATCCCTACACATTATTATGCTTCCGCAGTATATTCCCCACAAATGATGTCCCCCATAGTGTCTTCCTGATTATGGTGCCCCCACAGCACTCCGCACAAGTAATGCCCCTACAGTGCCTCCTCCATATTATGGTGCTCACCACACACAGTATGATGCCCGCAGAGAGAAATCTACACAGTATGATGTCCCCAGAGACCCCACACACACAGTATGGTGCCCCCACAGAACCATCTACACAGTATGATGTCCCCACAGAGCCCACACACACAGTATGGTGCCCCCACAGAACCATCTACACAGTATGATGCCCGCAGAGAGAAATCTACACAGTATGATGTCCCCACAGAGCCCACACACACAGTATGATGCCCGCAAAGAACCATCTACACAGTATGATGTCCCCAGAGACCCCACACACACAGTATGGTGCCCCCACAGAACCATCTACACAGTATGATATCGCCACAGAGCCCACACACACAGTATGGTGCCCCCACAGAACCATCTACACAGTATGATGTCCCCATAGAGCCCACACACACATCATGATGCCCGCAGAGAGAAATCTACACCATATGATGTCCCCACAGACCCCAAACACACAGTATGGTGCCCCCACAGAACCATCTACACAGTATGATCTCCCCATAGAGCCCACACACACATCATGATGCCAGCAGAGAGAAATCTACACCGTATGATGTCCCCACAGACCCCACACACACAGTATGGTGCCCCCACAGAGCCATTTACACAGTATGATATCGCCACAAAGCCCCCACACAAAATATGATGTCCCCACAGAGCCATCTCCACAGTATGATATCGCCATAGAGCCCCCACACACAGTATAATGCCCCCACAGTGCCTCCACACACAGTATGATATCGCCACAGAGCCATCTACACAGTATGATATTGACACAGAGGCCCCACATAAAGTATTATATCCCCACAGAGTCATCTACACAGTATGATATCGACAAAGTGCCCCCACATAAAGTATGATGTCCTCACAGAGCCATCTACACAATATGATATCGACACAGAGCCCCCATACAAAATATAATGTCCCCACAGAGCCATCTACACACAGTATGACGTCCCCACAAAGACATCAACATAGTATGATACCCCCACAGAGCCATCTACACAATATAATGTCCCCACAGAGCCCCCACACACAGTATGATGTCCCCACAGTGCCCCCGCACACAGTATGATGTCCCCACAGTGCCCCCACACACAGTATGATGTCCCCACAGTGCCCCACACACAGTATGATGTCCCCACAGTGCCCCCACACACAGTATGATGTCCCCACAGTGCCCCCACACACAGTATGATGTCCCCACAGTGCCCCCATACACAGTATGACGTCCACACAGTGCCCCCGCACACAGTATGATGTCCACACAGTGCCATCTACACAGTATAATGGCTAACAGTGTGTGACTTCCCTCATTCCACCAATTGGTAATACCTTTCTTATACACAGCTAATTCAGGTGTGTAGGCATATGTGGTATAACCAGGGGTGTAATAATCGCGGTTGCAGCAATTGCGACTGGGCCCAGGGGTACAGTGCGCCCGCCAGCCCCAGCACCTTTTTCAACTGGTTGTGTGTCCGAGGACGCGCATCCAGCTGAAATACATCGCTGCACAGAGAGCCATCGGGTCCCTGCACTGAGATATGCCGGACGCCGATTAAGGCTATGAATATTCACTGCTCCCATGACCAGAGCATGGGGAGCATAGAATACGCCAACACCCGGCAGCTGACCGCGCTGTAAGTGGGCACGCCACACATGAGAGTGACAATATGCGCTGCGCTTACGCTGCTTACACGCTGGTCAGTTGCGGCATGCCATCACCGGTGGAGAAAATCAGGGGAGTGGTCCAAAGGTGAGTATAATTGTTTATTTTTTTATTGTGTGCAGCACCCTGTGATATCATATGTACCAGGATGTGGCCAGGATGGTGACATAAACCAGAATGGGGCCATAAACCAGGCTAGTGCCATTATGGGGACATGTATACCAGGATGGGGCCATTATGGGGACATGCATACCAGGATGGGGCCATTATGGGGACATGTATACCAGAATGGGGCCATTATGGGGACATGTATACCAGAATGGGGCCATTATGAGGACATGCATACCAGAATGGGGCCATTATGGGGACATGTATACCAGAATGGGGCCATTATGAGGACATGTATACCAGAATGGGGCCATTATGGGGACATGTATACCAGAATGGGGCCATTATGAGGACATGTATACCAGAATGGGGCCATTATGAGGACGTGTATACCAGAATGGGGCCATTATGGGGACATGCATATCAGGATGGGGCCATTATGAGGACGTGTATACCAGAATGGGGCCATTATGAGGACGTGTATACCAGAATGGGGCCATTATGAGGACGTGTATACCAGAATGGGGCCATTATGAGGACGTGTATACCAGAATGGGGCCATTATGGGGACATGCATATCAGGATGGGGCCATTATGAGGACATGCATACCAGAATGGGGCCATTATGGGGACGTGTATACCAGAATGGGGCCATTATGGGGACGTGTATACCAGAATGGGGCCATTATGGGGACATGTATACCAGAATGGGGCCATTATGAGGACGTGTATACCAGAATGGGGCCATTATGGGGACGTGTATACCAGAATGGGGCCATTATGGGGACATGCATATCAGGATGGGGCCATTATGAGGACATGCATACCAGAATGGGGCCATTATGAGGACGTGTATACCAGAATGGGGCCATTATGGGGACATGTATACCAGAATGGGGCCATTATGAGGACGTGTATACCAGAATGGAGCCATTATGGGGACATGCATATCAGGATGGGGCCATTATGAGGACATGCATACCAGAATGGGGCCATTATGAGGACGTGTATACCAGAATGGGGCCATTATGGGGACGTGTATACCAGAATGGGGCCATTATGGGGACATGTATACCAGAATGGGGCCATTATGAGGACGTGTATACCAGAATGGGGCCATTATGGGGACGTGTATACCAGAATGGGGCCATTATGGGGACGTGTATACCAGAATGGGGCCATTATGAGGACGTGTATACCAGAATGGGGCCATTATGAGGACGTGTATACCAGAATGGGGCCATTATGGGGACATGCATATCAGGATGGGGCCATTATGAGGACATGCATACCAGGATGGGGCCATTATGGGGACATATATACCACCATGGGGCCATTATAGGGACAGCTATACCAGGATGGGGCCATGATGGGGACATACTGTATATACCACGATGGGGACATATATACCAGGATGAGGCCATTATGGCATCATCTCTACCAGGATGGGGACAGGATGTAGGCATATACCAGGATGGCCCATGATGGAGACAAATACACCAGGATATAGCCACGATGGAAGACATACTGTATATAGCACGATGGGGACATATACACCAGGATGAGGCAATTATTGGATTATCTATACCAGGATGTAGACATATATCAGGATGGCCCATGATGGAGACATATATACCAGGATATTGCCATGATGGGGACATATACCAGGATGTGGTCAGGATGGAGACATATGTACCAGGATAAGGCCATATATACCAGGATGGGGCCATGATGAGGACATATATACCAGGATGGGGCTATATATTGCAGGATGGAGACATATTTATCAGGAAGTGGCCCAGGATAGGGGACATTAGTACAGGATGGGGGTCAGTACTACACAATGAAGGGGTGTCAATTTGTATGTCTTTATAGGATTTAGAACGCTACAATGGCCCAAACATCCTACCAACATGTGGGGGGGCCCAGGCTCAAACTTTGCATCGGGGCCCATCAGACTCTACTTAAGCCACTGGGTATAACAGCATTACATGTGCACTAATAGTATTTGTAGCTAATGGATTGTGTAAGCAACTATGTGTAGCAGGGAGTGATTCATGTAAGGATTCCATACAATAGGAGGCTGATACTCACCCCTCTGCTGTAATATGCTGATGCACCCTGCAGAGCACTGTTACCACAACATGGATTGTGACACAAAGATTTAGTGATATGTAATGAGGGAGGCTTAAATATATTGTAATGTAATTCACTGTTTTCTCGCCATTTAAGCCACATAACCTGTCCCTTGGACAATGTAATCTCAGTATCCACTGACTGCTGTATATATTTGTCTATATAAGGATTGAAGCATATTTAGCTGTGATTTATACACTGAAGAAAAACAATATATTTTAATATTAATAAAATCAAATTTTATATTTAGGCGGAAAGACTCCTGGTTCTATTTTTCAAATTTACAGCATTTACAGTCACCACAGTGTGATGTCCTCACAGTGCCCCCGCACACAGTATGATGCCCAAAAATGAAGCCCAAAAAGAGTATGATATCCCCACAGTGCTGCCACATACAGTATGATGTCCTCTCAATGCCCCAGTAGACAGTATGATGCCTAAAAAGTGCCCCAACACAGAGTATGTCCCCACAGTGCCCCCACATACAGTATGATGTCCTCATAGTGCCTCTGTATACAGTATGCTGCCCCAAAAGTGCCCCAACACAGTATGATGTCCCCACAGTGCCCTTATTCACAGTATAATGCACATAAAGTGCCCCAACACAGAGTATGATGTCCCCACAGTGCCCCCATATACAGTATGATGTCCCCACAGTGCCCCCACATACAGTATGATGTCCCCACAGTGCCCCCACATACAGTATGATGTCCCCACAGTGCCCCCACATACAGTATGATGTCCCCACAGTGCCCCCACATACAGTATGATGTCCCCACAGTGCCCCCACATACAGTATGATGTCCCCACAGTGCCCCCACATACAGTATGATGTCCCCACAGTGCCCCTACACACAGTATGATGTCCCCACAGTGCCCCTACACACAGTATGATGTCCCCACAGTGCCCCCGCACACAGTATGATGTCCCCACAGTGCCTCCGTACACAGTATGATGTCCCCACAGTGCCTCCGTACACAGTATGCTGTCCCAAAAGTTCCCCAACAAACAGTATGATGTCCCCACAATGCCTCCATCAATATCATTTGTCCAAACAACCCATTAAATAGAAGTGTCTGGTAAAAGTCATACAATATCCTTTTCTAAATCTCTTGGCCTCCATTCACTTTTATTAGAATATCTTTTGAATGAGGTTCTCTTGAAAGAAGCCATTTTGTGAATTAGACCTATCAGTTCTCCGGGAGCCAGTCACCTCACTATAAAACTATATTTTTCAGTGATAATGTCTTCACTTATTTACCAGAATGCAATGAATTCTGGAAGAGCTCTCAGAACCGCAACCTAGTGCTTGTAATGTGTGTGGTGCAGCTCACATATTGTCTATCATGTGCTTGTAATGTGTAGTGCAGCTCACGTAATGGCTCCCATGTTCTTGTAATGTGTATGGGGTAGTTGACAAAATGGCTACCTTTTGCTTGTTCCATCACATACATTACAAGCATGAAATTGTAATGTATGTGATGCAACTCACAAAATGGCTACCATGCGCTTGTAATATGTGTGGTGCAGCTCACAAAATGGCTACCACATGCTTGTAATGTGTGTGTGTGAGACCTCACTAAATGGCTTTCTCGTGCTTGTAATGGATGTGATGAAACTCACAAAATGGCTACCATGTGCTTGTAATATGTGTGGTGCAACTCACAAATTGTCTGCCTTGTGCTTGTAATGTGTGCAGTGGAGATCACAAAATGGCTACGTCGTGCTTGTAGTGTGTGTGGTAGAGCTCACAAAATGCCTACCACGTGCTTGTAATGTATGTGTGCGAGCTCACAAAATGGCTTGCTGCCATATGCTAATAATGTGTGGGGTAGAGCTCACAAAATGGCTACCTCGTGATTTTAATGTATGTGATGGAGCTTACAAAATGGCTGCATTGTGCTTGTAACGTGTGCAGTGAAGCTCACAAAATGGCTACCTTGTACGTGTAATGTATGTGTGGGAGCTCACAAAATGGCTACCATGTGCTTTAATGTGTGCAGTGAAACTCATAAAATGACTACGACGTACTTATGTGTGTGATGGAGCTCACAAAATGGCTACCAAGTGCTTGTAATGTGTGCAGTAGAGCTCACAAAATGGCTGCCATGTGTGCAGTAGAGCTCACAAAATGGCTATCTTGTGCTTGTATTGTGTGCTTGTGCTTGTAATTTATGCAGTGGAGCTCTCAAAATAGCTACCATGTACTTATAATATTTGCACTAGAGCTCACAAAATGGCTACCTCGTGCTTATAATGTATGTGATGGAGCTTACAAAATGGCTACCTTGTGCTTGTAATGTGTGTGTGGGAGCGCCTAAAATGGCTACCATGCGCTTATAATATGTGCAGTAAAGCTTGCAAAATGGCTACCCAGTGCTTATAATGTGTGTGGTAGAGCTCACAAAATGGCTACTTTGTGTTTGTAATATGTGAATAAAAGCTCAGAAAATAGCTACCCCCGTGTGAGCTGTAATGGCGGCCATATTAGATTGCACATTTCCGTATTGTTACTGAAGCATTGTATTGGAAAGAGAGAGAAACTTTGGTCAGTTGCCACGTGGCACTATGGATATGTTGTCGACGCTGAACGGTACATTGTCTATGCTGTACAAGGTCGTTCCTATGGGCAGCAATGTTCTGCCATGCTTTGAGAAATAGTCAATGCCCGTTGGTTCCTATTACTGAGACACTTGTTGTTGGCAACGCCAAAGCAGTGAATGCCGAAAGAACAGAGGGGTCCGGCGGACATGTGACTCTGTGTTTCTGATATCCTGTAGGTAAATTGGGCCGGTTTCTCATATCTGACCTTCACAGTCTGAGACCACATTGTCCACACCAGGTCTGAACTCAACATTTGAGTTTGGGTCAAGAGACCGATAGCTGGTCCGAATATCATGGTATGTTCTGTTGGATGTGTGAAACCGGCCTAACATAATGGCAGCTGTGCGCCCCTCACCTCCCCCTACTCCTAACACAGGAAATCCACACCATTCTTGAAGTAATGGATGTCCTGTCATGGAGAGGTGGAGGTGCAGCTGCTGCATCCCCGCTCCCTAAGGCCTCATTCACACTTTTGTTTTTCACGAATACTACCCATACCCATTGTAGCTTGTTCACATGTCCATGTTATTTTTTTAGGGGGCTTCAAATATAAAAGGAGACTTGTCCACCTTTGTTTCGAGTCTCTGACCACATTCACCCAAATGGAAAAAATGGACAGTAGATGGCATCCATTTTTGCTGTTTCCAGAGTAGAAGCTCAGAAACCTTTTTCTTTCCACATGGAAAATTACTATAAATATGCAGATGAGTCTTTAAAGGGCTGTGAAAAAGAAGCAATTTTGCAATTTACTGCTTGTTTAGGTCTCATTGTCTTGGAGACTGTCCATAGCTGGTTCGGTAGACGCCCAACCACACAAAGTGCTTTCAGCTGTCTGACGACTTGTCGCATTAGCATCTGGCCTAGCAAACACCTATGAAGGACAACTCTCCAGGTGGTAACTTTTGGGATTAGCCCTACATAGAAGAGCAGATCTGGATGGCCATGTACCGGCCTGAGGCGTTTAGAGATTTATTAAGTATGGGAAGCTGGAGACATGATACTACCGGTCAGATGAGTGCTTGAAGCTGGATGTGACAGTGTTGTGGGAGCGCTTGATGCTAGAATACCTAATGGGGGTATTGTAGGAACCCCTGGTCTTGGTATACTGCCTTGGTGTGATTTCTGTGGAAAAGCTTTGGGTGACACTATACTGGTAATGGGGGCTCTGGATGTCACCGTGAGAGGGGTAGGAGCCGGCCGTGGCCCGCGAGCCTCTGTCAGAGCCGAATGTGGCCTGAGGCGTTTAGAAATAAATTAAGTATGGTAAGCTGGAGACAGGATGATAGCACTGGTGGAGGTGCTTGAAACTGGGTGTGACCGTGTGTTGGGAGTGCTTGATGGGAGAATACCTAATGGGGGTATTGTAGGAACCCATGGATCTTGGTATACTCCCTTTCTGTGGAGAAGCTATGGCTGTCACTATACTGGTCATTGGGGCACTGGTTGTCACTACTGTGAGTGGGAAGAGAACTAAAGCGGGCTTTACACACAGCGACATCGCTAGCGATGTCGCTGATGAAAGCACCCGCCCAAGTCGGTTGTGCGTCACGGGCAAATCGCTGCCCGTGGCGCACAACATTGCTTACACCCGTCACACAAACTTATCTGCCTAGCGACGTCGCTGTGGCCGGCGAACCGCCTCCTTTTTAAGGGGGCACTTCGTTCGGCGTCACAGCGACGTCACTAAGCGGCCGCCCAATAGAAGCGGAGGGGCAGAGATGAGTGGGCCGAACATCCCGCCCACCTCCTTCCTTCCTCATTGCGGGTGGCCGCAGGTACGGTGATGTACCTCGTTCCTGAAGTGTCACACACAGCCATGTGTGCTGTTGCAGGAATGACGAACAACCTGCATCCTGCAACAGTAATTGGAAGCAAGAAGGCCTGCGGAGACACCATCACATGTTTCTCAACGCTGGCAGGAAACTAGCCAGGTCTTTCACCGGGAAGGAACAACCACGGGAAGGGCAGTCTCCAGTCAAGGAGACCACCTATGCCAAACATGGTATCCATCCACAGACAGCCGTTTCGGGGTATTTGCCCCTCATCAGTGTGGAGTAGGAATCTGGCTAGTGGGAGCATTGCCTAGTAAAAGACTATGTGAGCAAGGATGGTTGACCTTAGGGAGATCAACATCCACCACTGCGGAGACACCATCACGTGTTTCTCAACGCAGTGATTCTAGAGCAATGCCCCCTGGGAAATATTCAAAGCAAGAAGGCCTGCGGAGACACCATCACATGTTTCTCAACGCTGGCAGGAAACTAGCCAGGTCTTTCACCGGGAAGGAACAACCACGGGAAGGGCAGTCTCCAGTCAAGGAGACCACCTATGCCAAACATGGTATCCATCCACAGACAGCCGTTTCGGGGTATTTGCCCCTCATCAGTGTGGAGTAGGAATCTGGCTAGTGGGAGCATTGCCTAGTAAAAGACTATGTGAGCAAGGATGGTTGACCTTAGGGAGATCAACATCCACCACTGCGGAGACACCATCACGTGTTTCTCAACGCAGTGATTCTAGAGCAATGCCCCCTGGGAAATATTCAAAGCAAGAAGGCCTGCGGAGACACCATCACATGTTTCTCAACGCTGGCAGGAAACTAGCCAGGTCTTTCACCGGGAAGGAACAACCACGGGAAGGGCAGTCTCCAGTCAAGGAGACCACCTATGCCAAACATGGTATCCATCCACAGACAGCCGTTTCGGGGTATTTGCCCCTCATCAGTGTGGAGTAGGAATCTGGCTAGTGGGAGCATTGCCTAGTAAAAGACTATGTGAGCAAGGATGGTTGACCTTAGGGAGATCAACATCCACCACTGCGGAGACACCATCACGTGTTTCTCAACGCAGTGATTCTAGAGCAATGCCCCCTGGGAAATATTCAAAGCTCTAGAATCACTGCGTTGAGAAACACGTGATGGTGTCTCCGCAGTGGTGGATGTTGATCTCCCTAAGGTCAAACATCCTTGCTCACGCAACAGTAATTGGGATAGGAACGACTGGTCAACGATCAACGACATGGTGAGTATTTTTTGATCCCTAACGGTCGTTCTTGTGTTTCACACGCAACGACGTCGCTAACGAGACGGATGTGCAGCACGAATTCCGTGACCCCCAACAACATCTCGTCAGCGATGTCGTTGCGTGTAATGCCCGCTTAAGTCTAGTTCGCAACCCTCTCTCAGAACTCAATGTGCCTTGCAACCCTTTCAGAGCTCAATGTCGCTCGCGACCATCTCCCAGAGCTCAATGTCGCTCGCTCGCGACCATCTCCCAGAGCTCAATGTCGCTCGCTCGCGACCATCTCCCAGAGCTCAATGTCGCTCGCTCGCGACCATCTCCCAGAGCTCAATGTCGCTCGCTCGCGACCATCTCCCAGAGCTCAATGTCGCTCGCTCGCGACCATCTCCCAGAGCTCAATGTCGCTCGCGACCATCTCCCAGAGCTCAATGTCGCTCGCTCGCGACCATCTCCCAGAGCTCAATGTCGCTCGCTCGCGACCATCTCCCAGAGCTCAATGTCGCTCGCTCGCGACCATCTGCCAGAGCTCAATGTCGCTCGCGACCATCTGCCAGAGCTCAATGTCGCTCGCTCGCGACCATCTCCCAGAGCTCAATGTCGCTCGCGACCATCTCCCAGAGCTCAATGTCGCTCGCGACCATCTCCCAGAGCTCAATGTCGCTCGCTCGCGACCATCTGCCAGAGCTCAATGTCGCTCGCGACCATCTGCCAGAGCTCAATGTCGCTCGCTCGCGACCATCTCCCAGAGCTCAATGTCGCTCGCTCGCGACCATCTCCCAGAGCTCAATGTCGCTCGCTCGCGACCATCTCCCAGAGCTCAATGTCGCTCGCTCGCGACCATCTCCCAGAGCTCAATGTCGCTCGCTCGCGACCATCTCCCAGAGCTCAATGTCGCTCGCTCGCGACCATCTCCCAGAGCTCAATGTCGCTCGCTCGCGACCATCTCCCAGAGCTCAATGTCGCTCGCTCGCGACCATCTCCCAGAGCTCAATGTCGCTCGCGCCCATCTCCCAGAGCTCAATGTCGCTCGCGCCCATCTCCCAGAGCTCAATGTCGCTCGCGCCCATCTCCCAGAGCTCAATGTCGCTCGCGCCCATCTCCCAGAGCTCAATGTCGCTCGCGCCCATCTCCCAGAGCTCAATGTCGCTCGCGCCCATCTCCCAGAGCTCAATGTCGCTCGCGCCCATCTCCCAGAGCTCAATGTCGCTCGCACCCATCTCCCAGAGCTCAATGTCGCTCGCGCCCATCTCCCAGAGCTCAATGTCGCTTGCGCCCATCTCCCAGAGCTCAATGTCGCTCGCGCCCAACTACCAAAGCTCAATGTCGCTCGCGACCATCTCTCAGAGCTCAATGTCGCTCGCGACAATCTCTGATATCTTTGTGGCTCTCAAGATCAAAAAGGTTGGGGATCACTGGGTTACAGCTTGGTGCCCACTAGGATTTCTATGTCTGAATAAATGTGCTCTAGACATGTCAAACCAAGTGTGATCCACAGTATCCCCCCCAAAGGGTTTCACACACACTTGGAAAAAAAATCCCGTCATTGACTAAGGACCCCAAATGATCACGTGATCATATATGACAGGTCACTTATAGCGGTCAGTAACTGACCGACATGCAATGGTCACTCTGGCCCCTCATCTACATGGTTTGCATCTGTAAGCCCAAGTACAAACCCATTTTGACTGATACTATGCACTTTTGCATTTGACCACTCTTCTACATTAGCATTTACTATGTAATCTGTCCAACCCCTAAAAGCTTCAACATTCCTGATCCTAATATGTTTCTGCATCTGAACTGAACAATGAATGCAACTTTGAATAGAATAGGTTTGTTGTTAGTTGTTTTTTTTTTTTTGTTGTTTTTTTTTAAATTATTTAACATTCTGACAAAACAAATGCAAACTTAAAATCCCTGGAGCTTCTGACCTTTGGGGTTATGACATGTACACAAGAATCTACAGACATGTAAATGATACTTGCCTGAGGGTGTTAGAGAATACAAACATCACAACAGGGGATCACAGCTGAGTCTTTTTGTGAGGTAAAACCTCTTCCTGCCTGTCCTTAAAAAATGTATTACCTCAAAGAAAGAATTACGGCAGCAATGATCCCGTTGATGTTATGTCTATATACTCTTTTGTGTCCTCTTTCATTTCTACCATACATAGAAACAAGTGGTGAAGCATGGGTTAAATAAGCGGCTTTGTAATTTCTCCAGCATATTGACCCTGCAATAGTGCAGCTGGTGGGAGAGGGGACAATACCATGAGGGCAGCGGCTTCCAAAAACATAATTTGTGATGTGTCTGAGGCCATGTATGAACATGCACCACAACGAGATCCTGGCCAAATTCCGCGTTTTCTTGATTGTTAAGATAACAGACTATTAGATGTGTAAGCTGCCACTTACGTCGTGACCATTAAATTTTGGGTTCTCTTTCCTGCCCCTATAACCCCCAGTATATAACATCCACTCCTCACCTCCAGTGTATAACCTCCAGCACCCCCCTTCCAAACCCAGTGTAAAACATCTGGCTCCATTTGCCCAGTGTATAACCTCTGTCCCCTCACTGTAAACCATCTGTCCCTATTGCCCTTGGTGTATAACCTCCGGTGGCGAATGGGACACAGGTTATACACCAGGGGTGAGGGGGCCGGTGTATAATCTCCAGCCCCCCACCCCCAGTATAAAACATTTGGCCCCTTGGCCCCTTTGCCCCCAATGTACATCAAGACACATTGCATAACCTTTGTCCCCTCACCCTCAGTGTAAACCATTCAGCCCCCTCACACCCCGGAGTAAAACCTTCATCCCCATTGAATCTGGTTTATAAGCTTTGTCCCCTCAGTGTAAACCATGAAGGGCCTCAAACCCCAGGGTATAACTTCCATCCCCATTGACCTTGGTTTATAAGCTTTGTCCCCTCATCCTCAGTGTGAACCATTCAGCCCCCGCACACCCCAGGGTATAACCATCTTCATCCCCATTGACCCTGGTTTAAAAGGTTCGTCCACTCAGTGTAAACCATCCAGCCCCTCAAACCCCAGGGTATAACCTCCATCCCCACTGACCCTGTTTTATAAGCTTCATCCCCTCAGTTTAAACCATCCAGCCCCCTCACACCCCGGGGTATAACCTCCATCCCCACTGACCCTGGTTTATAAGTTTCGTCCTCTCAGTGTAAACCATCCAGCCCCCTCACACCCCGGGGTATAACCTCCATCCCCACTGACCCTGGTTTATAAGTTTCGTCCTCTCAGTGTAAACCATCCAGCCCCCTCACACCCCGGGGTATAACCTCCATCCCCACTGACCCTGGTTTATAAGTTTCGTCCTCTCAGTGTAAACCATCCAGCCCCCTCACTCCCCGGGGTATAACCTCCATCCCCACTGACCCTGGTTTATAAGTTTCGTCCTCTCAGTGTAAACCATCCAGCCCCCTCACTGCCCGGCATATTACCTCTGGCCACCTCGCCTCCGGGGTATAACCACCGTCCCATCACCCTCAGTGTAAACCATCTGGCACCCCCTCACACCGCGGGGTATAACCTCCATCCCGACTGACCCTGGTTTATAAGATTCATCCCCTCAGTGTAAACCATCCAGCCCCCTCACTCCCTGGCATATTACCTCTGGCCACCTAGCCTCCGGGGTATAACCACCGTCCCATCACCCTCAGTGTAACCCAACCGGCCCCCTGGGGTATACCAATCTAGCCCAGTCCCTCCCAGGCGTATAACCTCCATCCCCACTGACCTTTGTTAATAATCTCAGTCCCCTGGTGTAAAACAGATGGCCCAGTTATCCCTGGTGAATAACCACCCCCCCCCCCCCCCGGAATGCTGTCTACCTTTACTAACATGTGACAGAACGGCTGGTGGTGCAGAGCTCACTGATACCAGTGCAGCCTGTAATAGGAGCCACCTGTGTAACAAGACTATGTGTTTGTTATATTTCTTCCCTCATCATCTGTGACTGATATTATTAGGGCCCACTCACACTTGCGCTATTTTGACGCAAACGGAATCCGTCAGTAATGTAGTACAGTTCATTTATTTACAGTGGAAGCGCGACATCGTGTGGACACAAGCGGGTACAGCATGACACACACACGCGCCATAGTAACGCGCTTCCACTGTAAATAAATGAACTGTACTACATTAGTGACGGATTCCGTTTGCGTCAAAATAGCGCAAGTGTGAAACTAGCCTTAAGTGGAAGGAGCCACAGCAACTCAGCCACGAAGTGGAGACCCTGTAATGTTACAGAGTGGGGGGCACCGAGTGCTGAGGAGCAGAACCTTGACCAACTCCATTCTACACCTTTGGGATGAATTAGAATTTTGATTCTGAACCCGGCGTCTCTACAACACCAGTGTCTGACCTTACAAATACTCCTTGATTAAAAAAGGGGTAAAAAGTCTCCTAAACACCTCCAAAATTTTGTATAAACCCTTCCCAGAAGGCCAACTTCATATTTAGGTCTATGGATGTAGAATGTGAGGTTAGAAAATCTGTGGGTGTTTAGGCATTGGGGGAAGACTGTGGAGGGGGCACTTTCTGGATTATCTATTGCCAGCCTATATTTAAAGGGATAAACAGACAGGAGAGCAAGCGTGGTTGTATTGCCACTGTACTGCCACTGTACTGTACTCTCCCACTACACTCCAACACGTCACCTCCGGTCCTCCCAAGATCTCCTCCTCTCCTCCTCTCTCATTCGCTCCTCACACAACCAACTCCAAGACTTCTCCCGAGCATCCCCAGTCTCCTGGAACTCGCTGCCTCAACACGTCAGACTATCCCCTACTCTTGCAAACTTGAAACGGAACCTGAAAACGCACCTGTTCAGAAATGCCTACAATCTACAATGAACTCGCTGCCGCCCGACCACCGTGCGCAGCTGCCGCCCGACCACCGTGCGCAGCTGCCGCCCGACCACCGTGCGGAGCTGCCGCCCGACCACCGTGCGGAGCTGCCGCCCGACCACCGTGCGGAGCTGCCGCCTGACCTACACCCCACCTATTGTCTCCTCCCCATAATCCTATAGAATGTAAGCCCGCAAGGGTAGGGCCCTCTTCCCTCTGTACTAGTCTGTCTACTGTAACTTGTATACGTATTTTGTATGTAACCCCCTTCTCATGTACAGCACCATGGAATTAATGGTGCTCTATAAATAAATAATAATAATAATAATTGCCAAAGATAAATATCTAAATTTTATTGCATCATAAAATATCTATTATTAGATGCAGCACAAGTTTATACAGTTAGGTGCAAAAAACAGAGGGCACCTTGGCACAAAACAGGGTTAGTCGAAAGCTCACATGGCAGATACAGTAACAAAACATGTACACATCATTAAATACAAATTACAGAGTTTTCTGTCATGTGAAGCCAGAGAACAATAGCTGGTGTCCAAACTAGGAAATAGATTAAACAGCACACTAGATATATCAATACATGCAAACAGCGTTACATACCAGTGGCTGTATAAGATAAGGGAGGATCACCAGTAATTGCTTAAAGTGCCAAAGTGCAGGAAACAAAGACCAAAAGGTCCCCCCTGAAGCAGGTAACGCGCGTTTCACGTTTTTGTGGTGTAACGCTTCGTCAGACCAAGAAGGGGTGGTGACTCATTGATTCCAAGGACCTTTTAAAAGGAGCATGTGATGTATCATGTGGACGAAAAGAAACCAGTCAGTGAAGATCTTTCGGCGCATGCGCAGTCGCCACTAATCACCCCAGCAGATGCGAGCGGCGTCAGGCCGAGGAGTGCAGGGGAGGAGGATAAGCTCACGCCCCCTCACCGGCACAACTCCGCCCCAGAGACACCGCCAGGCATGCCAGGGAGAGAGTGAAGACCGCACACGCGCACACAACACATGCTGGGACATAGAGAGATGTGTACAATCTTCCAATCGGCAGCAGCACATGGACGTTTTAAGGACAAGAGGGGGACAAATGAAGAACTAACAATAATTCATAAATAACAGTGATAGACCCCCATCCTAAGTCCAAAGCATATTCCAGATTGCCATGGAAGAAGCCTTCTTGTAAGCGCAGTCCAGGTGAACGATGTGCTCAGGCAGTCATATGATGGAGGCAAAAAAGGTCCCAAGGAAGCAAGAGAAAGGGCTGCAGAAAAGAAAAAGCATAAAAACACATGCAGCAAAGAATAGAACAGGTTAAAATAGGTGTATCATACAAAAATACCCCCAATAAAATTGCAGTAGTGGAAAGAACCACTCTGGAAAAAAGGGGGAAGGGGGGAAAGAACAAGGGGAAAACAGGGATCTATAGGAAGGAGGCGAAGCTAAGGGACTCATTCAATCCAGACGGGACCATAGTACCCAACATAACAATCCATTTAGTTTCTTTTTGGGCGAGAATTTAAAAATTTTAAAAAAATTCTCGCCCAAAAAGAAACTAAATGGATTGTTATGTTGGGTACTATGGTCCCGTCTAGATTGAATGAGTCCCTTAGCTTCGCCTCCTTCCTATAGATCCCTGTTTTCCCCTTGTTCTTTCCCCCCTTCCCCCTTTTTTCCAGAGTGGTTCTTTCCACTACTGCATTTTTATTGGGGGTATTTTTGTATGATACACCTATTTTAACCTGTTCTATTCTTTGCTGCATGTGTTTTTATGCCATTTGTGCTTTTTCTTTTCTGCAGCCCTTTCTCTTGCTTCCTTGGGACCTTTTTTGCCTCCATCATATGACTGCCTGAGCACATCGTTCACCTGGACTGCGCTTACAAGAAGGCTTCTTCCATGGCAATCTGGAATATGCTTTGGACTTAGGATGGGGGTCTATCACTGTTATTTATGAATTATTGTTAGTTCTTCATTTGTCCCCCTCTTGTCCTTAAAACGTCCATGTGCTGCTGCCGATTGGGAGATTGTACACATCTCTCTATGTCCCAGCATGTGTTGTGTGCGCGTGTGCGATCTTCACTCTGTCCCTGGCATGCCTGGCGGTGTCTCTGGGGCGGAGTTGTGCCGGTGAGGGGGCGTGAGCTTATCCTCCTCCCCTGCACTCCTCGGCCTGACGCCGCTCGCATCTGCTGGGGTGATTAGTGGCGACTGCGCATGCGCCGAAAGATCTTCACTGACTGGTTTCTTTTCGTCCACATGATACATCACATGCTCCTTTTAAAAGGTCCTTGGAATCAATGAGTCACCACCCCTTCTTGGTCTGACGAAGCGTTACACCACAAAAACGTGAAACGCGCGTTACCTGCTTCAGGGGGGACCTTTTGGTCTTTGTTTCCTGCACTTTGGCACTTTAAGCAATTACTGGTGATCCTCCCTTATCTTATACAGCCACTGGTATGTAACGCTGTTTGCATGTATTGATATATCTAGTGTGCTGTTTAATCTATTTCCTAGTTTGGACACCAGCTATTGTTCTCTGGCTTCACATGACAGAAAACTCTGTAATTTGTATTTAATGATGTGTACATGTTTTGTTACTGTATCTGCCATGTGAGCTTTCGACTAACCCTGTTTTGTGCCAAGGTGCCCTCTGTTTTTTGCACCTAACTGTATAAACTTGTGCTGCATCTAATAATAGATATTTTATGATGCAATAAAATTTAGATATTTATCTTTGGCAATACAACCACGCTTGCTCTCCTGTCTGTTTATCATTTCTCTAGTGGTTTGCATGTATAGATAGTGATAGATGTCTATACAGGACATTCTATACTTTATTTACTAGACTGTTTAGTCATGTTACATTTTCTATCGAAGCTTTACACTTTTTCCTCATGGATATTTTTGTTTGTCTAATTGTTTTTTTTGTGTTTTGCACAGTGTATCCGCAAGTGGATATGGATTTCTGTGCCCAGGAAGAATCATGGTGGTCCCAGCTGGACGATGTGTTCAGGCACGACAGAGGCAGTGAATCAAGACCTGGGGAGGCAGGGCTCCAGGTGGAAGCAATGAGGTATAGGGGACTCATTCACAGACGAATTAAAACCTGGTGGAACCGAGCGTTCCTTGAACGCTATTTACAAGAAGGACTTATCCCTAGAGGATTGAGGGTCCAGGTGTTTCCCTCTTTTACCATTGAGGACAATTCATTTAAAGATAAATGGGAGGAATGTGCCAATACGTGCTCCAGGGCTTTCCTCCAACTTTTATGTGATCTTAATAGTACTCAACTCACTGCGTTGAAGATAGAGATGGATGAGTTACACAATAAACTCTTGGGGGGTCTCAATAAGGAGACCTTTAAAAAGTTGGAACTAGAAATTGAGACTGATATAACTAAATGGGAAAAAGAACTTAAGGAGAATAAAATAAAAAAGTTCCATAGGGACCAACAGGACTTCTTCTCCAATAAGGTTTACAAATGGAAAATGTCCGTTGAAAGATCTAGACCATTCAGGCGGTTTAACAACCAGTCGCGCTCTAGATCTACCTCACTTAGGTCTTATACATCAGGGGAGGAATCCAATACTGACATCCCGGACCCCCCTACTCTATTGGATAGAGCTACTGGCCTCTCCAATAAAAAGCATAAGAAGAAGCAAATGGATTTTGGGAAAACCACTATGGACCCCCCTAGAACTAGGCAACAATCACATAAGGACTCACTACAGGTAATCAATTTGTCATCCCATTCTTTATCACATACCCAGATTGAGTTATTATCAAAAGGTCTTAGCTTTTCTGCTACTGATTCATTTCATTTTTTTACAGCCATAAAAGACCTTAATATTTTTTCACGCAAATTTCTGTTGAAAAAACTACATTCAAAAAACGCCACACCACTCAACACTTCTGATCAGTATGAGAGAGAAGCCTTACAGGCCTTAGAAGATCTCCTCAATGAACAATCTTCAGACTCACAAGGTAGGTTTCCTCCCTCAATTTTGCCCAGGAGTACAAAATTCCCTCCCTTGTCTCTGTGCTCTTCAATTGAGATCTTTACTAGGTTAGTCACGGAAGAATTTAAAACTCTATCTACGAGACGTAGATATGACAACCTTAATTCATCCCAAAGAGCAGCACTTAGGGACCTACAATCCCTGAGTGATGTTCAGATTAAGCCAGCAGACAAAGGGGGGGGAACATAGTGATCTGGCCTAATAATCTTTATGAAAGGGAGGCCTACCGCCAACTGAGGGACATAAATACATATCGCAGACTTGACTCGAGCCCTCTTGCTCCCTTCTCAGATTCGCTCTACCGGATTTTGCAGGGGGCCTTTGATGAAGGAATCATAACGAAGAAAGTGTTTGATGGCCTCTTCGTTACATCTCCGAAAATTCCTACCTTTTATCTCCTGCCCAAGATCCACAAGAATCCCGAACACCCCCCAGGACGTCCTATCGTATCCGGCATAGATGGCTTATGCGACCCGGTTTGTCGCTTCATTGATTACTATCTAAAACCCCTTGTGGAAACACTGCCATCCTATGTAAAAGATACGACGGACGTCCTGAATAGGGTTGACTGGATTTTTGTGGACCCTGATACCCTTTTGGTCACGGCGGACATAGAGTCCCTTTATACTAACATTAACCATGATGATGGCCTGGAGGCAGTCCGCTTCTTCCTGGGCAATACCAACCGTGATGGCCATTTATGTGAGCTGATCCTTGAGCTGCTCCACTTTATCCTGACAAACAACTTTTTTATTTTTAAAGACCGGTTTTATTTACAGACCAGAGGCACTGCGATGGGCGCGGCCTGTGCGCCTTCGTACGCTAATCTGTTCCTCGGCCATTGGGAGAGGGACATTTTTGGCGACGGGGGTGTGCCGGCCGCCGCCCATGCGCAGTGCTGGTTAAGGTACATCGACGATGTTTTTAATTTGGGGCAGGGTACGGTGGAGCAGCTCTCGGACTTTATGGGTGCTTTAAATCATAATTCTTTGAACCTCAAGCTCACCTTTAGATATGATTTACAGTCTATTGATTTTTTGGACATTATGATCGGGGTTGACCGTGGTTGGCAACTACAGACGGATGTCTTTAGGAAACCCATCTCGGTCAACTCCCTTCTACATGCTTCATCATCTCACCTTTTTAGTACTATCCAAGCCATCCCGGTTGGACAATTTCTCAGGATGAAGCGGATTTGCTCGACATCTGAGAATTTTCAGTCCCAGGCCAATGACCTAACATCTAGATTGGGTGATAGGGGATACAGCCGTCGGGTCATTAAGAGAGGGTACAATAGGGCAAAAAAAACCCCAGCGATTGGAGCTCCTGCAACCATCCAGTCGGGCGAATACGGGGGCAGGAGAGGCTCGATTCATATCTGTCTATAACCATGAATGGCACAACATGCGTGCCATTCTGAACAAATATTGGCCAATATTAAAATCTGACCCTACTCTTAGGGATTTGGTCCCAGACTACCCTCTAATGACGGCACGACGTTCAAGAAACTTACGAGATTTTCTCGTACATAGCCACTATGTCCCTGTGACCCCTCACCCATTCGGTTCTACTAATCCTGTCCGTGGGGGGTTTCCGTGCGGTCACTGTCTTGCATGCACCAATGTCTCTCACAGTAAGACCTTTTCCACTGCAGATGGTAGCCGGACCTTCGACATCAGGAGTTTTATCTCATGTGCTACCTCCTATGTCATGTATTACGCGACGTGCAGCTGTCCCAAGATATATATAGGTCTAACTTCTAGGGAGCTGCGAGTGAGAGTGCGAGAACATGTGAGAGACATTGGTGCGGCAAAGACAGTGACGGACATTTCCACCCTGAAAACTCTCCCAAGACACTTTCGGTATCACCACGGATGTAATGCGAGATCCTTGAGAGTCACAGGGATAGACGTTGTACATTGTGGTAATAGGGGCGGGAATTTTAAAAAAATTCTCGCCCAAAAAGAAACTAAATGGATTGTTATGTTGGGTACTATGGTCCCGTCTAGATTGAATGAGTCCCTTAGCTTCGCCTCCTTCCTATAGATCCCTGTTTTCCCCTTGTTCTTTCCCCCCTTCCCCCTTTTTTCCAGAGTGGTTCTTTCCACTACTGCAATTTTATTGGGGGTATTTTTGTATGATACACCTATTTTAACCTGTTCTATTCTTTGCTGCATGTGTTTTTATGCCATTTGTGCTTTTTCTTTTCTGCAGCCCTTTCTCTTGCTTCCTTGGGACCTTTTTTGCCTCCATCATATGACTGCCTGAGCACATCGTTCACCTGGACTGCGCTTACAAGAAGGCTTCTTCCATGGCAATCTGGAATATGCTTTGGACTTAGGATGGGGGTCTATCACTGTTATTTATGAATTATTGTTAGTTCTTCATTTGTCCCCCTCTTGTCCTTAAAACGTCCATGTGCTGCTGCCGATTGGGAGATTGTACACATCTCTCTATGTCCCAGCATGTGTTGTGTGCGCGTGTGCGGTCTTCACTCTCTCCCTGGCATGCCTGGCGGTGTCTCTGGGGCGGAGTTGTGCTGGTGAGGGGGCGTGAGCTTATCCTCCTCCCTTGCACTCCTCGGCCTGACGCCGCACGCATCTGCTGGGGTGATTAGTGGCGACTGCGCATGCGCCGAAAGATCTTCACTGACTGGTTTCTTTTCGTCCACATGATACATCACATGCTCCTTTTAAAAGGTCCTTGGAATCAATGAGTCACCACCCCTTCTTGGTCTGACGAAGCGTTACACCGCAAAAACGTGAAACACGCGTTACCTGCTTCAGGGGGGACCTTTTGGTCTTTGTTTCCTGCACTTTGGCACTTTAAGCAATTACTGGTGATCCTCCCTTATCTTATACAGCCACTGGTATGTAACGCTGTTTGCATGTATTGATATATCTAGTGTGCTGTTTAATCTATTTCCTAGTTTGGACACCAGCTATTGTTCTCTGGCTTCACATGACAGAAAACTCTGTAATTTGTATTTAATGATGTGTACATGTTTTGTTACTGTATCTGCCATGTGAGCTTTCGACTAACCCTGTTTTGTGCCAAGGTGCCCTCTGTTTTTTGCACCTAACTGTATAAACTTGTGCTGCATCTAATAATAGATATTTTATGATGCAATAAAATGTAGATATTTATCTTTGGCAATACAACCACGCTTGCTCTCCTGTCTGTTTATCATTTCTCTAGTGGTTTGCATGTATAGATAGTGATGGATGTCTATACAGGACATTCTATACTTTATTTAGCTAGACTGTTTAGTCATGTTACATTTTCTATCGAAGCTTTACACTTTTTCCTCATGGATATTTTTGTTTGTCTATATTTAAAGGGAACCTGTCATCAGAAATGTACCTGTAAACCTAAAAGTTTCCCCCTCTGCAGCTCCTGGGCTGCATTCTAGCAAGCTTCCTATAGTTTTTGTGGCCCCTTTTATACCAAAATAAATACTTTATAAACTTGTACCTTTTCGTATGCAAATTTTGTAAATCGTCCACGGGGGCGGGCTCTCTGGGATCCGTTGCTGTTACTCCAGCAGATTTACGCCGCCCCCGAATGCTGAATTTCAAACCTCAGGATGCTGCCCCTGGGCGCCCGTGGTCCCGCGCATGCGCTGTGTGACTGTAGCGGTGCCGAGCACTGTGTGCACGTGTGACCGCTGGTGACTCTGCGCGGGCACGAGGTTATGGGCGGCGCTGTGTGTGTCATCAGCAAGTGCCGCCCATAACCTCGTGACCGCACTTTCCCCTTTGCCTCCTGCGTTCTGCGCAAGCGTCTCCTCGTAACCTGTGGTGGCCTGATCCGCTCCTCCCATCTATTTCCTGCTGCAGGGCAAGATGGGAAAGGTGACGTCAGATCATTTGGCCAGCGCTTGCGCAGAACGCAGGAGGCAAAGGGCAGAGCGCGGCCACGGTATTATGGGCGGGCACTTGCAATGCAATCACAGCGCCGCCCATAATATCGTGCCTGCGACCACGTCACCAGCAGTCCTCGCGTGCACGGGACCTCGGGCGCTGTGGGCGGCGTCCTGATCTATGAAATGAAGCAATGGGGGACGGCGGAAACCAGAAGGAGGGACAGTAACCGACACCACACGGCCCGCCCACATGGAAAATTTACAAGAATTGCAGGCAAAAAGGTACAACTTTATAAAGTGTTTTATTTGGTTTAAAAGGGGACACAAAAAGTACAGGAACCTTGCTAGAATGCAGCCCAGGAGCTGCAGAGGGGTAATCTTTTAGATTTAAAGCTCAATTTCTGATGACAGGTTCCCTTTAAGATGTGTGATTGTGGGTGTCTGATAACCCTGCTGCTTAATATTTTGAATATAGGGACTGCTGTGTAGTGCAGAGTTGTGAGACCTGATGAAACCACATGTATGGATGTGCCAAAGCGATTAAGGGGGGGGGGGGGGGGGAGGGAATCCAGGAAAAGTAATAAAAAAATAAAATAAAATTAATATCGATAAATAAAAATGAATATTAATATTCAAATGAATATTAAAACAAATGTTATTCAAATGATTATTATTCAAATGAATATATTATTCAAATATTTATTAAAATAAGTAAAATGAATATTAAAATATTAACCTTATTTTAATACTTATATTAAAAAAATAAAATGAATAAATAAAATGATTAATAATAAAATTAATCTTAAGTCAAATATTAATATTCAAATGATTAATATTAAAATTACAATTATAAATACAAAAAAACTAAAATGAATAATATTAGAGAATATTAATACTATTAAATGATATTCACATACATATTACTATTAAAATGAATAAAATGATTAATATGATTAAAATAATAAAATGAATGCTATTAAAATATTACAAGTAAAATGATTAATATTCAAATGCATAATGTTAAAATAAATAGTAAAATGATTAATATAACATTAAAATGAATAAAATATTAAAATTACTATTAAAAAGAAATAAATTATTAAAAAATAATCATAAGTCAAATGAATATTAATATTCAAATGATTAATATTAAGGTATTAATTAAAATTATAAATACAAAAAAAATAAAACGAATAATATTACAACTAAATACTATTAAAATGATAAACATAAATATTACTATTATTAAAATGAAATAAATAAAATGATTAATGATTAAAATAAAATACTAATATGAATGATATTAAAATCAATGAGTAAAATTAATATTAATATTCAAATGCATAATGTTTAATTAAAATGATTAATATAAAAACAAATATTAAAATGAATACTATTAAATAAAATAAATACAATTAATTTTAACATTAAAATTAATATTACTACTATTAAAATGAATAAAAAATGATTAAAATTAATACAAATTAATAATAAAACAAAAACAAGAAGGTATGGAAATCACTTTATTAAAATGTATACACAGTAATAAAACCTGCGGTAACACCTTCAAGTCAGTAACACTCGATCACACCTTTAATACAGAATTTCTGGCACCCAATCTACAGCTTTGCTACATAAAATCCAATAAAAAAAAAAAAAAATATATATAAAATATACTGTAAACCCGTCATCTGCTACCGGTGACCGTCCATCTGTTGTGAAACTACGCATCCCGGCATGCCATATCCACTGTGCACTATTGGAGCATGCTGAGATTTGTGGTTCCACAACTACCAGGAAAGTCCCAATTGGCAATAATGTAAATCATTGGAGGAAATACTTCATAGAGTGGATAAAAAAAAACAATGGATGAAGATGTAGAAGAGTGCGTCCTCCCTGCAGCAGCCGTGAAACATCGCACCAAGGCGTCTCCCGAATGTCAGGTCTGTAATAGAAGGAATTGGAGGCCGGACAACTGCTTGTATGAACAGCGCCCCCCACAGGAGGACAGAGTTGCCCTCTTCCTGAATACTAAATGTATGCTTTGGCCAAAGGTTTGTGTGATGCTTTACATAAGGTTAGGACCCTCTTCACATCACATTTTTGCTGTGTTTAGTGTGTACGCTGTAAAAACCTCACAAAGTACAAAAATCGCTTCCAAAAGGGCTGTAGTGTAAGCAGCGGTGGAGGAGGAAATAATACGGATACGAAAAAAAATATATAAAAAAGTGGATCAGTGCCAGGAGGGAGAATAGAATGAATATAAAAAAAAAAAAAAAAAAAAAAAGTGTGTTTGTACAGGGAGGCCAAAAAAATCCAGGGGTCAGTACCAGGGGCAAAAAAAAGACCGGGGGTCCATGCCAGGAGGAAAAAAAAAAAAGACCAGGGGTCCGTGCCAGGAGGAAAAAAAAAGACCAGGGGTCCGTACCTGAGGCGCTGCACAGGGCATGTAGTGAAAAGTGGTTTACTTTTACACTTGCCTTTTGAATAAAAATGGGGAACAAAAAAAAGTTCACACTCCAGGAGAGGGCAGCGGTATAACATACCTGTAACTGGTACTGCCGGTAGAAGCAGTAGCACGATGGTACAGGATAATGGTGACCACCACACTACTATGAGCCTGTATAGAAGCAGTTGCCTTATGCTCCTTTCGTCTAACCAGCAGACCCACCTGTGTGGGGATCCCGGGGTCCGGTCAGGGTTCTCTCCCTGCTACATTTCCATAGAAAAAAAAAATCACTGTGGATTGTAGAAAAAGTTCAGGATACAAAAACCAGTAGAAAACAACCTGAAGGCGCGATCACCGTATAAGGCACACGTCAACTATACAGAATTTGGCTCGGCAGGTGGGGCAAGGCACTTGGCTGGACAACCAGGTCTCCGGATGCTGCTGGTCCTGACGGCTCGCGAACCACTTGCCCATACAGGTCAAGCACCACATGGGCCGGCAGTAACATTGCCGACACTCTCCTTCGTTGGGCTCCTGGCAATACTTCACCAGCTTGATGTTGGCAATGGTCTGCATGCAGCCAATACAGGGCTCCAGCTCCTGAAACAAGACGCAATAAGTTAGTTCTTAAAGACTTGCCGCCAAAAAACTAAGCGATAACTACTAGAGTTGAGCGGATTGCTAATAATCCGGGTCCGGCGGATCAGTGGCGGGTTGACGAGAAAGACAGAGAGAGAGAGACAAAGACAGAGAGAGAGAGCGAGACAAAGACAGAGAGAGAGCGAGACAAAGACAGAGAGAGAGAGAGCGAGACAAAGACAGAGACAGAGAGAGAGAGAGACAAAGACAGAGACAGAGAGAGAGAGAGACAAAGACAGAGACAGAGAGAGAGAGAGACAAAGACAGAGAGAGAGACAAAGACAGAGAGAGAGAGAGACAAAGACAGAGAGAGAGAGAGACAAAGACAGAGAGAGAGAGAGAGACAAAGACAGAGAGAGAGAGAGAGACAAAGACAGAGAGAGAGAGAGAGACAAAGACAGAGAGAGAGAGAGAGACAAAGACAGAGAGAGAGAGAGAGAGACAAAGACAGAGAGAGAGAGAGAGAGACAAAGACAGAGAGAGAGAGAGAGAGACAAAGACAGAGAGAGAGAGAGAGAGACAAAGACAGAGAGAGAGAGAGAGACAAAGACAGAGAGAGAGACAAAGACAGAGAGAGAGACAAAGACAGAGAGAGAGACAAAGACAGAGAGAGAGACAAAGACAGAGAGAGAGACAAAGACAGAGAGAGAGACAAAGACAGAGAGAGAGACAAAGACAGAGAGAGAGACAAAGACAGAGAGAGAGACAAAGACAGAGAGAGAGACAAAGACAGAGAGAGAGACAAAGACAGAGAGAGAGACAAAGACAGAGAGAGAGACAAAGACAGAGAGAGAGACAAAGACAGAGAGAGAGACAAAGACAGAGAGAGAGACAAAGACAGAGAGAGAGACAAAGACAGAGAGAGAGACAAAGACAGAGAGAGAGACAAAGACAGAGAGAGAGACAAAGACAGAGAGAGAGACAAAGACAGAGAGAGAGACAAAGACAGAGAGAGAGACAAAGACAGAGAGAGAGACAAAGACAGAGAGAGAGACAAAGACAGAGAGAGAGACAAAGACAGAGAGAGAGACAAAGACAGAGAGAGAGACAAAGACAGAGAGAGAGACAAAGACAGAGAGAGAGACAAAGACAGAGAGAGAGACAAAGACAGAGAGAGAGACAAAGACAGAGAGAGAGACAAAGACAGAGAGAGAGACAAAGACAGAGAGAGAGACAAAGACAGAGAGAGAGACAAAGACAGAGAGAGAGACAAAGACAGAGAGAGAGACAAAGACAGAGAGAGAGACAAAGACAGAGAGAGAGACAAAGACAGAGAGAGAGACAAAGACAGAGAGAGAGACAAAGACAGAGAGAGAGACAAAGACAGAGAGAGAGACAAAGACAGAGAGAGAGACAAAGACAGAGAGAGAGACAAAGACAGAGAGAGAGACAAAGACAGAGAGAGAGACAAAGACAGAGAGAGAGACAAAGACAGAGAGAGAGACAAAGACAGAGAGAGAGACAAAGACAGAGAGAGAGACAAAGACAGAGAGAGAGACAAAGACAGAGAGAGAGACAAAGACAGAGAGAGAGACAAAGACAGAGAGAGAGACAAAGACAGAGAGAGAGACAAAGACAGAGAGAGAGACAAAGACAGAGAGAGAGAGACAAAGACAGAGAGAGAGAGACAAAGACAGAGAGAGAGAGACAAAGACAGAGAGAGAGAGACAAAGACAGAGAGAGAGAGACAAAGACAGAGAGAGAGAGACAAAGACAGAGAGAGAGAGACAAAGACAGAGAGAGAGAGACAAAGACAGAGAGAGAGAGACAAAGACAGAGAGAGAGAGACAAAGACAGAGAGAGAGAGACAAAGACAGAGAGAGAGACAAAGACAGAGAGAGAGAGAAAGACAGAGAGAGAGAGAGACAGAGAGAGAGAGACAGACAGACAGAGAGAGAGAGAGACAGACAGAGAGAGAGAGAGACAGAGAGGGAGGGAGAAAGACAGAGAGAAAAAAAACCCCCAAAAAACACGAATCCGGATCGTGCACCCAGAATCCCGCGTCCGGGTTGTATCCGGATCTACCGCGCTGATCCGTTTTTTTCCAGTCCGGGTCCGCTCAACACTAATAACTAACACAACCAGCATTACAGCACTCAGATGGTAAATCTCTGGCCAGGCAAGCAATATTAGTGCCATGTCTGTGCCTCTGTGGGTGCCATGCAAGCACCAATGTATTACTTATTACATTCTTGAGAAGACACCCCAAAAAAAAAACCTTTTGTAAGGGGTGCACTATGCCACTAGAACAGGGTTCTACAAAAGATTCAAAATTTATCAACAGTAACCCTTTATTTTACCCAAAACGTGATGATGATAATTAGAGATCAGCAATGACTGCAGCACAGAGAGATTATCAGTAAATTACCCGATTGCTCTGCATCTCGTACACGCTATTGGCTTCCACCAGAGAGCGGAACGTGTCCAGGAACATGTCGCTCAGCGTCTGATGTATGACCACATTGGCTGCGTTCCGGATCGGGGCGTGAAGCTTCTCCTTCAGGTCGCCGTATTCTGTAGAGTTCAATCTGCAAATATAAAAACCATCAAAACCAGGAGAACAGAGTAAATTTGCTTCAAAAGATATCAAAAAGTTTATTAACAAATCATTGAACATATAGTATCAAATATAAAACAGGCACAAGGAGAGACAGTGATGTAGAAGGCAATAGCACCTGGGGGGCTGCACGACTAAAAAGGAATCAAATCTCTATCCCTCAGGCAATATGTGTCCAATAAAGCAAGAAAGAAGCCCCAGTGGGCTCATTTATCAAAGGCACAGCCGAATTTATTAAATGAACACACAGCCCTGAGTAGAGAATAAAGAAAAGGCAAGCAGTGAATGTACTGAAGGGGCACATGCATCGGGTAGTCCCCAGTATGTTAAGAGGCCCATAAAGGTTCAATATGCAAGGTAAAGCTGGGAAAAGCCAAATGCACGTGAACCCCAATGCAACAACACTGCTAACCTGTAATGACCAAAGAGAAACGTACGTTGGAGTCTGTATTAGGGGTTCAAACCCCCTCCTGTCACCCCTGTAATGACCAAAGATCGTGCAGCCAACCAGGGGTGACAGGAGGGGGTTTGAACCCCTAATACAGACTCCAACGTACGTTTCTCTTTGGTCATTACAGGGTAGCAGTGTTGTTGCATTGGGGTTCACGTGCATTTGGCTTTTCCCAGCTTTACCTTGCATATTGAACCTTTATGGGCCTCTTAACATACTGGGGACTACCCGATGCATGTGCCCCTTCAGTACATTCACTGCTTGCCTTTTCTTTATTCTCTACTCAGGGCTGTGTGTTCATTTAATAAATTCGGCTGTGCCTTTGATAAATGAGCCCACTGGGGCTTCTTTCTTGCTTTATTGGACACATATTGCCTGAGGGATAGAGATTTGATTCCTTTTTAGTCGTGCAGCCCCCCAGGTGCTATTGCCTTCTACATCACTGTCTCTCCTTGTGCCTGTTTTATATTTGATACTATATGTTCAATGATTTGTTAATAAACTTTTTGATATCTTTTGAAGCAAATTTACTCTGTTCTCCTGGTTTTGATGTACTCTAAGAGTAGCTCTGAAGTGGGGTGGTGATTGTGTATGACCCACCCCATTTCTTTGTTTGCATGGATTCTTGTAATCTAAATATAAAAACCATAAGAGACAAAAAAAAATAAGAGATCATCGCAGATTGCCTGTTTCTCTGCCGCGCCCCGTAGACCCTATTCTTAAATTGTCTTATTTTCTTTGTTAGAGGCACAATCTACATCAGGGGTCTCAAAAACGCACCCCGCGTGCTGCATGTGGTCCCTCAGGCTGCTTCTTGCGGCCCCCAGGTATATTGACCTGCTAACAATCGCGGCCGGTACAGGGGACACTGCCGTCAGCGCTTTATTTCACAAACGTTTTGCCGGCGCTGTGCAGAGTCAAGAGGCAGAGTCTGCACAACTCAATGGCAGCTGCCGGCCAATCAGAAGCAAGTAACTGAGGCGTATTACCTCATCCTCTTGCCTCTGATTGGCCGGTGGCTTCTATTAGAATGCAGCACAGAGCTTGACCGTGCAGCGTCAGCAAAATGTTTATCTGAATTTCAGATGAAGCGCGGACAGCGGCTGTGATCGTTACCGGGTTCAAGTGCTTGCGGGCCGCAAGAAGCAGAAAAGAGGACGTCAAATGAACAGAGGACATGTGAGAAGAATGTTGGTGTGTGTATGCTGTCTGCTGAGGCTGCACATGGCAGGGTGTGTGTGTGTGTGTGTAAGTAGAATGGTCCAAAAGGGGACCAGGATGGGAAATGACTACAGGACAGGACAGGGAAAAAAAATGGGGCATATTACTTAAGGACGGGGGCAAGGATCGGGCATATTAATTCAGAATGGGGCCTATTGCTTGAGGATGGGGCCAAGGATGGGGCCTATTGCTTGAGGATGGGGCCTATTGCTTGAGGATGGGGCCAAGGATGGGGCCTATTGCTTGAGGATGGGGCCAAGGATGGGGCCTATTGCTTGAGGATGGGGCCAAGGATGGGGCCTATTGCTTGAGGATGGGGCCAAGGATGGGGCCTATTGCTTGAGGATGGGGCCTATTACTTGAGGATGGGGACGAGGATGGGGCCTATTGAGGATGGGGACGAGGATGGGGCCTATTACTTGAGGATAAGGGACGAGGATGGGGCCTATTACTTGAGGATGGGGACGAGGATGGGGCCTATTACTTGAGGATGGGGACGAGGATGGGGCCTATTACTTGAGGATGGGGATGAGGATGGGGCCTATTACTTGAGGATGGGGATGAGGATGGGGCCTATTACTTGAGGATGGGGATGAGGATGGGGCCTATTACTTTAGGATGGGGATGAGGATGGGACCTATTACTTTAGGATGGGGATGAGGATGGGACCTATTACTTGAGGATGGGGCCTATTACTTCGGGGTGGAGACGAAGATGGGGCCTTTTACTTCAGGATGGGGAGCAAGATGGTGCACATATATGGTACTAATAAAAATGTCTCTGTCCTGAAAAGAATGCGGCCCCCCAAATTATTTTTTTCTATGTGTAACACGTGTGACATCCGTGTTTGCATATGTGTGACACGTATCGGGTAAAACACGTGTCTCTGCAATGAAAAGATGTTCTATATTTACCTGTATCCAGGGATGCTGCGTCCCGCTCCTGACCCCCGCTCATTATGTTCATTGATTATTAACTGCCCAAGGATCTGGAAGCCGGAGCATCGCGGGGACAGCGCCGTACAGCACCGCCGAGGACAGCACCGCCGAGGACAGGTGAGTATACAAACTGCAGTAACATCCGGGGGGGGGGGTGGGGGTGGGGGGGGGGTCATCGGAGTTCCCAATGAACTCTCATGAACCCCTGGAAGTCACCATCGTGACACTCGCTGTAGTGCAGTTGTCGCACGGGTGTCTTCAGGAGGTCATCAGAGTTCATTGGGAAATCCGATGACCTCCTGGACATCACTACTCACACAATGCTGGCAGGATACGCACCTGTCTCCAGCGCTGTCATCGCTATGCCCCTGCTCCCAGCTGCTCACTGCAGTGAATAATCAATGAAAATAATGAGCGGGGTCAGGAGCGGGAGGCAGCATCACTGGATACAGGTAAATATAGAAAATCTTTTTATTTAAAAACCCGTGTTTTCTCCGGTACGTGTCACACCAATGTCACACGGATTCCATCAGTGTGCGGTCCATGTGACACCCGTGCTGCCAGAGAAAAAACGGACACGTCCGTGTGAAATAGCGGGGCCACACGGTCCGTGTGAGTACACAATAGGGTAACATGGGTACGTGTGACATCCGTGTTAAAAACGGATGTCACACGTACCTAAAACACGGACGTCTGAAACCAGCCTTAGTCTGTCTGTTTGGGGTAGTGCATTCCAGAACACTGGGGCACCACGAGAGAAGTCTCAGAGACAGAGTTTCGAGGTTCAGATTTTGGAGGAGTCTTCAGTCAGTTGCAGATCAAAGAGCACAGGTGATAGAGATGAGGGATGAAACCTAGGATGGGGCAGAACTGTGGAGAGCTATGTGGGCGAGAGTGATAAGTTCGCATTGTATTTTGTACTAATATTTTGTTTCTCTCCTCAGTCTTAGGAACCGACACTTGGATTACGCTGCATCACTGATGGAAACAGGAGCAACGGCCTCCATTAACCATTATGGGTTCTGTCTTTTGGAAAGGACAACCCGCAGAGACGTGTTAGAGGCGGACGCACGCACGCACACACTACCTGATGTCGAAAGGCTTCACATTGGGGTTGATGCTGGCCACCCGTATGGTTATAAACTGCACCGGGGTGGTGGAGTCGGGGGACAGTTCGTGCTGCCGGGACTCGGTCACAGTCAGGTGAATGTCTTGCTGCTGAGCCACATGGAGCTTGTAGGTGGTGACCTTCATCACCCACGTGTCGGTGACTATGACCCGGGCACCGGTCACCCCTGTTGCAAACTTGTCAATTCTTCGAAACTCCCTGTTGATGGAAGAGGCAACGACCCTCCAGTCGGAGTGAGGCAGCGCGTGCTGAGACAGGGTCCTGGACAGCGGGTGATTGCTCCACCTCTTCTGAGACCAGTAGAGGGCGAGGACGCCGGTAATGGTGGGGAGCAGGACCACGAGCAGCGCAAAGACCCTCCAGCCGTCACTCGCAGAGGAGAAGTAATACAGCTGCTTCTCCGGAGCAGCAAAGCACATTCCTATGTAATAACCTGGGAATGAGAAGAGACAACGTCACCTTCCTCACTGCTGCAGCACTAACGAGGGAGGACAATGAGGTGAAGGGGGGTGCACCAAAGAGCATGCAAAAAGAGGTGGGGGGAGCACGCGCCAGGAAGGCCAAAGATGAAGGGGGATAGGGATACAGGGGGAGATGCACAGGCCGGGGGAGGGGGGTAATGCAGGGGGGCACAGGCCAGGGAGGGAAATACAGGGGGGCACAGGCCGGGGAGGGAAATACAGGAGAGCACAAGTCGGGGAAGGATACCAGGGGGGTGAGATAACAGGGGGCATGGGCCAGGTGGGGAGTTAATGCAGGGGGAGCACAGGCCGGGAGGAAGGAATGCAGAGGGCCACAGGTCGAGGGGGATGCAGGGGAAACACAGGTCAGAGGGGGGGGGGTGTACAGAAATACAGGGGGCCACAGGCCAGAGAAAGAGGGGGGAGGGAAATACAGGAGAGCACAAGTCGGGGAAGGATACCAGGGGGGTGAGATAACAGGGGGCATGGGCCAGGTGGGGAGTTAATGCAGGGGGAGCACAGGCCGGGAGGAAGGAATGCAGAGGGCCACAGGTCGAGGGGGATACAGGGGGCAGGGGAAACACAGGGTGGCACAGGTCAGAGGGTGGGGGGGGGTGTACGGAAATACAGGGGGCCACAGGCCAGAGAAAGAGGGGGGAGGGAAATACAGGGGGCCACAGGCATAGGGGGGGGGGGAAGAATACAGGGGGGGATAACATGGCAGCACAGGGACCAGTGGGAACAAATGGGGCCACAGGCCAGGGTGGAGGGGTTGCAAGGGATGTGGGGGGGGGCAAACAGAGGGGAAACAGGCCTGGGAGTGGTGGGGCTGAGGGGGGGGGGATACAGGTCAGGAGGGGGGAAATACAGGGGACCATAGGCCGGGGGGGGGGGAGAATACAGGGAAGGATACCATGGGGTCACAGGCTGGGGGGGATACAGGCGGGGGTGGGGCATACAGGGGATGCAGGAGCCACAGGCGGCCACTCACCCAGGGGGAGCAGGGAATGCACCACCCCAGTGGCCGTGGTTCTCCGCACATGGTACTGTACGAAGGCCACGTCCTCGCTCCCCAGCCAGCCGGACAGCAGGTTCTGCACGGTGATCCCGGCGGAGTGGAACTCATTGGGAGTGAACACAAAGCACACGGAGAACACCACATAGGCCAAAGTAAACGTGACAGCCGGGCTCTCCATTACACCGAGGCGGGGGACAAGGAGCGTGGAGCGCAACGTACACTTCCGGCCACCCTTCAGCATAACAGCGCACACTTCCGGCCGAATAGCCCGCATGGAATGCCGGGAAATGTAGTTGTATCAGGGTTTCCAATGGGCACGTGACTGTAGCACTTGTAGCACACTGTGAGGACGCTGTAACCAGGAGACTTCAATGTACCGGATCTGCAGCTGTGTGCAGCTGAGGAATTATCAGGACCAAGCAGTGGGCACTGTTGTATTCTGGGGCTTCCAGCCAGCACATTATATTCGTTATATAAATGTCCAATTCACACCAGAATGAAACCCTTCAGCCCCATTATAATCCGCCGTGCTTGTTGCAATCAGCGTCTTCAAGGGAACCTGTCACCAGATTTGGTGACTATAAACTGAGGCCACCACCAGTGGGCTCTTATATACGGCATTCTAACATCCTGTATATAAGAGCCCAGGCCGCTGTGTAGAACGTAAAAATCACTTTATAATACTCACCTAAGGGGTGGTGCAGACTGGTCTAATGGGTGTCTCTATTCTCCAGTACCGGCGCCTCCTCTTTCAGCCATCTTTGTCCTTCTTCTGAAGTCGGGGTGTATGACGCGTCCTACCTCATCCACACAGGCCGGCATTGAGGCTCCGGTACCGGAGAACAGAGACACCCATTCGACCAGTCTACACCGCCCCTTAGGTGAGTATTATAAAGTGAAATTTAGGTTCTACACAGCGGCCTGGACTCATATATACATGTTAGAATGCCGTATATAAGAGCCCACTGGTGGTGGCCGCAGCTTATAGTCGCCAAATCTGGTGACAGGTTCCCTTTAATGATCCGCCTCCCGATGATATCAGTAACCTTGCTCTGTAGGAAGCGGTCCTCGCTACACTCCATCAGCAGAAAAATGGAAAACTTAATGGTTTAAAATATGACGTATGAAGAAATGGGAAGTTTATTTTTTTTAAGAGCTTTCCATTTTTTTCCCAGAAATTAATAAAAAAAAAACCTACCCACGTTTTCTAGCATATTGAATTATAAAATGAATGTTGTAATTTGAAACTACAACTTGTTATGTTTATGTCAGGAGTGCACAACATTATTTGGTCACATTGCCATACTGAACCCCCCCCCCCCCCCAAAAAGCGTAAAAAAAAATAAAGGGGTACTTACACGAATACATCACCAAAACCACCATCAGTACATTAATACATCACCAGAATCACTATCGGTACATTAATAGATCACCAGAACCACCATCAGTACATTAATACATCACCAGAACCACCATCAGTACATTAATACATCACCAGAACCACCATCAGTACATTAATACATCACCAGAACCACCATCTGTACATTAATACATCACCAGAACCACCATCTGTACATTAATAGATCACCAGAACCACCATCAGTACATTAATACATCACCATAACCACCATCAGTACATTAATACATCACCAGAACCACCATCAGTACATTAATACATCACCAAAATCACCATCAGTACATTAATACATCACCAGAACCACCATCAGTACATTAATACATCACCAGAACCACCATCAGTACATTAATACATCACCAGAACCACCATCTGTACATTAATACATCACCAGAACCACCATCAGTACATTAATACATCACCAGAACCACCATCAGTACATTAATACATCACCAGAACCACCATCAGTACATTAATACATCACCAGAACCACCATCTGTACATTAATACATCACCAGAACCACCATCAGTACATTAATACATCACCAGAACCATCATCAGTACATTAATACATCACCAGAACCACCATCAGTACATTAATACATCACCAGAACCACCATCAGTACATTAATACATCACCAGAACCACCATCTGTACATTAATACATCACCAGAACCACCATCAGTACATTAATACATCACCAGAACCACCATCTGTACATTAATACATCACCAGAACCACCATCAGTACATTAATACATCACCAGAACCACCATCAGTACATTAATACATTACCAGAACCACCATCAGTACATTAATACATCACCAGAACCACCATCAGTACATTAATACATTACCAGAACCACCATCAATACATTAATACATCACCAGAACCACCATCAGTACATTAATACATCACCAGAACCACCATCAGTACATTAATACATCACCAGAACCACCATATGTACATTAAAACATCATCAGCAGTATATTTTAGGTATTTGAGGAGGATTTGGAGAGTTTCAGCTCCAAAAACATAAGTGTGAACATACGATTATTTAAACTGAGTTTTTGGAGTAGAAACGTAACCCCTTCACCCCGGGGCGTTTTTCCGTTTATTTTTCCTCCCCTTCTTTCCGAGAGCCGTAACATTTTTATTATTCTGTCAATCTTGCTTGTTTTTTTGCGGAACGAGCTGTACTTTTAAAAGAAAGCATAAGTTTTACCATATGGTGTACTGGAAAACAGCAAAAAAAAATTAAAGTGTGGAAAAACTGCAAAAAAAAGTGCGATCGCATAATAGTTTTTGGGATATTTTATCCACCACGTTCAGTATATGATAAAATTGATGTGTCAGTGTGATGCCTCAGGTCGGTGCGAGTTCATAGACACCAAACATGTATAGGTTTACTTTTATCTAAGGGGTTAAAAAAATTCAAAAACTTGTCCAAAAAAAGTGGGGTACTTTTTGTGCCATTTTTCGAAACCAGAAGTGTTCTCATTTTGCATCATCTACGGCTCAGTGACTGCTTATTTTTTGCGTCTTGAACTGACATTTCTAATGGTACCATTTTTGCGCAGATGCTACGTTTTGATCGCCTGTTATTGCATTTTGAACAAAATTCGCAGCAACGAAAAAACGTAATTGTGGCATTTGGAATTTTTTTGCCACCGTTTACCAATCAGATTAATTGATTTTATATTTTGATAGATCGGGCGTTTCTGAACGCGGCGATCCCAAATATGTGTATATTTATTATTTTTTTAACCCTTAAATTGTCATCGGGCTGAATGCGGCGGTGAGTTGAACTTTTAGGTTTTTTTATTTTTTTTTAATTTTTTAAAATTTTTTTTTACTTTTTTTTTTTTTATTTTACTAGTCCCCCTAGGGGGCGATAAGGATCAGCAGTCTGATCGCTCTTCCATTACTACAGATCACAGCTACACAGCTGAGATCTGGAGAAATGCTGCTCTCCTCCTACACTGCCCTCTGCCTGCAGTGAGAGAAAGTGACTCATGATAGCTACAGGAGTCATCACACGACCCTGTGCTACCATGGCAAACACGGGAAGTCACATGATCACTGGGTAAGTTATGCTTATGGCGGCGCGCTGATTCATCTCGCTGTCAGATTTTGGCAGCGAGATGGAAGGAGTTAATAGGCGCGGGTGGAACGTGATTCCACTCACACCTGACAGACACACATTTTAGCTGTTGAAATCAGCTGATATGTGCGCAGATCGCCCCGGACTGCCTGGGAAACACAGGTTGGGGGTAAGTTTACCCCCCAAAAAAGGCAGACACCCCCCCAGGAAAATTATCATACTTATCGGACAGGTTCTTGCCTTCTCCACGGCGGTTCTCCCCTGCTTCCAGCTGGCACTTACACACACATCAGACTCACACACATCTGGTGATACCTCACTGCTTCCGGCAGATAGTAGGACCTGGGATGCCGGGAACAGGAGGACCTGCAGTGGAGCACATTGAGGACCTGCGGTAGAATACATCGATGCGTTCCACAGCGTCCCAGGTCACTGGAGTAGTATCACCAGATTGTATGTGTGTGTATATATGTGCGTTCCACTGCAGGTCCTCGCGTTCCACAGAGTCTTGTACTAGTGAGTATGATTGCAGGGTCTCACTTCTCTCTTTTGGGGGTGTCTGCATTCTTTTATGAAGAGTCCTGCAGTATCTTTAACTTTTTTAGCTGCATGGACACTTGCTAATTGAACTGCAACTAGGGCTTATTTTCAGGGTAGCGCTTATATTTAACCCTTACTCTCTGAAGGCCAAAAATTCCTGCTAGAGCTTATTTTTGGGGAAATGCGGTTCATGTGTAGAAGATCAAAAGCACCGTCATGAATGCAGCACAAGGACCACCGTCAGAACATGAGTACAGCACCAGAACCACCTTTAGTACATGAATGCATTACCAGGATCACTGTCAGTGCATGAGCATGAGTGCGGCACCAGAATCACCATCAGTACATGAGTGTGGCACCAGAATCACCATCAGTACATGAATGAACCACTGCTAGTACATGAGTGCGACACCCAAACCACCATCAGTACATGAGTGTGGCACCAGAATCATCATCCGTACATGAGAGCGGGACCAGAACCATCATCAGAACATGAGTGAGGCACCATAGCCATCATCAGTGCATGAGCGCGGCACCGGAACTACAGTTTGTACATGAGTTTGGCACCAGAATCATCATCAGTACATGAGTGCAGCACCAGAACCATTGTCAGTACATGTATACAGCACCAAGCATAGTGCAGTGATCAATTGCAATGTTAGGTCAGCCCCATATGCAATTGTATTGCAGAAACCTACAATTTGCACTATATCCTTAATAATGGTAAGGAGATGCTTGGAGTTGCTGTTACAAGCCATCATCAGACTGCCGACCACACAGGAGCCTCAGTATTGGCGAGACATAGTATCACAAATACTGTGTTCCACTGGTTACTTCATTGCGTTCCAGTGTTCATTTCCTGAAGATGACTTTTTTGGATATGAGAATAGACGGCGGTCAGAGGTTACTATTGGCCGATGTGGAAGCCTTTGGGACATAAAAAGAGTTGTGTCCTGGTATGTAATGCATGCTGAGGAGGCCATTACTTTTTCTGGGACTGTACTGTGTCACTACCCCACATTGTCCTAAGAATCCATTGATGAACCCTGGATCACCTTCTCTAGGGCGAAACTCGTCAGGACGGACATGAGGGGAATCAATGGATAAGTCCCCCCTTTTTTGTATCTGTCCTCATCTATTAGAGATATATTTTTCATTGACAATCCCTTTGCCATATGGGTCCAATTAGAGAAGTATATAGTGATTGATGTCCATGAGCCTTGGTGTGTATCTGACATTTGGAGATTGAATTGCATGGCACTGGACACTAGGGTGACGGTGGGGGTACCTCTGTGAGGGTGTATAGAGGGTCTGCTGATTTGGAGCAGGGGCACCAACTACAGTAGGTTGTAATCGTGGTATATATGTCCTCATCCTGGGTCCATCCTGGCATATTTGTCCTCATCCTAGGCCCATCCTGGTGTAATACTACTGTATGTTCTGAGGATTTCGATAGCGTAGGGCAATGACAACAGAGACGAGTTCTTGGTACAAGATGTTATATAATATGTACACGGTAGATACACAACGGGAATAAACACAGTAAAACAAACACACAAAACACTTTTACGCAACGGAGCGAAGGGGATTCCCGGGGCCACGCACCGGACTCCCCCAGGGAGACCACCAGAGCGAACCCCTGGACAGGGACTGTCCGGCAATCAACCCCGGAAGGCCTAAATGCGCAGCAGCCGGTACACAAGGGGCAAGTGGTATAGTCCAGGAGTGTCCGTACGGGATGATTGTCCAGAGTGGTTACGAACCGGGCAGAGTGCTGATCAAGACGGCAGACGGAGTCCGGGCACAGCTTGACGAAAACCGGGTATGGTCCAGAGTCGGTCGGTAGATTTCCAGGAGAATCCAAGGCAATCAGGCAGTAGAAACAGCAAAGCAGGAGCACACAGCAAGCAGTATACTCAGGCACTGGACTGGGCTGAGAGGCGGCCTTTTAAGCAGCTGGACAGGAAGTAGGGCAACAGAACCTTAAACTCCATGTTAACTGAGGGCAAGCTCATTCAAAAGAGAACTGGAAAACCTGGAAACCTGACATGACTCCCCTCCCCAGAGACGGCCTCAGGACGGATCAGGGCCCGGCTTGTCCGGGAACCATCGATGAAACTGAGCGATCTTCCGGGGTGCCCGAATGTTACCCACCGGTTCCCAGGAATCGTCCTCGGGGGCGTACCCCTGCCAACGTACCAGATATTGAAGCCGACGACGATGGAGCCGGGAGTCAATAATGTCCTCAACCACGAACTGCTCCTCGCCGTCGACCATCACAGGCGGAGGAGGAGGCACAACACGACCACGAAACGTATTAGGGGAGACAGGTTTGAGGAGAGACACATGAAAGACCGGGTGTACCTTTAGATGGTGCGGCAACCGTAGCCGACAGGCCACAGAGCTCACGATCCCGGTGATCTTAAACGGACCGATGAATTTTTGTCCCAGCTTCTGCGAAGGAACACCCAATCTCAGGTTTTTGGTGGATAACCATACAGAGTCCCCTACCTTATACATGGGTGCCGGTTTCCGGTGAGTGTCTGCCGACCTCTTGTAACGCTCCTGGGCCGTAGCCACAGTGTCCTTTAGAACCTCCAGATTCTGTCGAAGCTCTGTCAATCTGTCCTCCACCGCCGGCACCGAAACCGCAACCGGTGACCTAGGCAAAACATTCGGATGATAACCCAAGTTAGCAAAAAAGGGCGTTACCTTAGTGGAGCTGCTCTGAGTGTTGTTATAGGAGAACTCCGCCAACGGAAGCATCTTCAACCAATCGTCTTGGAGATGGCTGACATAACATCGAAGGTATTGTTCCAGGGTTTGATTCGTCCGTTCGGTTTGCCCATTTGTCTGAGGATGGTATGCAGAAGACAAACAGACATCAATCTGGAGTGCCGTACAAAAGCCCTTCCAGAACCTAGACGTGAACTGCACGCCCCGGTCAGAGATGATCTCGTCTGGTACCCCATGCAATCGGAATACGTTCTGGATAACCAAATCCACTGTCTCTGCGGCTGAGGGAAGACCGGTACACGGAATGAAGTGAGCAGCTTTAGTCAATCGATCCACCACCACTAAGATGGTATTGTGCCCGCCTGAGACTGGCAACTCCACAATAAAATCCATGGAGATAGACCCCCAAGGGCGAGATGGCACGGGTAACGGTTGGAGGAGTCCCGTAGGAGCCACACGAGGGACCTTGCACCGGGCACAAACCACGCATGAGTGGACATAGTCCTTCACATCCTTTAGACAGGTAGGCCACCAGAAAAAACGGCTCAGAAATTCCTGCGTCTTCTGTACCCCCCTATGACCAGCCAACACGGAGTCATGGACCAACTTGAGAACCCGAAGTCTTACGGCCTCCGGGACATAAATGCGTCGCTCTCTCAACCACACACCATTCCGAAGAACAAGAGTTACATCATTCGGGGGGGCAGCAAGAAATACGTCACCATCATAGGCCAGCTTGATGTCCTTCCACAAGTCCTGGTCCTGGATTACTCCAACGAAATTGGCATCCGATAACACGGTCTGAGACGGGGTTCCAGGCACGGAGTCCACGGCGTGGATTCGGGACAAGGCATCGGCTTTCCCATTACGTGAACCTGGACGGTATGTAACGACAAAATTGAATTGGTTAAGAAATAGGCTCCAACGGGCTTGCCGTGGAGACAGGCACCTGGCAGACTTAAGAAATTCCAGATTACGATGATCTGTGAGTACTATCACTTGCTGCGCGGCTCCCTGTAAGTGGTGTCTCCATTCCTTGAAAGCGGAAATAATCGCCAATAATTCCTTGTCCGCAATGTCATAGTTCCTTTCTGCAGGGGACAACCGTCGGGAAAAGAAAGCACACGGATGTAAGAGACTCTTGTCCCCAGTCCTTTGAGAAAGGATGGCCCCTAATGCGTAGTCGGAAGCGTCGACTTCCACGATAAAGGGAAGTGCGGGATTCGGATGTACCAATATAGGCGCTGAGGTAAAACAAACCTTGAGACGATGGAAGGCTTCCTGGGCCTGGGCGGACCACATAAACTTCTGTCCTTTCTTGGTTAACAGAGTGATGGGACGAACGATCTCTGAAAAATTACGGATAAAACGTCGGTAAAAGTTGGCAAAACCGACAAAGCGTTGTACCTCTTTGACGTTAACCGGTTCCGGCCAGTCCAGAATTGCTTGTATCTTGCCAGACTCCATGTTCAGTCCCTGAGGAGAGATGACATACCCTAAGAATTGTATCTGTGAGCAATGGAATTCGCATTTCTCCAGTTTAATGTACAGGTGATTTTCCCTCAGCCGGGTAAGTACGGTCTTGACGTGCTCCTGGTGTTCCTGTAGGGAATCAGAAAAGATTAGGATATCGTCCAGATAAATCACCATGAATTGGTCCATGATATCCCTAAAAATATCGTTAACTAGATGTTGGAAAGCCGCGGGAGCGTTACAAAGTCCAAAAGGCATCACTAGGTACTCAAAATGTCCATACCGACATCGGAACGCGGTCTTCCACTCGTCTCCGGGACGTATGCGAAGTAGATTATATGCCCCACGGAGATCCAATTTGGTGAATATTTTTGCCTGTTGGACCCTCTCCAATAGCTCAGGAATCAACGGTAACGGATACCGGTTCCGGATGGTTATTTTATTCAGTTCCCGGTAGTCAATACAGGGTCTCAGAGTCCCCTCTTTCTTTTTCACGAAAAAGATGGGTGCCCCTGCTGGTGAGGTAGACGGGCGAATAAATCCCTTGGCTAGGCTCTCCTCAATGTATTCTTTTAGTGCTTCTAGCTCAGGTGCCGCCAACGGGTAGACATGGCCAAACGGAATCTCCGCCCCTGGGAGTAAGTCTATGGGGCAATCATACGGTCTATGCGGGGGAAGCCGATCGGCTTTTCTTTTGTCGCATATGTCAGCAAAGTCATCATAAACCGGGGGTAGAACAGGTACCTGTACAGTGCCCTCCGCATTCGGTGTTACTGGAACCGGAACAGTTGGACTAATGGTCGGACCACTCTGCGGTGGGAAGGATATTTCCTTAGTTTCCCAATCGATGACCGGATTCGTAGACCGTAGCCACGGAATACCTAAAATAATCGGAAAATGAGGAGAGGAAATCATCATGAAAACAAGGGTCTCCTGCTGACCTGGCTTCATCACGCATTCTAGTGGTACTGTTTCCCGATCCACTGGTCCAGAGATTAACGGAGATCCGTCTACCGTCTCCATGGTAACCGGTGAGGATCTTTGCTGAGTCCGGATACCGTGTTTCCTGGCAAAAGAGGAGTCCATGAAATTTCCCCCTGCCCCAGAATCTATCATTGCAGAGGTAGGTATTAGATGCCCCTCCCACCGGATCTGAATGGGGAGCGAGCAATGGGTATATTTCCCTTCTGAGTCCTTCGGTGAGGTTGACATTACAGTCAAGGGAAATACCGCATCCAAGTGCCCACTTGCCTCAGAGATATCGGACTCTGCGTCCGTGTTGTCACACTCTGCCATGGCTGCCAATACCTTATTTGGGCGATTCGGACGTTTCGGGCAGTCGATCAAGAAATGATCCGATTGACCGCAATAGAAACACAAACGCTCACGGAGCCGGTGTTCGCGACGTTCGTTGGTCTCTCGCTTTTGCAGAGAGTCCACTTGCATAGGAACGTCCTCGGCCTCCCGTGGTGTCCTGAGAGCGGGTTCTCTAGAAGGAAACGCAAAGTTGTTTACACGGTTTACAGCTGCCCATTTTTCCTGTCTACGCTCCGTCAAGCGGGTATCAATACGCACACAGTGCTGGAGAAACAGTTCAAAATCCCCTGGAGATTCGGAACGAGCTAACTCGTCCTTGATGGTACCGGACAAACCTTTTCTGAAAACAGACAATAATGCATTGTTTCCCCAATCGGTGTCTACCACTAACCTCTGGAACTCAGTGGCGTATTCAACGACAGAACGCTTTCCCTGACGTAAGGAAAGGAGAGCCGATTCAGCGGTAGCACGGCGATTCGGATCATCAAACATTTGCGCCATTGCGTTCAGAAAGTCATCCAGGTGATTTAAACGGATGTCCCGATTCTCTATCATAGGATTAGCCCAAGCCAGTGCTCGTGAGGTTAATAACATGATTATACATAACACTTTGGACCGGTCAGAACGGTAATAATCAGCATGTACATCAAAAAACAGTATACATTGGTTCACAAATCCACGAAACTGACTACGATCACCATTTAAACGGAATGGGGGTAACCTAGGCATACCGGCAGCTGATACGGACGTAGTGGGGACGGCTTCCTGAGCCTCCACTCTGACTTGCAAATCCTGAATAGCCGGACCCAGTACCTGGTGATCATGGCCCAGCTGTGCCTCCACATCTCTAAGTTTAGTTTGCACCGCCTCCATCTCCTGCTGCAAGGAGTTGATCATGGAAAAGAGCTGATCTACTCGTGTCTCAGTCATTGCCCCAGCGAAATCCTCTTATGGCCTGAGTATAATGTAATACTACTGTATGTTCTGAGGATTTCGATAGCGTAGGGCAATGACAACAGAGACGAGTTCTTGGTACAAGATGTTATATAATATGTACACACGGTAGATACACAACGGGAATAAACACAGTAAAACAAACACACAAAACACTTTTACGCAACGGAGCGAAGGGGATTCCCGGGGCCACGCACCGGACTCCCCCAGGGAGACCACCAGAGCGAACCCCTGGACAGGGACTGTCCGGCAATCAACCCCGGAAGGCCTAAATGCGCAGCAGCCGGTACACAAGGGGCAAGTGGTATAGTCCAGGAGTGTCCGTACGGGATGATTGTCCAGAGTGGTTACGAACCGGGCAGAGTGCTGATCAAGACGGCAGACGGAGTCCGGGCACAGCTTGACGAAAACCGGGTATGGTCCAGAGTCGGTCGGTAGATTTCCAGGAGAATCCAAGGCAATCAGGCAGTAGAAACAGCAAAGCAGGAGCACACAGCAAGCAGTATACTCAGGCACTGGACTGGGCTGAGAGGCGGCCTTTTAAGCAGCTGGACAGGAAGTAGGGCAACAGAACCTTAAACTCCATGTTAACTGAGGGCAAGCTCATTCAAAAGAGAACTGGAAAACCTGGAAACCTGACACCTGGTTTGTATGTCGTCATCCAGGACCCATCCTGGTATATATGTCCTCATCCTGGGCCCATCCTGGCATATATTTTTTCATCCTAGACCCATCCTAGTATGTATGTCCTTATCCTGGGCCCCATCCTGGTATATATGTCCTCATCCTGGGCCCATCCTGGCATATATTCTTTCATCCTAGACCCATTCTAGTATGTATGTCCTTATCCTGGGCCCATCCTGGCATATATGTCCTCATCTTAGGCCCATCCTGGCATATATGTCCTCATCCTTGGCCCATCCTGGTATATATGTTCTCATCCTGGGCCCATCCTGGCGTATATTTCTTCATCCTAGACCCATCCTAGTATGTATGTCCTTATCCTGGGCCCCATCTTGGTATATTTGGTCCTCTTCTTGGTATAAATGGTCCCCATCCTGGTATACATGCTCTCGAATCTTAGTTTATGTCTCCATCCTGGTATATATGTCCTTATCTTGGGCCCATCCTGGCATATATGTCCTCATCCTAGGCCCATCCTGGCATATATTCTTTCATCCTAGACCCATCCTAGTATGTATATCCTTATCCTGGGCCCCATCCTGGTATATATGTCCTCATTCTGGGTCCATCCTGGCATATATTTTTCATCCTAGACCCATCCTAGTATGTATGTCCTTATCCTGGTCCCCATCCTGGTATATATGTCCTCATCCTGGGCCCATCCTGGCATATATTTTTCATCCTAGACCCATCCTAGTATGTATGTCCTTATCCTGGGCCCCATCCTGGTATATATGTCCTCATCCTGGGCCCATCCTGGCATATATTTCTTCATCCTAGATCCATCCTAGTATGTATGTCCTTATCCTGGGCCCATCCTGGCATATATGTCCTCATCTTAGGCCCATCCTGGCATATATGTCCTCATCCTTGGCCCATCCTGGTATATATGTTCTCATCCTGGGCCCATCCTGGCGTATATTTCTTCATCCTAGACCCATCCTAGTATGTATGTCCTTATCCTGGGCCCCATCTTGGTATATTTGGTCCTCTTCTTGGTATAAATGGTCCCCATCCTGGTATACATGCTCTCGAATCTTAGTTTATGTCTCCATCCTGGTATATATGTCCTTATCTTGGGCCCATCCTGGCATATATGTCCTCATCTTAGGCCCATCCTGGCATATATGTCCTCATCCTAGGCCCATCCTGGCATATATTCTTTCATCCTAGACCCATCCTAGTATGTATATCCTTATCCTGGGCCCCATCCTGGTATATATGTCCTCATTCTGGGTCCATCCTGGCATATATTTTTCATCCTAGACCCATCCTAGTATGTGTGTCCTTATCCTGGGCCCCATCCTGGTATATATGTCCTCATCCTGGGCCCATCCTGGCATATATTTCTTCATCCTAGATCCATCCTAGTATGTATGTCCTTATCCTGGACCCATCCTGGCATATATGTCCTCATCTTAGGCCCATCCTGGCATATATGTCCTCATCCTAGGCCCATCCTGGTATATATGTTCTCATCCTGGGCCCATCCTGGCGTATATTTCTTCATCCTAGACCCATCCTAGTATGTATCTCCTTATCCTGGGCCCCATTTTGGTATATTTGGTCCTCTTCTTGGTATAAATGGTCCCCATCCTGGTATACATGCTCTCAAATCTTAGTTTATGTCTCCATCCTGGTATATATGTCCCCATCCTGGTATACCTGATTCTCCTCCCGGAATATATGATCCTTATCCTGGTATATATGGCTCCCAACCTGGTATACATAGTCCCCATTATGGTATATATGGTCCTCCTGGCAGTATATATGGTCCTCATCCTGGTATATATGGTCCCCATCCTAGTATATATGTTCTGGTTCTGTCTCTAACGCATAATTAAAAAAGAAAACATTCTGTGCACTTTCCCTATGCTTCCACGTCTCCCAATGTCCTGTGTAGCCAGTGCAATGTGGCTGGCAGCTGACATCGGAGTGTGCACCATGACGCATTACATCACTGTCATGCGTCGCCCCCAGTCACAATGCGGATGTCAGCTGCCGACCACTGTTTGGGTGGTAGCGTGTATTGCGGTGCAGGGACCCAGCAGGTCTCTGTGCCTCGATGCATTTCAGCTGGATGTGTGTCCTCAGATGCACATCCAAGGGAAGTAGGCGCTGGTGTCGGCGGGACCCTGCACCCCCGGGCCGGGTCAAGACCTCTGCGACCGCCCCTGCATGGAGTCAAAATCACCAGTACACCTGTAGATAAATTCCCAGAGAGGGGTCATTTCTAAAATGGGGTCAGTTGAGGGGGATTTCTTCACTTCTGGCACTTAGGGGCTCTGCAAATAGAGTTTGCAAACTATTCCAAAAAAATCTGCTCTACAAAGGTCAAATAGCGCTCCGTCCCTTCCAAACCCTCACAAACAGTAATATAGAGCCACATGTGGGGTATTTCCACTTTCAGCAGGAATTGTGCAACAAATTTTGGTGCCATTTTTACCTAGTCTCTCTTGTGAAGATGTAAAATCTGGGGCTAAAACAACATTTTAGTGGTAAAAATGTAATTATGTTTTCTTCACCGCCCAATGGGATTCAATTCTGTGAAGCACCTGTGGTGTTAATATGCTCTCTGCACCCCTAGATCAATTCATTGAAGGGTGTAGTTTGTAAAAATGGAGTCACTTGTGGGGGTTTTTTGCTGTTCTGCCACCTTAGGGGCTCTGCCAATGTGACATGGCACCCGCAAACCACAACAGCAAGATCTGCACTCCAATATGTTGCTCCTTCCCTCCTGAACTTTGCACTGTGCCTCAAAGGTAGTTTTCGACCACATATGGATTACTGGCATACTCAGGAGAAATTGAGTAACAAATTGTACCCTTTGCTTTCTCCTATTATTCCTTTTGAAAATAAAATACTTTGGGCAAAAGCAACATTTTATTGGAAAGCAATTATAATTTTTCATTTACTCAGCCCAATGTTATACAAGTTTGTGAGTCACCTGAGCGTTAAACATACTCACTACACCCCAACATGAATTCCCTGATAAGTGTAGTTTCCAAAATGGGGTCACTTGTGGGGGTTTCTGTTGTTTTGGCACATTAGTCTCTGCAAACACCACATGCTGTCCACTATATCAGTTGCGCAGTGTGACTGTAAGAAAAAGAGGGACATGGGTCCCTATACTGTCCCTCACGCTAGGGGACCTTAGTCTATCCCTAACCTCAGGGTTACTCCTGATGGTGGAGATGCTTCAGTCCAATGCCTGGCTATGCTCCTGACCAGATCTAATCTGATTATCCCCTCCCACCAAGGAAGGAAGGGGCAGAAGTGAGAAGGACACAGATAAAGACAAGAGAAAACCAAAACTCTGACACACTGCATACACACAGGAATTGACAATGAGAGATTCACGAGAAAAGCAAGAGCAGGAAGGTAGCAACAAAAGGCAACAAGGGTTAACTTCACAACCACACTCAGAAACAAGTACCACAATCACAAGATAGTCTGGATCACAGCACCTCACCAGACCAGCTAAAATATACTATAGCTGGCATAGGTGGAAGGATTCAGCCAGCATATATAGGAGGGGAGCAGATGTGATTTGCTTCCCCACGTCATGTGATCAAAGGAGTCTAAGAAGCAGACTGGCAGAGATTAACTCTTGCTAGCCTGCCTATAAACTACCACTTTGCAGGTCGATGGCTGAGTCTTCCTGTGTTGATCAATCAGTCGTCTGAACAGATCCCGACATCGCCAATGACAGAAAATCTCTGTGTGACGTTCAGCCATCTTTGCGCTCGTACAGTTAAATAGCGTTTCTTCCCTTCGGAGCCCTGCCGTGCGCACATACAGTAGCTTTCCACCACATATGGGGTATTCAGGAGAAGTTGGACAACAAACTGGATGGTCCATATTACCTTTGTGAAAATGAAAATTATGGGACTAAAACTACATTTTTGTGGTAACATTTTTTTTTCTTCCTTTTCATGGTTCAATGTTATAAAATTCTGTGACGCGCCCGTGGGTTCACGGTGCTCACGACACATGTAGACACATTCCTTGAGTGGTGTAGTTCCCAAAATGGGGTCACTTGTTGGGGTTTCCAGTGATTAGACACAACAGGGGCTCTCCAAACATGACAGGGCGTCCACTATGTACAATCTTACGCTCCACAAGTCAAATTGCGCTCCTTCCCTTCTGTGCGCCCAAACAGTAGATTTCCACCACAGAAGGGGTATCGGTGCACTCAGGAGAAATTGCACTACAAATTGTTTGCTTTTCTCCTTGCAAAAATGAAAAATTTGGGGCTAAAGCAAACTGGGGTAAAGTTATTTTACAAAAAAACAAGGCATTGCACAAATAAGTGGACGGAAAATGAAAAAAGTATGGAAGAAGAGGAGGAATAATCTGACAAAGGGCTTGAAGGGGTTAATGACGATCACTGTCAGACAAGGGCACATTTCTTGCACTGCTTTGTGGGTGACCCAACAGATTTTTATGCACTGATTATATCGCGATAGTTCAGGTATGCGGCAGCTCAGCACTTCAGCCTCATCCCTAGATATCAGGCTGTGCTCACAGGGGGTGACGTCATTCACTCTCTGAACTACAGCGAGCTGACGTGCAGCACGCATGCGCTGAACTCCGGGCTCGCTCCATCGCAACGTCACCCCCAAGCACTTTCCTGATCTCTGATTGGCGGGTTCGTATTTGCGTCATGACGCTGTCACCCTCCCTGCTTTGTGATTGGTCACAGTCCGCGAACAGTCGAATTTCAAATCGAATCTGCAGCAGTGCGGTGTACGGCGGAGCAGAGCGAGACGTGGGGTTAAATAGCGGCACCGACAGCACGGCAGGTAACGTGCGGCAGAGACGACGTGGTGTTGTGAGTGGCGGGAGGTGCTGCGACTGGGGCGGGGGCCGGTGTGTGAGCGGCACATGGGGAGAGACCGTGTGCGGGGTCCGGGTCTCAGCTATGGAGGGGTCATAGCTTGTGTTATTCTCCAGAGCTGCACTCACTATTCTGCTGGTGCAGCCACTGTGTACATACATTACTGATCCTGTGTTATCTCCTGTATTGTACTCCAGAGCTGCACTCGCTATTCTGCTGGTGTCATCACTGTGTACATTACATTACTTATCCTGTGTTATCTCCTGTATTATACTCCAGAGCTGCACTCGCTATTCTGCTGGTGCAGCCACTGTGTACACACATTACTTATCCTGTACTGATCCTGAGTTACCTCCTGTATTATACTCCAGAGCTGCACTCACTATTCTGCTGGTGCAGTCACTGTGTATATTACATTACTGATCCTGAGTTACCTCCTGTATTATACTGCAGAGCTGCACTCTCTATTCTGCTGGTGGGGTCACTGTGTACATACATTATATTACTGATCCTGTACAGATCCTGAGTTACCTCCTGTATTATACTGCAGAGCTGCACTCTCTATTCTGCTGGTGCAGCCACTGTGTACATACATTACTGATCCTGTGTTATCTCCTGTATTGTACTCCAGAGCTGCACTCGCTATTCTGCTGGTGTCATCACTGTGTACATTACATTACTTATCCTGTGTTATCTCCTGTATTATACTCCAGAGCTGCACTCGCTATTCTGCTGGTGCAGCCACTGTGTACACACATTACTTATCCTGTACTGATCCTGAGTTACCTCCTGTATTATACTCCAGAGCTGCACTCGCTATTCTGCTGGTGCAGTCACTGTGTACATTACATTACTGATCCTGAGTTACCTCCTGTATTATACTGCAGAGCTGCACTCTCTATTCTGCTGGTGGGGTCACTGTGTACATACATTACATTACTGATCCTGTACAGATCCTGAGTTACCTCCTGTATTATACTGCAGAGCTGCACTCTCTATTCTGCTGGTGGGGTCACTGTGTACATACATTACATTACTGATCCTGAGTTACCTCCTGTATTATACTGCAGAGCTGCACTCACTATTCTGCTGGTGGGGTCACTGTACATACATTACATTACTGATCCTGAGTTACATCCTGTATTATACTGCAGAGCTGCACTCACTATTCTGCTGGTGCAGTCACTGTGTACATTTCATCACTTGTATGTAGCTTGGCATTCAGAAGCTACTTGATATAGTAGCCCCTCTGATGTCTTCCTTTTTGCCTGTGACTGACAAAAATGGAAACAAAATTGTCAAAACCTCATGATTTCTTCAGTCTGGAGTCCTCGGCCTCAGCTGCCGTCACCGAGGTTATTAAAGGGAACCTGTCACCACTTTTTTGGCTTATAAGCTGCGGCCACCACCACCGGGCTCTTATATACAGCATTATAACATGGTGTATATAAGAGCACAGGCCGGGGGTATAACATAAAAACACTTTATAATACTTGCCTAACGGTCGCACTGTTGGCCTAATGGGCGTCTCCGTTGTCCGGTGCCAGCGCCGCCTCTTTCGGCCATCTTCGTCCTCTTTCTGAAGCCTGGGTGCATGACGCGGCTATGTCATACACACTCGCCGCTCCTGCGCAGGCGCACTACAGTACTTTGATCTGCTCTGCGCAGGACCTGAATGCCGGCGAGTGTGCATGACATCGGACCCGTCCTGCACCCTGGCTAGAGAAGAAGAACCAAGATGGCCAAAAGAGGCAGCATCGGATAAGTCGCCCATAAGGCCAACCGAGTGATCGTTAGGTAAGTATTATAAGTGTTTTTTGTTATACCCCCGGCCTGGGCTCTTATATACACATTCTAACATGGTGTATATAAGGCTGGTTTCACACTACGTTTATTTAACATGCGTCATGAACGTTTTTTTAGCGGAAAAGCGGATCCAGTGCAAATGCGTTTTCATTTCAATGCATTTGCAATGGACTCGCGTCAACATGCGTTTACCTGCGTTTGCGTGCGTTATAGTGAGGATCCGGTGACTTGCAGTTTTTTAACGTGTTTCAAAAACGCTACTTGTAGCGTTTTTGAGCTGCGTCCAAATACTGCAAGTCACCGGATCCTGACTAAACAGCACGCGAACGCAGGTGAACGCTGGCATGCTGATAGACAGGATCCTGCTTTTGTACTGAGCATGCCCAGAAAGTACTGAGCATGCCCAGGACCAGTCTCGCGTGATCTGTCTCTCTCCCTCCCTCACCCTCTCTCTCTCTCTCTGTCTCTCCCCCTTCCTCTCTCCCACCTGAGAGCTGCGGACACTCGTAACCAAGGTAAATATCGCGTAACCACTTCTTAGTTACCCGATGTTTACGTTGGTTACGCGTGCAGGCAGCCCGGCTCCTAGCAGCTGCAGACACTCGTAACCAAGATAAATATCGGGTATCCAAGGCCGATGTTTACCTTGGTTACCAGCGTCTGCAGCTGTCAGAAGCCGGCTCCCAGTCTAGCTCCCCTCACTCCCGATCACATGACTCCAGTGCCCGCCCCTAAACATCCAGTGCAGGATCCTGCAAAATAACATATGCATTTTTTGCAGTAAAAGCAGGATCCGCTTTTCCGCTAAAAAAACGTTCAGGACGGATGTTAAATAAACGTAGTGTGAAACCAGCCTAAGAGCCTGGTGTTGGTGGCCGCAGCTGATACGCAAAAAAGTGGTGACTGGTTCCCTTTAATGGTCACCAGAGGAATTTTCTGCCACTGAATGTACCTGGGGAAATCCTCAAGATCCTCTGCTGGCAGCTCCCTGTGCAATTACCAACTAATGAGTCCCAGATGTGCTGGATGGGAGACAAGTCTGGAGACTGCAGGCCATGGCAGAATGTTTAGGCGTCCAGGTGGCTCACAGGAGAACGAGCAACATGTGTCTTGGTGTTGTGTTAAAAAAAACGCTTTTTGGCCCTGTGCGCACGCTGCGTTTTTTGTTTTTTTTTTTTTGCCGCAGCTTTTCTGTGTTTTGCTTCAGAAAATATTCATAACCTTTCTGCAATCCTTCCCCAGCAAAACCTATGGGAAAAAAATACTGTGTGCACACTTTTTTTTTTATTTTATTTATTTTTCCCACTCTTCCCCCCCCCCCTACAGGTTTTGCTGCAGAATTTCTGCAGCAAAAAGAATGAGTATGTCACTTTTTTTTTCTTTTCAGCAGGCCCCTGCAGTTTTTGCCATAGATAATGGTAAGAAAATGCTGGGGAAAACCGCGGCAAAAAACGCAGGTGCCGTATTCTGCCAGAGGGTGCAGATTTTTCTTAACAAAGGTCAATTTTCTAGTGCGCACGTAGCCTTTGAGACACTGGTGAATGGGGAAATGGCCGCCCCACTGGTTCCACAATTGAATCAAGGGCCGCATTCCTTTCAGGACAAAGCGACATTGTTAGTGGTTATATATATATATATATATATATATATATATATATATATATATATATATATATATATATATATATATATATATATATATATATATATATATATATATATATATATATATATATATATATATATATATATATATATATATATATATATATATATATATATATATATATATATATATATATATATATATATATATATATATATATATATATATATATATATATATATATATATATATATATATATATATATATATATATATATATATATATATATATAATTATATTTCTCTTCTTTCTATACACCTGTAGATCACAGTTTTTGAACATCTTTCATTTTTTCTTTTTTTTTTTACCATTAGCACCACATAGTAATTTTGTAGTAATGTCTTGTTCCCCATTTTGTAGCAATGTGTCCCATCCTTGTCCCCTTGTAGTAATGTGCCCATCCTTATTTCCGTCCAGTAGTAATGTGCCCCCCCCAATGCAGGACGCCTTCTTGTAGGAATGTGCCCCCCCCCCCCATGCAGGACGCCTTCTTGTAGGAATGTGCCCCCCCCCATGCAGGACGCCTTCTTGTAGGAATGTGCGCCCCCCCCATGCAGGACGCCTTCTTGTAGGAATGTGCCCCCCCCATGCAGGACGCCTTCTTGTAGGAATGTGCCCCCCCCCCCCCAAGGACGCCTTCTTGTAGGAATGTGCCCCCCCCCAAGGATGCCTTCTTGTAGGAATGTGCCCCCCCCCTAAGGACGCCTTCTTGTAGGAATGTGCCCCCCCCATGCAGGACGCCTTCTTGTAGGAATGTGCCCCCCCCCCCCCAGGACACCTTCTTGTAGGAATGTGCCCCCCCCCCCCCAGGACGCCTTCTTGTAGGAATGTGCCCCCCCCCCCAGGACGCCTTCTTGTAGGAATGTGCCCCCCCCCCAGGACGCCTTCTTGTAGGAATGTGCCCCCCCCCCCCAGGACGCCTTCTTGTAGGAATGTGCCCCCCCCCCCAGGACGCCTTCTTGTAGGAATGTGCCCCCCCCCCAGGACGCCTTCTTGTAGGAATGTGCCCCCCCCCCCCCCCCCAGGACGCCTTCTTGTAGGAATGTGCCCTCCCCCCCCCCCCCAGGACGCCTTCTTGTAGGAATGTGCCCTCCCCCCCCCCCAGGACGCCTTCTTGTAGGAATGTGCCCCTCCCCCCCCCCCCCCCCCCCCCCAGGACGCCTTCTTGTAGGAATGTGCCCCCCCCCCCCCCAGGACGCCTTCTTGTAGGAATGCGCCCCCCCCCCCCAGGACGCCTTCTTGTAGGAATGCGCCCCCCCCCCCCAGGACGCCTTCTTGTAGGAATGGGCCCCCCCCCCCCCATGCAGGGCGCCTTCTTGTAGGAATGGGCCCCCCCCCATGCAGGGCGCCTTCTTGTAGGAATGCGCCCCCCCCCCATGCAGGGCGCCTTCTTGTAGGAATGGGGCCCCCCCCCCCCATGCAGGGCGCCTTCTTGTAGGAATGGGGCCCCCCCCCCATGCAGGGCGCCTTCTTGTAGGAATGGGGCCCCCCCCCCCCATGCAGGGCGCCTTCTTGTAGGAATGGGGCCCCCCCCCATGCAGGGCGCCTTCTTGTAGGAATGTGCCCCCCCCCCCATGCAGGGCGCCTTCTTGTAGGAATGTGCCCCCCCCCCCCATGCAGGGCGCCTTCTTGTAGGAATGTGCCCCCCCCCATGCAGGGCGCCTTCTTGTAGGAATGTGCCCCCCCCCCCCCCCCCCATGCAGGGCGCCTTCTTGTAGGAATGTGCCCCCCCCCCCCATGCAGGGCGCCTTCTTGTAGGAATGTGCCCCCCCCCCATGCAGGGCGCCTTCTTGTAGGAATGTGCCCCCCCCCCATGCAGGGCGCCTTCTTGTAGGAATGTGCCCCCCCCATGCAGGACGCCTTCTGGTAGGAATGTGCCCCCCCCATGCAGGACGCCTTCTTGTAGGAATGTTCCCCCCCCCCCCCTCCCCCAGGACGCCTTCTTGTAGGAATGTGCCCCCCCCCCCCCCTCCCCCAGGACGCCTTCTTGTAGGAATGTGCCCCCCCCCCCCCCATGCAGGGCGCCTTCTTGTAGGAATGTGCCCCCCCCCCCCATGCAGGGCGCCTTCTTGTAGGAATGTGCCCCCCCCCCCCCACATGCAGGGCGCCTTCTTGTAGGAATGTGCCCCCCCCCCCCCCCATGCAGGGCGCCTTCTTGTAGGAATGTGCCCCCCCCCCCATGCAGGGCGCCTTCTTGTAGGAATGTGCCCCCCCCATGCAGGACGCCTTCTTGCAGGAATGTGCCCCCCCCATGCAGGACGCCTTCTTGTAGGAATGTGCCCCCCCCCATGCAGGACGCCTTCTTGTAGGAATGTGCCCCCCCCATGCAGGACGCCTTCTTGTAGGAATGTTCCCCCCCCCCCCTCCCCCAGGACGCCTTCTTGTAGGAATGTGCCCCCCCCCCCCCTCCCCCAGGACGCCTTCTTGTAGGAATGTGCCCCCCCCCCCCATTGCAGACTCCGTCTTGTAAGAATGTGCCCCCCACCCCTAATGCAGGACGCCCTCTTGTAGTAGCAACAGAACCACACACCAAAACATTCTTCTCACCTGTCCTCTGTTCCCTCAGCGGCGGCACGTGGACCCGGTAATCGCAGCTGCTGTCACCGCTGAACGTTTTGCCGGTGCGCGCAGAGACTAGTTCTCTCTTCACAACTGCCACTGGCCAATCACAGGCGAGCAGCTGAGGTCATACGTAACAGGTGCTTGCCTCTGATTGGTGGGCGGCTGTTATTGAGTTCTGCAGCGAGAACTTGAACGTGCGCAGAATAAGCAAAACGGTCAGGTGAAATAAAGCGCTGGCAGCTGCGGCCCCTGCACCGGCCGCCATCTTTACCGGGTCCACAGGCCTGCGGGCCGCAAGAAGCAGCCTGAAGGGCCGCGTGTTTGAAACCTTTTCTGTACATTATGCCCCCCACTCTGTAATCCGGAGGGGGGGGGGGGTTGGACTGGTGTGACCTTCCCTTGTGAAGGCCTCTTCATGGGTTTTTTTTTTTGTCTCTAGATCTAGACCACAAGAGACACTGATCTCTGAGGACACAACCTCCATTCCAGCCTCCACTGCCGTCTTGCTATGCACAGTGAAGGTCTTTGAGAGCGTAGGTCCACCTCGGGCTGGACGTCTGGCTCGTAGCTCAATGTCTGATGCCTTGTGTAGACACTGATGATGCCCTAGGCTCGGAGAGTAACATCTAATCAATCCTGAAACTAGTGTCGTGGCCATTTCTCCAAGCGTCCCAAGAGCCGTATTTCAACACTGCCTAAACGCAGTACCATAGCTGCAGCGTCTCCAGTCTCGTCTCCCATTGAGCACATCTGGGACGTCATTTGGTCTGCAATTGTAAAAAGAGCTGCCAGCAGCGGATTTTGCTGATTTTCACGTGTGCATTTAAGACTGGTTTTGAAAATGTTAACATTTTTTTTTTCATTAGATCAGTCACATTCCTCCATCCTGTGACTTTATTTCCACCATTTCCCCTCCAGTGCAATAAGTTGGACGTTAAAGGGAACCGGTCAGGTGCAATATGCACCCAGAACCACGAGCAGTTCTGGGTGCTTGTGCGACGCTGCACATACCTCACTCTTGATGGCTTCCGAAGGCGGATGGATGCGCACTGCACATGTTCCGGAATCCCCAGCACTTCCGTGGGTCTTGGTGCCTTTAAAGGGAACTTGTCACCAGATTTTTCCCTAGTAAACTAAAAGAATCCCTGTGAGGCAAATCCCGGGATATGAAGATGAATTATGACTCCAGTCATAATCCCTCATCACTCCCTGGCAGTGCCCCCTCCCTTCTTGTTCTCAGTGTTCCACTTACACCTCCATGGCCATGTCCTGTGATATGGAAATTAGGTGGCTTGGGGACAATGGACACAGGATGACTCCCTGCCGTGACCCTGTAGTGGGGGCTGCTAGCTAGTTAGCAAGGCTATGGAAATAGCCAGACAGAACGACTCCAGTAAAAAATGGTTCATATCTCGCAAGCCATATTTCCGATAAATATGGCAACCATAAAAATGGTGTCTCCGCATGCGGACGATGCTGGCACACCCTTTTTATGGGAGCAGGACATTGGGAAATGCCCCAGGCGTGATATCAGCCAATGGGGAACTGGCAGACAGGTCATGAGTCCCCTCGTTCTGTAGCTAAATTCATAACTGTCACAATGAGCATTGGCGTCCGCCTACGACGCTCCCAGGCAAAGTTATGGCCCATATTCCATGTTGTGGATTGTCCATAACTCAAGCCAGGGGTGGAGCAGTGCTCCCTCTGAGGTCACTAAGGTAGGAGGGGACCTGGATTTGCCCAGGTTGATAACCCTACTTCGGCCATTTTCCAGTGTTCTTTTCGCTGGGGGCACGTGTAGGAAACATCTGTGGGAAGGATCCTAGAAACCTGGGTACAGCGCCCCCCTGTGGCCAGACGCAACAAGGTAACTGCTGGAACTGTGTATGCCTGTTTGTAACCCATGCTTTGATTGTAACTGTACTCTGACATATGTATATTCTGTAGATTCCCTATTGTATATATTGTAGTTTCTAGTGTGCTTTAGGCTGATTAAATTATATAATTAATCTTGGGCTGTTCTGTTATCTCGATCTTGAATCCCACGTCTGTGTGTTCGGCTAATAGTTACCGTAAATCGGTTGGTGGCAGCGAATTGTGCCAAGGATTATTGTGGGGAGGCCAGTGAGATTCGGGGAGATTTTATATATTCCGCCCGCGGAGGTCGGGGGAATATATACCTTACTCTCACCGGGGACCCTTCAATAATCGGCATAAGTAGTATAGCGGCCTCCTTGCTTATTGTCGGGCAATTCCATAATTGGCCTGACTATAAGAGGGGCGCTAGAGAGCGCATCACGTGCTCTGTCGGTCGGGAGGTATAAAGGAGGGGTGACCCCCCCACTTGTTACCCCCCGATTGTGACGTACTGGTAGCCAGCGCGGGGGATTTCTGAGTGACCCCCCCCCGGTGGTTTGTGACATATTGGTGGCAGCGGTGGGATCGAGATAATAGTGTGTGTGAGTGTGAGACCCATACTCCCAGACACTAAAGACTGCCTGCAGCAGCTGTGGCTGCTGGGGTCTTCAGACTAGCTCAACACTAGAGTGTCAGAGTGCAGATACTGTAAGGTGTGTGGAGGCATCAGGTGTCAGTTCTGTGTCAGTGACCAAAAGTCTGCAAGAATGGCTGATGGCACCAGGATCAGAGCTATGCAACTGGCCAATGCTAAGGCAGGAGCCGAAGAGAGGGAGGACGGTGCCGTGGACAGCAATGAGGAGGTTGCCCACGAGTCCTCCAGGAGCTCGACGCCAGAAAACCGTTCTGCCGAGGACATTGCGCAACCTGGCACTGCTGGACAAGATGAGGAGGAGCTCACCCAAGGTTCCTCAACGAGCCAGATGCCAGCCCTCCGCTCTGAAAAGGACAGTGAATCGCCTAGCTCTGCAGCGTGCCGCAGATCACCACGTGCCATTCCACCGAGCCTGGGAGGCTCGGATAGCCTTCTTCAAATGGCTATGGCCCTTCTCCAGGCTGGAGACCAGAAGGGCTACAAGGAACTCCTGGCAGAGCGCAGGGCAGAGCGGCAGGCAGCGCGTGACGCTGAGGCTGCGGAGCGGCACGCAGAGCGTGAGGCTGCGGAGCGAGAGCGGCAGGCAGCGCGTGAAGAGCGAGAGCGACAGGCAGACCGTGACTACCAGCTGCAGCTAGCTCAGCTCCGGCCCTCATCAGCCACATGTGACCTTCGAGACACCAAACTTCCAAAGGTCCGTGTTGAGGACTTCCCAGTGCTGGAGAAGGATGGAGACTTGGACTCTTTCTTGACTGCTTTTGAACGGACTTGCTTGCAGCACCATCTGGACAAGGACCAGTGGGCCAAATACCTGACCCCCCGTTTAAGGGGTAAGGCCCTGGATATCCTTGGGGACTTGCCTGCTGAGGCAGATCAGGGCTACGACACCATCAAGCGGGCCCTGATCCAACAGTACAACCTCACTCCGGAGTCCTACCGCAAGAAGTTCCGGAGCCTACAGAAGGGACCAAAGGACTCCTGGGCTGACCACCGGCGGGCACTTGCCCGAGCTGCCGACCACTGGACCCAAGGCCTGCAGCTTTCCACCGGACCGGAGATCCTGGACCTGTTCATCACGGAGCAACTCTTGTGGAACTGCCCTGAGGATCTCCGCCAGTTCATCCGAGACCAGAAGCCAAAGGGGTCCACGGCTACAGCTGCCCTTGCCGATGACTACACCAACAACCGGGCCCCTGAGGCCAGGAGAGCGGCCACCAGCAGCACCTGGAGAGGGGGTAAGATGAATTCTGCGACTGCCCCACCTGCCCCTAGACTGCAGGGGGTGTCCCCCTCAACTCCCCTCTCCAGGCCCGTGGCGGAACCAAGACGGTGCCACCAGTGCAACCTACCTGGACACTTCAAGGCCATGTGCCCTCAGCGTCCCAAGGCCCCGGCTCCGTCCCCGTCCCAAGGGCCGCCCAAGGTGTATTGTGTGGGTGGGGGTGGTGGTAGGTCCCTGGACAGCTTCCAACCTGTCACCGTCGGCCGGTCTGTGACCATAGGACTGCGAGACAGCGCCTCGGAGGTGACTCTGGTGCGGCCTGAGATGGTGTCCCCCCAAGACTTGATCCCTGGAAAAACCCTCGCTGTCTCCGGGATTGGAGGCACTGACCCGGCGCTGCCTGTTGCTGACATTTATGTGGACTGGGGCGCAGGGCGGGGGGTGAGGGAGGTGGGGGTAACTGATCGGATCCCTGCAAACGTGCTACTTGGGACAGATTTGGGGCAGATAACCTCCCAGTTTGGGCCCCCCCCAAGGGCTGAACCTTCAGCCCGTACTGACATGACTCCTAACAATGTTAATGTGTTATCTATGAATGATGTAAGGGAGGAGGGAGTGAACTCTGATATTTCTGCTTGCATAGACACCATAGACACACACTCAGCTGCAGCTGTGACAGGGGAGGGGGTCAGAGAAAGGTGTGACAATGCCTCTACAAGTAACCAGCCTGTGAGCTGGGATCTGTTGCCCTCTGCAGGGATAAGCAGAGAGCAGGGTGCTGCAGGGGGAGGACCAGTGTGTGGGGTGGGGGCTACCACAGCAAATGTGGGGTCCCCAGAGATTTCACAGCGGGGTTCTGTTGCTGCAGGAGGGGAACAGGCAGGTGAGATTGGGGCCGGTCCAGGAGCGGAAGTGCTCCCAGGTAAGATCTCGGTGCATGGTTCCCCCACAACCGGGGTGTCAGGAAGCCAGGTAGGTCTGCCTGAACCGGCGACTTGGTCAGGAACGGAGGAGGAGCAGGCACGACCCACGGTCGCAGCGGCTGTGGCCGCTGTCACCCGCAGTGGGAGTGCTGGAAGCCAAGGGGCCTCCCGGAGGTCCGATAGCTCTTCCCCTTCTGACCAAGTGGCAGCCGAGTCAGGTGGAGGCCAGGACACAGGTCCCGGGGTACTGACTGAAGATGTGACAGTCTCGTCGATTCTGGCCACATCTAGTCAGGGGTTTCAGGCAGCGTTAGAAGCTGACGACAGCCTGAAAGCTCTTAAGGAGCAGGCGGCACAGCCTCCCTCGGACTCGGACCCGGAGCGAGTGGTCTGGGACCAAGGACGGCTGTACCGGGCCACGGTCCAGCAGGGTTCACCGGAGGCGTGGCCCAGGGACCGACAGTTGGTGGTACCCTATCCGTTCCGGACGGAGTTGTTGCGGATCGCACATGAGATTCCGATGGCCGGACACATAGGGATCGCTAAGACCAAGGCCAGGTTAAACCAGCATTTCTACTGGCCAAAAATGGGGGCCGATGTGGCTGCCTACTGCCGTTCGTGTGAAACCTGTCAGAGAGTGGGGAAGGTGGGGCCACGCCCCAAAGCCCCACTGGTATCTCTGCCCATCATCGATGAGCCTTTCAGGAGGGTGGCTGTGGATCTGGTCGGCCCGCTGGCCATCCCCAGCAGCTCCGGGAAACGCTTCATACTGACGGTAGTGGACTATGCCACCCGGTACCCAGAAGCAGTGGCCTTGTCGTCCATTCGGGCTGACAAGGTGGCCACCGCATTGCTGGAGATTTTCTCCCGAGTGGGTTTTCCCCAGGAAATGCTCACTGACCGGGGGACCCAATTCATGTCCCAGCTGATGGAGGCCCTCTGTAAGCAAGTCCAGGTGCGACATCTGGTGGCCAGCCCGTACCATCCACAGACTAATGGCCTGTGCGAGCGGTTCAATGGCACCTTAAAGCAGATGCTTAAGATGTTGGTCGACTCCCATGGGCGTGACTGGGAGCGGTATCTCCCACACCTGTTATTTGCTTACCGGGAGGTTCCACAGGCCTCAACAGGATTCTCACCGTTTGAGCTCCTGTACGGGCGACGTGTGCGGGGCCCCCTGGCTCTGGTGAAAGAGGCTTGGGAAGGGGATTTGGCCACCCCTGGAGTGTCGGTTATCGAGTATGTCATGCGCTTCCGGGACAAAATGCAGGCCTTGACGCAACTGGTACACGACAATATGGCTCAAGCCCAGGCCGATCAGAAGCGTTGGTACGACCAGAACGCTTGTGAGAGGACCTACCAAGTGGGTCAAAAGGTGTGGGTACTGGTCCCCGTACCACAGGACAAGCTTCAGGCAGCCTGGGAAGGCCCATACCTCGTGTACCAGCAGCTCAACCCTGTAACGTACCTGGTCACCCTGGACCCTGCCCGTGGAAGGCGGAAGCCCTTCCATGTGAACATGATGAAGGCACATCATGAGCGGGAGGCATGTGCGCTCCCCGTGTGCAACCTGCCCGAGGAGGGAGAAGCGGAAACCCTCTTGGATATGCTAGCCCAGGTTAGGGCAGGCGGATCCATTGAGGATGTGGAGGTTGGCCACCAGCTCTTGGAAGACCAACGGTCCCAGCTGTGGGCCACCCTCCTCCCCTTCCGGGGGTTGTTTACCAACCAGCCCGGAAGGACTGACTTGGCTGTCCATCACGTGGACACTGGGGATCATTCCCCGATCCGGCGTTCAGCATATCGGGTCTCCCTGGAGGTGCAGCAACACATGCGCCAGGAGATTGACGAGATGCTGAAGCTGGGGGTGATCCAGGCATCCAACAGCGCTTGGGCCTCGCCTGTAGTCCTCGTCCCTAAGAAGGACAGAACCACTCGGTTCTGCGTGGACTACAGGGGGCTCAATGCTGTCACGGTCGCCGATGCGTACCCAATGCCACGCATCGATGACCTGCTCGATCAGTTGGCCGGGGCTCAGTACCTGACCATCATGGACCTGAGCCGGGGATATTGGCAGATCCCCCTGACTCACAAGGCCAGGGAACGCTCTGCCTTTATTACCCCATTTGGACTGTACGAGTCCACGGTGATGCCATTCGGGATGAGGAATGCCCCTGCCACTTTCCAGCGGATGGTCAACACCCTGCTCAAGGGACTTGAAGGGTACGCGGCCGCGTACCTGGATGACATTGCCGTCTTCAGTCCCACCTGGGAAGATCACCTAGAGCATCTAGCACAGGTGCTCAGGCGGGTCCACCGGGCAGGTTTGACCATCAAGCCGGGCAAGTGTCAGCTGGCCATGAGCGAGGTCCAGTACCTCGGTCACCGGGTAGGCGGGGGAACACTGAAGCCCGAGCCTGAGAAAGTGGAGGCCATCGCATCCTGGCCCACCCCCAGGACCAAGAAGCAGGTGATGTCCTTCTTGGGGACCGCTGGGTACTATAGGAGGTTTGTTCCATGCTATAGTAGCCTGGCAAAGCCCTTGACGGACCTCACCAAGAAGAAGCTGCCCTCTGCAGTCGATTGGACAATGGACTGCGAGACAGCCTTCCGGGCCCTAAAGGACGCCCTGTCCAGCCCGCCCGTGCTACAGGCAGCCGACTTCACGCGGCCGTTTGTAGTACAGACCGACGCCAGTGACTTCGGCCTCGGTGCGGTGCTCAGCCAGGTGGACTCTGCGAGCCAAGAGCACCCAGTCTTGTACCTGAGCAGGAAGCTGTTACCAAGGGAAGTTGCCTATTCCACGATGGAGAAGGAGTGCCTGGCCATAGTGTGGGCCCTGCAGCGTCTGCAACCCTATCTATACGGGCGCCACTTCATCGTGGAGACGGACCACAATCCCCTCAGCTGGTTGCACACCGTCTCTGGGACGAATGGGCGATTGTTGCGATGGAGCCTTGCGCTCCAGCAATACGACTTCACCATTCGCCACAAAAGGGGCCGTGACCACGGTAACGCAGACGGGCTGTCCCGACAAGGAGAGGTCGCGGACGGGCGCACGGGGGAACACCGGAGTGTGCTGCCCCCTAGCGCCCTCAAAAGGGGGGAGGTGTGAGGCAAATCCCGGGATATGAAGATGAATTATGACTCCAGTCATAATCCCTCATCACTCCCTGGCAGTGCCCCCTCCCTTCTTGTTCTCAGTGTTCCACTTACACCTCCATGGCCATGTCCTGTGATATGGAAATTAGGTGGCTTGGGGACAATGGACACAGGATGACTCCCTGCCGTGACCCTGTAGTGGGGGCTGCTAGCTAGTTAGCAAGGCTATGGAAATAGCCAGACAGAACGACTCCAGTAAAAAATGGTTCATATCTCGCAAGCCATATTTCCGATAAATATGGCAACCATAAAAATGGTGTCTCCGCATGCGGACGATGCTGGCACACCCTTTTTATGGGAGCAGGACATTGGGAAATGCCCCAGGCGTGATATCAGCCAATGGGGAACTGGCAGACAGGTCATGAGTCCCCTCGTTCTGTAGCTAAATTCATAACTGTCACAATGAGAGCATTGGCGTCCGCCTACGACGCTCCCAGGCAAAGTTATGGCCCATATTCCATGTTGTGGATTGTCCATAACTCAAGCCAGGGGTGGAGCAGTGCTCCCTCTGAGGTCACTAAGGTAGGAGGGGACCTGGATTTGCCCAGGTTGATAACCCTACTTCGGCCATTTTCCAGTGTTCTTTTCGCTGGGGGCACGTGTAGGAAACATCTGTGGGAAGGATCCTAGAAACCTGGGTACAGCGCCCCCCTGTGGCCAGACGCAACAAGGTAACTGCTGGAACTGTGTATGCCTGTTTGTAACCCATGCTTTGATTGTAACTGTACTCTGACATATGTATATTCTGTAGATTCCCTATTGTATATATTGTAGTTTCTAGTGTGCTTTAGGCTGATTAAATTATATAATTAATCTTGGGCTGTTCTGTTATCTCGATCTTGAATCCCACGTCTGTGTGTTCGGCTAATAGTTACCGTAAATCGGTTGGTGGCAGCGAATTGTGCCAAGGATTATTGTGGGGAGGCCAGTGAGATTCGGGGAGATTTTATATATTCCGCCCGCGGAGGTCGGGGGAATATATACCTTACTCTCACCGGGGACCCTTCAATAATCGGCATAAGTAGTATAGCGGCCTCCTTGCTTATTGTCGGGCAATTCCATAATTGGCCTGACTATAAGAGGGGCGCTAGAGAGCGCATCACGTGCTCTGTCGGTCGGGAGGTATAAAGGAGGGGTGACCCCCCCACTTGTTACCCCCCGATTGTGACGTACTGGTAGCCAGCGCGGGGGATTTCTGAGTGACCCCCCCCGGTGGTTTGTGACAATCCCCTTCTGCGGCTCCTGGGCTGCATTCTATGAAGTTGCACCATGGCCCTGACTCCCCTTCCAGACCCCAAAAATAACTTTATAAAACTTGGCCGTTAGGTATGCTAATAAGTTGTTTGGATGAGGGGGGTGGGATGGGGATTTTTATTTTATTTATTTATTTATTTTTAATATACTTGCTGGTATGGGTATTTTCTCTGAACCAAAAATGTTAAATTATCTGATTTTTTTTAAAAAAAAAAAAATTGTATCCCACATAGCTACGGGACCCCCTCTTCTTTTCCATATGGCATGTGTCCTCCAGAAGTCTTGGCTTCCTCTCCCGGTGAAGGGGGGAGTGACAGCTTCAGCCACTGACTGTCAGCAGTGGTCATGTCCACTCTCAACCATAAGTCTCCTCACACAAGAGGGTGGCAGGTGACCTGCCTTCCTGCCTCTGGTCCTCACTGCGTCCTTTCTCTCCTCTGTAGGATGAGTCTGCAGATATTGAACGATGAGAATTTCGGGAGCGACATAGCGGCAGAGTCGTGTGACTTCCTGTTCACCCCTCCTCAGAGCACCGGCCGCCCCTCCATCCTGCGTCCATCACAGAAGGATAATCTGCCTCCGAAGAGTGCGGTGAAAGGCATGAAGGTATGCTGAGCCATGATTGCAGCTGTGCTGTGGAAAGTCCTCATCTGGTTTCATAATAGCAGCCCTGCTCCCGGCCGGGGCACAGGAAGCTCTTTATATAGCCACATGTGTTTCTTGTAGGCAACGTGTGATTTGTGTGGGTTTTTTTGTTTTTGAAGGTGACGTTTCAGACGCCGATGAGGGATCCTCAGACTCACCGGATTGTAACTCCCAGCGTGGCCACCAAGGAGGACAGCGTCTTCACACTGGACGACTGCACCGATGCGCTGCAGAAGCTGCAGCTCTCCTCCACCCGGTGAGTTTCCACTAGAGCTAGGCGTCCTGTTCTAAACTTTTGGCTATAAAGTTCCTCCACTAAATGCCCCCCTGTAAGTTAAGTTGTACCAGGACAGACCTTGTACATGATGTATGTGACGCCCTGGCCTATCAGGTCTTCACAGGGTATTGTGCAGTCTGCCCTTCTGTACAATATCCACCTCCTCCTTGGTTGAGGGTCCCTAACCATTGGTGTTGCCAAGAACAAGCTAATTAAAATCCTAGGAACACTCTGCACCACACCCACCAGACACACCAGTGGACAACCTGAGTGGAATAGGGTCACCCACTTGGGGGGTTGCTTAAGGGGGAGTCAGTCAGGCAGTCAGTTGGTGACTCTCAGGAGAGAGGTCACAAGTCAGGAGCTGGGCTCCTTGAAACTACTAGGTGGCAGACGTTGGTCTGGGCCTGGTAGGAGCTGGACCCCGGTCGCAGGGGATCGGGACATGGGGCAAGGACTGTCAAGGACAGCCGGCGGCCTTGTACCATCACCGGGCAGGGGCCAGAGCACAACTGGGTACGTGGACCCTAGGTCAGGGAGTAGCTTCAGGCGTCCTGACAATTTACCTGACGAGGACGGAGCCTTAAAGATCCGTTCTCCACCCGCTCCAAAATCTGGGTACTAGCGCAACAAGGGTGATAGGACTTTCCACACATACGGTCCAGAAAATCCCAAGCGTGAACCCTGAGAGCAAGCTCACCCAGTTAGCCATACTGGGGAGCGGGACCTGACTAGTTTCACACTATAGGGACCAACTAAAAGACAAGGTGCCAAGGCAAAGGTCAGACTAACAGGCAACGCCAACGGGCACGGGACCCAGGCGTGCTCCCTCGCAGCGGTATCCAGAACTTTGGTTTACTACAGTTGTCAGCGTTATTGGACTGAGTACGCAAGTGACCCTTACCTCTCCAACAGAACATCCCTGTCACCATCAGAGTCCTGGGGCATTCCCCTACCCGTGGAGGGGTAAACACCTGGCTGCCCACACAATCACCACTGGGTACTCACAGCCGCAGCGGTGATACTCCACTTTCCACACCATCCCCTGTACATACCCCACCCCCCCATTTGTTTGAGGGGCCGCACGACCCCCAGGTCCGGAGCCCTCTTGAGCCACCGCGGATGCAGGGGCGGCACATTTACAAAACTTTCAGTTCTGGAAGTATATCTCCAGTCTATAGAATAAGCCACCTATTGTTCGGGGTTCCTCTGCTTGGCCATGAGGATGGGGTTCTGCAGAGCTCCATCATTTTAAGTCTGATGTCCGGTCAGACACTGCTGGCAGAACTGCTCTGCCATGAGATGATCAGATCGGTGGAACCGCGTACCCAACTGATCAGCCAATAACAGGTCCAGTTGCGTCTCAAACTGTTGTGAACAGCGCTGAAGACTGGTGTCCGTTTCAGGTACTGCGGCTTGACTTCGGAAGCTTGTAACAGCTAATCGGTGAGAATGCCGGGTGTCCGATTCCCTCCCCACTGAGCTCAAATTGACGACATCCTAAATATTGAACATTCTTTTTAAGGATGGTGACTCATGTATTGTTGTGGGTTTTGGTCAAATTGTCATCAGTTGTTACAAGATTTCCACGTATTATGTGAACTTGGCAATTACTCATTTTTACTTCCCCTTTCTCCTTTTACAGTTTGAATACGGGAGACCCAAATATTACAAGTGACCCCACCACTCTTCCTGAAGATGAGATTCCATTGATGAGCATGGGAGCATACAAAATTGATTTTGACAACCTAGGTGAAATCAATCCTTTCAAAAGCGGGAATAAAATGATGAATTCACCAGTGAAATCTGAGCCGCCTGCGGATGTCCTGGCTGAGCCGCCTGCGGATGTCCTGGCTGAGCCGCCTGCGGATGTCCTGGCTGAGCCGCCTGCGGATGTCCTGGCTGAGCCGCCTGCGGATGTCCTGGCTGAGCCGCCTGCGGATGTCCTGGCTGAGCCGCCTGCGGATGTCCTGGCTGAGCCGCCTGCGGATGTCCTGGCTGAGCCGCCTGCGGATGTCCTGGCTGAGCCGCCTGCGGATGTCCTGGCTGAGCCGCCTGCGGATGTCCTGGCTGAGCCGCCTGCGGATGTCCTGGCTGAGCCGCCTGCGGATGTCCTGGCTGAGCCGCCTGCGGATGTCCTGGCTGAGCCGCCTGCGGATGTCCTGGCTGAGCCGCCTGCGGATGTCCTGGCTGAGCCGCCTGCGGATGTCCTGGCTGAGCCACCGCCAGAGTTGGAGGGGAAGAGCATGTCAGAGGCACCTGTTGACACGTCTCTTGCCGATCAGGCTATGTCATTATTACAGGCTAGCCCATCACATCTAGATTCTCCAGTAACTGTACAGCTCTGTCCTGGAAGTAATGATATATCCAGTAAAGTTTCACTAGATGATACTGTTCCTCTGACTGAGTTGAGCCCCACCCCTGAGGAGCTGACACCTATGGCAGCAAATGTAGATAGGAGCAGTCCTCCAGCGGAGACAGAGGCCGTTAGTGTGGACACCATTGCTGCTGCAATGGTACAAAACCCGAATAGCGTGGATAACAATACCTCACCACCCGACGTTCCAAATTCTCCCCCACTCCCAAAAGCTGCTTACAAATTTGACCCTGACCAAATTGATTGTATTGATCCATTTAACACTGGCGGCTCAAAGCTACAAAACTCCCCAAAGAATCTAGGTTCTGAAATTGAGGCCGGCCCTAAAGGAGGGCCGATGAAACTGGAGTTTGACTTTGGAGGAGGAGGTGATGCTCCTGTCAGAAAGCCACCACCCAAATTGCTGGGGAAACGTCTTGGAATCAAATCTTTGCCAAAGAAAAAAGTTGCGCCCAAGGAAGCCGCCGTGCCAGAAAAACCTAAAGAGCAAGCTCCTCCTCAGTCGTCTGAACCTGGAGAAGTCATCGTTCCCAAAGCTTCTTACAACTTTGACTGGGACAAGTTTGACGATCCCAACTTCAATCCATTCGGAAGCGGAGGGACAAAGATTGCCGGTTCCCCCAAAGTGACGAAAGCAGCCGGTGATGTTCCATCTGTGGAGAAAAAGGACTGTCAACCTAAAGCTGGTGAAGCCGTGGAGGAGCCGAATAAGAAGGGGGACGGCGATGCATCGGGAAACATTGAGAGGTGAGAACTTTGTGAATTCCAGACTAGATGATTGTATGAGGGCTGATAAGACAAAAGCCATATCTCTGGTAAACCATGATGGTTTAAACTGTTTATTTCTTGGGTTGAGTTAGATAAGATTCTCCGTGGTCTCCTGGGTTTATGCAGAAGATGTAATATGAAAAACCTCTAGTTGTAATGTGAAGGTGGTCTGAGCTGTAGTATGTTTAAACGTAATAAGAATATCTGTATGTAAATAATCAAAATGTAGATGTAGTTGTATAATCTGTCTATGTAGCAATTGCACAGATCTAAAATACTCCCTGTTCAAAGTTGTATAGTCATGAAGGGGTTACCAAGGATAAGTGAACAGATGTACAAATAATGGAAGTTTTCAAATAATGAGTAAAAGTCTTATCAGTAATGTTCACACAGAAAGAATGTGCAATGAACAAATGTGTTTACAAGATGCTGTGAGAAATTAAGGAGTGGAGAACTCCCTGTTTAGCTTCAAGGCCAAAGTAGCATTTCTGTATAATGGGTGTCTTCCAATACACGAGTTCAGTTGGTGATGCTGGCTCAAGGAGAACATGTCTTATGTATTCATGGTCTGTCTGATACATTGATATATCGGCACTGGTATACAGCTAATACGGCACAGTCTTTGATATACCAAACAAAGACTCCATTAGCAGTCTTAACCCAAATTCCTCCCTTGACAGTAACGTTTCCACTGCGCTGGAAATGCACAACTCAAGTCTTATTCCTGTATTGTAGAAGTGTCAAGCAGCCAAGTGCAGCTGAGGAGAAGACTGGAGACCTCACACAGAAGGTGAGAAATCATCACTTCTACTTTACTAGTCCCTTTATATCCCTGTAGCTTTATTGCCTCCACTCTTGTGACCCCCACAAGTACCAAAAGGGACAATATCTCGTTAGCTGTTAACGTGACCCCCCCCCCCTGCAGCCACTCTTTTGACTCAACAGTGAGTTATTGAATGTACCGCTTGTGATTGGTTCCAAATTCTAAGGAGATCACCGGAGCAAAGGGAATCCATGGGGTACATAATGCTTGTTCCTTTATTTTCTCATTACTTACGCTAACCAATTTTACTTAAAGAAAAAGAATTAAATCTGCAAAAATATGCAGTCTTTAACCCCTTCACAACCTAGGACGTACTGATTTCATTGATAATGTTGGGGTAATCCCCGCCGGCTGCTGCGGTGAGCCGGCGGTGATCCCTGCACATGTCAGCTGATTTGAACAGCAGACATGTGGGGCGATCCAGCCACGCCTGTTAACCCCTTAGATCGCGCTGTCAAAATGTGACAGCGTGATTTTAAATGGCCACAGCGAGGAACGCCCTGTTCACTGCAGCAATCGAAGGCCCCATGACTGAATCACGTGGAGCCGATGGTAGCTGCAGGTCATGTGATGACGCCTGTCGCTAACATGACTTATTTCCTGTGTGAGCCAACTGAGAGCCACTCACACCGAAAAGGCTGCACTTCTTCTGATAAGAGCTGGGCAGCTCTGATCAGCAGAAATGAACAAGCGAACAGACTGTGCAGACATAAAGTCCCCTAGGGGGACTAGTAAAATTTTAAAAAATAGAAAAAAAAAAAATAGATATGAAAAAATGAAGTTCAAATCACCTCATTGCAAATAAAACTGTTAAAAAAAAAAAAAAAAATAACAAAAATGCACATTTTGTATTGCTGCGTTCAGAAATGTCCAATCTATCAAAATATAAAATTCCTTAACCTGATCGGTACACGGCACAGCGGGCAAAAAAGTCCAAACTCCAAAAGGGGTGTGTGTTTAATCAAAACGTCCCATCCGCACAAAAATGGTATTAAAAACACCAGTCAAGATGCAGATCCTAAAAATTGAGAACGCTACGGTTTTTTTTTTTTTTTTTTTAACCTCTCTAGATAAAATTATACATTAACAGCTACTGACCTGAGGTATCATACGGACACATCAGTTTCACCATATAGTGATCACAGGCAATAAAATACCCACGAAACAATTGAGCCATTGCACTTTCTTGCAATTTCACCGCACTTCAATTTTTTTTTTTTTTTTTTTGTCTTCCCAGTTTACCAGTGCACTATATGGTAATACTAATAGTTTAATTCAAAAGTACAACTATCCCTGCTAACAATAAGCCCTTATATGGCAAGATTGACAGAAAATTAAATCACTGCTCTCGGAAGAAGGGGAGCAAAAAACAAAAGGGGTTAAAGCAAAAGTTTGCAATGGATTCAGTTTGAAGAAGTCTTCATATTTCCCATTCCCTATTTGAGGCCTCTTAAATGGGTCATCCCCTGTATACAAATCCGCAAGCCGATCTGCAGAATATATAAAAGACCTCTTTATACTCTCCTTTGGGGTGGTCCGGTCAGATGGGCATCTCTGGCCTTGATCTGGCACCATCCTCAGTCTTGCTCCGTGTGGATGACATCATCCACACAGTCTCTGTTGCCCTCGAGGATCTATAAGGGAATGAAATCTAGCAAAATAATGCTGCTCTGTAGAGGCGAGGCTTCATGGTGCCCTGTTTTCATTGTTTGTGCACCTGTGTACAGTGCATGGAGCTCGGCATGCATCAGCACCCTAACTAGTTCCATGTAAACTATTTGGTAGAGTTCTAAGAATTTGATCAGCAAATGTGAAACAAAAGCTCAAGCATTGTATGTTTGTTTTGGTCATTAAGGCCCATAATGATTGGGGCAGGAAAAAAAACTGGAAAAAGAGCCTCTAAAGTAGCATAGCGAAAGGCTGAGAAGACTCAGGAAAAGAGAATATATATGTGTGTGTATATATGTGGTGGCCCGATTCTACGCATCGGGTATTCTAGAATTTACGTATTGTGTAGTTCATGTATGATTTTTGTTATAGATATAGATATATATAGATGTTGTTGTGTGTAGTTACAAAGTGTTTGTGTAGGGGCTGTACATGTTCTGGGTGTGGCGGGGGGTGAGAGCGGTGTTTGTGGAGCGCTGTGTGTCTGTCGCTTTGTGTGGGTGTGGTGTGTTTTGGGGGAGGTATGTTTTGTGCAATGTGTGTGTTGTGCGGTATGTGCGTATATTTATGTATGCCGCGGTGTTTGGGTGGGTGGGTGTGTGTGTGTGTGTGTGTGTGTGTGTGTGTGTGCGCGCAGCGTTGTCTGTGTGGGTGTCTGTATGGCGGTGTTTGTGGTTCCCTGTGTGTGTGTGTGTGTGTGTGTGTGTGTGTGTGTGTGTGTGTGTTGGGGGGAGGTGTGCACCCCCCATGCTGCGCACTCCCAATCGTGCTACATCCCCCATGCTGCGCACTCCCCATCGTGCTACATCCCCCATGCTGCGCACTGTCCATCGTGCTACATCCCCCATGCTGCGCACTCTCCATCGTGCTACATCCCCCGTGCTGCGCACTCCCCATCGTGCTACATCCCCATCGTGCTACATCCCCATCGTGCTACATCCCCATCGTGCTACATCCCCATCGTGCTACATCCCCATCGTGCTACATCCCCATCGTGCTACATCCCCATCGTGCTACATCCCCATCGCTATAATTGTTCTCCTATTATACTCAGAGAGGAGTATACTAGGAGGACTGTAATAGGAGGAGTAGTCCTGGGGGGAGAGGAGTATAATGCCGGCTCCCTGCACATGTGTACCGGGAGCCGGTGTACACTGGTAACTATGATACACATCGGGTAACCAAGGGACCTTAGTTACCCGATGTATATAATGGTTACCTGCGTTCACGGCCTCCGTCAAGATCCCAGCATCGCAAGGTTGTCTGGCGCTGCTGGGATCCTGACGGAGCCTGTGTAGAAGCAAGCGATATCCCAGGATGTTGAGTGTGTGGATGTGATGTGTGAGGTGTGTGTGAGAGTGAGTGTGATGTGTGTGTACTCACCTGGGAGTCGGAGCTCCGTGTCAGTTGGGCCAGAGCGAGCGTGCATTGCGTGAGGGGGCGGGGCCTGCAGAGCGCCGGGGCGAGAGGCCAATCCGTGTGGGGGGGCAGGGCCATGGCGAGCCCAGCGGCCAATCAGCTTTGTCACCGTAAGGACACCATTTTGGAGCAAGACAGACAGACAGACAATCTCTCTATCGTATTTTTCGCTTTATAAGACGCACCTGATTATAAGACGCACCCCCAAATTTGGTGAAGGAAAAGGGAATTTTTTTTTTAATGGGGTCCGTCTTATAATGCCAGTGTCCGTCTAACAAATCATATAGGGTATATGTCCCTTATAGCCCCCCATCCTAAAATTAGCCCCCTTAATCTGGATACGGCCCCCCTGTGTTTGATATGGCCCCCATGCTGCTGCTTATAGTAAAATAAACTCTTTCCTTACCTTCTCCAGCACTGTGCTCCCTCGTGTCTCCCTCAATTATGCTGATCTGCACTTCCTGGTTCTCTGTGCCGGTCATGTGATCGGCACAGCAGAGTGACATGATCTCTGCGTGCATGATCACAGCGGCAGGAGGGAGACACGCTGGAGGAGGTAAGTAAAGAGTTTTTTTTTTTTTTTTTTTTTATTTTACTATGGGCAGCAGCATGGGGGCCATATCTAACACGGGGAGGGGGGGGCAGGCATGTGCCATCAAAGGGGGGTGCAGGCACATATATGTGCTGCTCCCCCAGCCTGTCACCGTGGTGCAGTTTCAGCACCATAGTGATGGACAGCGGCAGTGCATATTATATGAGCGGGAGCAGGAGATCTCCCGCTGCAACCTTCACCAGCCTCTATCAGTCTCTCTCAGCCCCCAGCACCGCTCCAGAGCTGCCCCCACCTCCCCTGGACCCTGCAGTATATAATCTGTATATTCGGATTATAAGACGCACCCCCTACTTTCCCCCAAAATTTGGGGGAACAAAAGTGCGTCTTATAAAGCAAAAAAAAACCGGGCTATCCTATCTATAACATTATATATGAATGGGCTACATTGTCAGCTTCCAGAGGGCGAAGGAGACTAATTCCAAGCTCAACCCAGCAAAGGGTAGCAGCTGCTTTTCTTGACCATAATGACTGGTTCCAGGGATGGTGCAGTGGTTCTATTGAGTAGTTGGCAATCAAAGAACCTGATCACCCACTTAGAACTTACCTGATATGTGATGTACATGTGCGGGTGTGTGGAGGGTTCTTGGGAGCTAAGGCAACCCCACACAGGGCATATGCTGGCTGTGTTACAGCCAGCACCCACCTGCCTCTACCAGTACTGACTGGAGCTGGCTCCAATTGCTGCGGCTTCTATTTTAGAAGTCAGCAAAATTATTTTTTTTTTTTTTTTTTCTTTCAAAAAATTGTCGGGTTTTGTTAAACTTTGCAGACTTTTTTATTTTTATAGTCTGTTTTGCATGGTCTATTGCTGATTACAGAAAGGAGTAACTGAGAATCAGTCAGTGAGCTCGCTGTAAATGACAGGAAGTTTGGCACTGTTTCAACAGACTTCTTTTTCTGAATTTATGACCACAGACCACATCAAAGCTGGAGAAGCAGCCAAACTGTGCAAAATTTGTAATGCTGATGACTGATTACAAAGTGTGTGTGTGTGTTTATATATGTATATATTTATAATATAATATAATTTTTTTTTTCTCTCCAATTAGAAAATAAACTCACTTGATATCAATTGCTTCAGTTTATGAAGGCAATATAGAACTTTCTACATAAAGAGAATTTTTTTTTGTGTAGATAGGTGTGTGTTTGTGTGTGTATATTTCTTTGTCGCTCCATTGGGAGACCCAGACAATTGGGTGTATAGCTTCTGCCTCCGGAGGCCACACAAAGTATTACACTTAAAAGTGTAAAGCCCCTCCCCTTCTGCCTATACACCCCCCCCCCCCCCCCCCCGTTCATCACGGGCTCCTCAGTTTTTATGCTTTGTGCGAAGGAGGCACACATGCACGCATAGCTCCACAATTTAGTCAGCAGCAGCTGCTGACTATATCGGATGGAAGACAAGAGGGCCCATATAGGGCCCCCAGCATGCTCCCTTCTCACCCCACTCTGGTCGGCGGTGCTGTTAAGGTTGAGGTACCCATTGCGGGTACATAGGCAGGAGCCACATGCTGTTTTCCTTCCCCATCCCTTAAGGGCTCTGGGTGAAGTGGGATCCTAATCTGTCTCCAGGCCTGGGACCGTGCTACCTCCGCAGCCCCTGGGGAATCTGCTGGACAGGAGCCGGGTATCGTCAGGGACAAGGCCCTGCTACTGTGAGTTACTGTGTCCCCTTGGGGACTGCGCATGGAGCGCTTGTGTCATACATGCTGCAGCACTGCTGGGTGTGTTAGTGCGCCGAGGACTACCGCGCTGGCCGCGCTTGTTTGCCGGCCACGCTTATAACTTTAGTCCCCGGCTTCTGCGGCCTAGTACCGCATACTCCCGCCCCCGGGCCTGCCAGTCAGTGGAAGGGCGGGACGCTGCACTGGACGTCAGCGCTGAGGGCTGGAGCATACTTTGTATCCTCCTCCCCCCCCCTCACTGAGCACCGTGGGGCACCAGATTCCCGCACTTTCTAGGGCATGCCCACGGCCCCCTCCTCCTCACAGAACGCCGGCAGCCATTCCGGTCAGCACTTCTGAAGCTGGAGAGGAGAGACAACACTGCTCTGGGAGGCCCAGGCAGGGAATCTGGTGGTCACACAACCGCTTTGGGCGGTCGGTAAGCAGCACCTGTTTCTAGGTGCTGGCCCCCCTGGGTGCCGAAGTGTGTGTATGTGTATATATATGTGTATATATATGTGTATATATATGTGTATGTATGTATATGTATATATATATATATATATATATATATATATATATATATATATATATATTGCTATACATTTACTCTGTACGGTCGCACTGTTGGTTTTTGGCTATATACCCTCCCGGATTGTACTCAGAGGAGACAACAGCATGTCGTCCGCAAAAAAGCAAGGGTGCCAAAGCACAGGCTTACTTTGCAACCTGTACCTCATGTGCGGCTATGCTACCGGCAGGTTCCACCTACCCTCATTGTGTGCAATGCTCGGCCCCTGTGGCACTTACTCAGCCGGAGCCTCTGCCACTGGTGGCCCAAGTGGAACCACCTGCTACCACTGTCCAGGTGACAGGGACGGAGTTTGCAGTCTTCGCTGACAAACTTGCTTAGAGTATGGATAAATGGTCTGCTAAGATACTAGAAGCCTTGCAGTCCAGGCCGGTAACACAGGCCCCGGGCACTGTTGAATCATTGACCCCAGGCCCCCCTCGGTTGGAGCAGCAAAGTGCTCCTGGGGTGACTCATGGGTCCCAAGGTGAGGTCTCTGACACGGACCGCAGTCCCAGACCGCCTAAGCGGGCTCGCTGGGAAATTCCCTAGACTTCATCACACTGTTCGGGGTCTCAGCAGGAGGACTCTCTAGAGGATGAAGCGGAGGTGGCAGATCAGGATTCTGATCCTGAGGCCGCTCTCAACCTAGATACACCTGAAGGAGACGCCATAGTGAATAACCTTATAGCGTCCATCAATCAGGTGTTGGATCTTTCTCCCCCAGCTCCTCCAATTGAGGAGTCAGCTTCTCAGCAGGAGAAATTCCGTTTTAGGTTTCCCAAGCGTACAATGAGTACGTTTCTGGATCACTCCGACTTCAGAGAGGCAGTCCAGAAACACCGAGCTTGTCCAGATAAGCGCTTTTCTAAGCGCCTTAAGGACACACGTTATCCCTTCCCCCCTGACGTTGTCAAGGGTTGGGCTCAGTGTCCCAAGGTGGATCCTCCAGTCTCCAGACTGGCGGCTAGATCCATAGTTGCAGTGGAAGATGGGGCTTCACTCAAAGATGCCACTGACAGGCAGATGGAGCTCTGGTTGAAATCCATCTATGAAGCTATCGGCGCGTCCTTTGCTCCGGCATTCGCAGCCGTATGGGCACTCCAAGCTATCTCAGCTTGTCACACGTGCCTCTGCTCCGCAGGTGGTGTCCTTAACCTCTCAGGCGTCGGCGTTTGCGTCCTACGCCATTAATGCTGTCCTGGACTCTGCGAGCCGTACGGCGGTAGCATCCGCCAATTCGGTGGCAGTCCGCAGGGCCATGTGGCTACGTGAATGGAATGCAGACTCTGCTTCCAAAAAGTTCTTAACCGGTTTGCCATTTTCTGGCGACCGCCTGTTTGGTGAGCGATTGGATGAAATCATTAAACAATCCAAGGGAAAGGACTCATCCTTACCCCAGTCCAAACCAAACAGACCTCAACAACGGAAGGTACAATCGAGATTTCAGTCCTTTCGGCCCTCGGGCAGGTCTCAATTCTCCTCGTCCAACAGGCCACAGAAGGGTCAGAGGAACTCCGATTCATGGCGGTCTAAGTCACGTCCTAAAAAGACCGCCGGAGGAACCGCTCCCAAAGCGGCCTCCTCATGACTTTCGGCCTCTTCACACCGCATCCTCGGTCGGTGGCAGGCTCTCCCGCTTTTGCGACGCCTGGCTGCCACAGGTACAAGACCGTTGGGTGAGAGACATTCTGTCTCACGGTTACAGGATAGAGTTTAGCTCTCATCCTCTGACTCGATTCTTCAGAACATCTCCGCCCCCCGAGAGAGCCGATGCTCTTCTTCAGGCGGTGTGCACTCTGAAGGCAGAAGGAGTGGTGATCCCTGTTCCTCTTCAGCAACAGGGTCACGGTTTTTACTCCAACTTGTTTGTGGTGCCAAAGGACGGATCTTTCCGTCCTGTTGTGGACCTAAAACTGCTCAACAAACACGTAAAAACCAGGCGGTTCCGGATGGAATCGCTCCGCTCCGTCATCGCCTCAATGTCCCAAGGAGATTTCCTAGCATCAATCGACATCAAAGATGCTTATCTCCACGTACTGATTGCACCAGAGCATCAGCGCTTCCTGCGTTTCGCCATAGGGGACGAACACCTTCAGTTCGTGGCACTGCCTTTCGGCCTGGCGACAGCCCCACGGGTCTTCACCAAGGTCATGGCAACAGTGGTAGCAGTCCTACACTCTCAGGGACACTCGGTGATCCCTTACTTAGACGATCTGCTTGTCAAGGCACCCTCTCGGGTGGCATGCCAACACAGCCTGAACATTGCTCTGGAGACTCTCCAGAGATTCGGGTGGATCATCAATTTTCCAAAGTCAAATCTGACACCGGCCCAATCACTGACATATCTTGGCATGGAGTTTCATACTCTCTCAGCGATAGTGAAGCTTCAGCTGGACAAACAGCGTTCACTACAGACAGGGGTGCAATCTCTCCTTCAAGGCCAGTCACACCCCTTGAGGCGCCTCATGCACTTCCTAGGGAAGATTGTGGCAGCAATGGAGGCAGTTCCTTTTGCGCAGTTTCATCTGCGTCCACTTCAATGGGACATTCTCCGCAAATGGGACAGGAAGTCGACTTCCCTCGACAGGAACGTCTCCCTTTCTCAGGCAGCCAAAGCCTCCCTTCGGTGGTGGCTTCTTCCCACTTCATTGTCGAAGGGGAAATCCTTCCTACCCCCATCCTGGGCGGTGGTCACGACGGACGCGAGTCTGTCAGGGTGGGGAGCAGTCTTTCTCCACCACAGGGCTCAGGGTACCTGGACTCAGCCAGAGTCCTCCCTTCAGATCAATGTTCTGGAGATAAGGGCAGTGTATCTTGCCCTAAAGGCGTTCCAGCCGTGGCTGGAAGGCAAGCAGATCCGAATTCAGTCGGACAACTCCACCGCGGTGGCATACATCAACCACCAAGGCGGAACACGCAGTCGGCAAGCCTTCCAGGAAGTCCGACGGATTCTGCTGTGGGTGGAAGCCACAGCCTCCACCATATCCGCAGTTCACATCCCGGGCGTAGAAAACTGGGAAGCAGACTTTCTCAGTCGCCAGGGCATGGACGCAGGGGAATGGTCCCTTCACCCGGACGTGTTTCAAGAGATCTGTTGCCGCTGGGGGATGCCGGACGTCGACCTAATGGCGTCCCGGCACAACAACAAGGTCCCGGCATTCATGGCACGGTCTCAAGATCACAGAGCTCTGGCGGCAGACGCATTAGTTCAGGATTGGTCGCAGTTTCAACTCCCTTATGTGTTTCCTCCTCTGGCACTGTTGCCCAGAGTGTTACGCAAGATCAGGTCCGACTGCCGCCGCGCCATCCTCGTCGCTCCAGACTGGCCGAGGAGGTCGTGGTACCCGGATCTGTGGCATCTCACGGTGGGCCAACCGTGGGCACTACCAGACCGACCAGACTTGCTGTCTCAAGGGCCGTTTTTCCATCTGAATTCTGCGGCCCTCAACCTGACTGTGTGGCCATTGAGTCCTGGATCCTAGCGTCTTCAGGGTTATCTCAAGAGCTCATTGCCACTATGAGACAGGCCAGGAAACCAACGTCCGCCAAGATCTACCAAAAGACGTGGAGGATATTCTTATCCTGGTGCTCTGATCAGGGTTTTACTCCCTGGCCATTTGCCTTGCCCACTTTTCTTTCTTTCCTTCAATCCGGATTGGAAAAGGGTTTGTCGCTCGGCTCCCTTAAGGGACAAGTCTCAGCGCTCTCTGTGTTTTTCCAGAAGCGCCTAGCCAGACTTCCACAGGTACGCACGTTCCTGCAGGGGGTTTGTCACATAGTCCCTCCTTACAAGCGTCCGTTAGAACCCTGGGATCTGAACAGGGTGCTGATGGCTCTTCAGAAACCACCTTTCGAGCCAATGAAGGATATTTCTCTTTCACGCCTTTCGCAGAAAGTGGTCTTCCTAGTAGCAGTCACATCACTTCGGAGAGTGTCTGAGCTAGCAGCGCTGTCATGCAAAGCCCCTTTCCTGGTGTTTCACCAGGACAAGGTGGTACTGCGTCCGGTTCCGGAATTTCTCCCTAAGGTGGTATCCCCCTTTCATCTCAATCAGGATATCTCCTTACCTTCTTTTTGTCCTCATCCAGTTCACCAATGTGAAAAGGATTTGCACTTGTTAGATCTGGTGAGAGCACTCAGACTCTACATTTCTCATACGGCGCCCCTGCGCCGCTCGGATGCACTCTTTGTCCTTGTCGCTGGCCAGCGTAAAGGGTCACAGGCTTCCAAATCAACCCTGGCTCGGTGGATCAAGGAACCAATTCTCGAAGCCTACCGTTTTTCTGGGCTTCCGGTTCCCTCAGGGCTGAAGGCCCATTCTACCAGAGCCATGGGTGCGTCCTGGGCTTTGCGGCACCAGGCTACGGCTCAGCAGGTGTGTCAGGCGGCTACCTGGTCGAGCCTGCACACTTTCACGAAACACTATCAGGTGCATACCTATGCTTCGGCAGATGCCAGCCTAGGTAGGCGAGTCCTTCAGGCGGCGGTTGCCCACCTGTAGGAAGGGGCCGTTTTACGGCTTTATTACGAGGTATTATTTTACCCACCCAGTGACTGCTTTTGGACGTCCCAATTGTCTGGGTCTCCCAATGGAGCGACAAAGAAGGGAATTTTGTTTACTTACCGTAAATTCCTTTTCTTTGTCACTCCATTGGGAGACCCAGACAATTGGGGTGTATAGGCTATGCCTCCGGAGGCCACACAAAGTATTACACTAAAAGTGTAAAGCCCCTCCCCTTCTGCCTATACACCCCCCGTGCTCCCACGGGCTCCTCAGTTTTTATGCTTTGTGCGAAGGAGGCAGACATGCACGCATAGCTCCACAGCTTAGTCAGCAGCAGCTGCTGACTATGTCGGATGGAAGAAAAGAGGGCCCATAACAGGGCCCCCAGCATGCTCCCTTCTCACCCCACTCTTGTCGGCGGTGTTGTTAAGGTTGAGGTATCCATTGCGGGTACGGAAGCTGGAGCCCACATTCTGTTTTCCTTCCCCATCCCCTTTAGGGCTCTGGGTGAAGTGGGAACCTGATCGGTCTCCAGGCACTGAGACCGTGCTCCATCCACAGCTCCCGGGGACTCTGCTGGATAAGGAGCCGAGTATCGTCAGGGACAAGGCCCTGCTACTTTGAGGTACTCTGTGTCCCCGTGGGGACCGCGCACAGAAACACTCCAGCATTGCTGGGTGTGTTAGTGCGCCGGGGACCGCAGCGCTGACCGCGCTTGTGCCATCACACACTGCAGCGTGGCTGGGTGTGTTAGTTTTCTGGGGACTACCGCGCTGACCGCCGCTGCCATTTTTACACTGCGGCGCGGCTGGGACTGTTAGTGCGCCGGGGACTACCGCGCCGACCGGGCTTATACGCCGGCCGCGCTTATAACTTTAGTCCCCGGCTTTTCCGGCCTAGTCTCATTCTTTCCCGCCCCCAGGCCTGCCAGTCAGGGGAAGGGCGGGACGCTGTACAGGAGTCAGCACTGAGGGCTGGAACATGCTTTGCATACTCCACCCCCCTCACTGTGCACAGTGGGGCACCAGTTTCCCGCACTTTCTAGGGCACGCCCACGGCCCCCTCCTCTCCTCAGGACGCCAGCAGCCATTCCTGTCAGCTCTTCTGACGCTGGAGAGGGGAGACAGGCTCGGAGAGACCCAGGCAGGGATTCTGGTGACCACACAACCGCTTTCAGCGGGCGGTAAGCAGCACCTGCGGTGCTGGCCCCACTAGTGCAGAAGTGTACTTATAGATTATATGTGTATAGGCTATACTTTACACTGTATGGTGCACGGTTGATTTTTTTTTGGCTATATACCCTCCTGGATTGCTCAGAGGAGACAACAGCATGTCGTCCACAAGAAGCAAGGGTGCCACAGCACAGGCTTACTATGCTGCCTGCGCCGCATGTACGGCTCCACTACCGGCAGGTTCCACTGACCCTCATTGTGTGCAATGTTCGGCCCCTGTAGCACTTACTCAGCCGGAGCCTCTGCTAAGGGTGGCCCAGGTGGAACCACCTGCTACCACTGTCCAGGTGACAGGGACGGAGTTTGCAGTTTTTACTGATAGACTTTCTGAGACTATGGCTAAGATATTAGAAGCCTTGCAGTCCAGACCGGTATCTCAGTCCATGGGCACTGTGGAATCATTGCACCCTGGTCCCCCTCAGTTGGAGCAACAATGTTCTCCCGGGGTGTCTCATAGATCTCAGGGTGAGGTCTCTGACACGGACCGCAGCCCCAGACCGCCTAAGCGAGCTCGCTGGGAAATCCCCTCGACATCATCACATTGTTCAGGGTCTCAGCGAGAGGACTCTCTGTATGATGAAGCGGAGGTAGCTGATCAGGATTCTGATCCTGAGGCCGCTCTCAACCTTGATACTCCTGATGGGGACGCCATAGTGAATGATCTTATCGCGTCCATACATCAAATGCTGGATATTTCTCCCTCAGCTCCTCCAGTAGAGGAGTCAGCCTCTCAGCAGGAGAAATTCCGTTTCAGGTTTCCCAAGCGTACAACGAGTATGTTTCTGGACCACTCTGACTTCAGAGAGGCAGTCCAGAAACACCGAGTTTGTCCAGATCAGCGTTTTTCCAAGCGCCTTAAGGATACGCGTTATCCCTTCCCCCCCTGACGTGGTCAAGGGCTGGACTCCGTGTCCCAAGGTGGATCCTCCAATCTCCAGACTGGCGGCTAGATCCATAGTTGCAGTTGAAGATGGGGCTTCACTCAAGGATGCCACTGACAGACAGATGGAGCTCTGGTTGAAATCCATCTATGAAGCTATCGGCGCGTCTTTTGCTCCAGCATTCGCAGCCGTATGGGCACTCCAAACTATCTCAGCTGGTCAGGCGCAAATTGACGCACTCACACGTACGTCTGCGCCGCAAGTGGCGTCCATAACCTCCCAAACGTCGGCATTTGCGTCCTACGCTATTAATGCTATCCTGGACTCTGCGAGCCGTACGGCGGTTGCAGCCGACAATTCGGTGGCAATGCGCAGGGCCTTGTGGCTACGGGAATGGAAGGCAGATTCGGCTTCCAAAAAGTGCTTAACCGGTTTGCCATTTTCTGGCGACCGCTTGTTTGAGAGATTGGATGAAATCATCAAACAATCCAAGGGAAAGGAAACATCCTTACCCCAGGCCAAACCAAACATTCCCCAACAGAGGAGGGGACAGTCGAGGTTTCGGTCCTTTCGGGGTGCGGGCAGGTCCCAATTCTCCTCGTCCAAAAGGCCTCAGAAGGATCAGAGGAACTCCGATTCATGGCGGTCTAAGTCACGCCCAAAAAAGACCGCCGGAGGTGCCACTACCAAGGCGGCTTCCTCATGACTTACGGCCTCCTCACACCGCATCCTCGGTCGGTGGCAGGCTCTCCCGCTTTTGCGACACCTGGCTGCCACAGGTAAAAGACCGTTGGGTGAGAGACATCCTGTCTCACGGTTACAGGATAGAGTTCAGCTCTCGTCCTCCGACTCGATTCTTCAGAACATCCCCCGCCTCCCGAGCGAGCCGATGCTCTTCTGCAGGCGGTGGGCACTCTGAAGGCGGAAGGAGTGGTGGTCCCAGTTCCTCTTCAGCAACAGGGTCACGGTTTTTACTCCAACCTGTTTGTGGTTCCAAAGAAGGACGGGTCTTTCCGTCCTGTCCTGGACCTAAAACTGCTCAACAAACATGTAAAGACCAGGCGGTTCCGGATGGAATCCCTCCGCTCCGTCATCGCCTCAATGTCCCATGGAGATTTCCTTGCATCGATCGATATCAAAGATGCTTATCTCCACGTACCGATTGCTCCAGAGCATCAGCGCTTCCTGCGCTTCGCCATAGGAGACGAACACCTTCAGTTCGCGGCACTGCCGTTCGGCCTGGCGACAGCCCCACGGGTTTTCACCAAGGTCATGGCTACAGTAGTTGCGGTCCTCCACTCTCGGGGTCATTCGGTGATCCCTTACTTAGACGATCTGCTGGTCAAGGCACCCTCTCAAGAGGCATGCCAACACAGCCTTGACGCTACTCTGGATACTCTCCAGAGTTTCGGGTGGATCATCAATTTTCCAAAGTCAAATCTGACACCGGCCCAATCACTGACATATCTTGGCATGGAGTTTCATACTCTCTCAGCGATAGTGAAGCTTCCGCTGAACAAACAGCGTTCACTACAGACAGGGGTACAATCTCTCCTTCAAGGCCAGTCTCATCCCCTGAGGCGCCTCATGCACTTCCTAGGGAAGATGGTAGCAGCAATGGAGGCAGTTCCTTTCGCGCAGTTTCACCTGCGTCCTCTTCAATGGGACATCATACGCAAATGGGACAGGAAGCCGACGTCCCTCGACAGGAACGTCTCTCTCTCTCAGGCAACCAAAGCTTCCCTTCGGTGGTGGCTTCTTCCCACTTCATTATCGAAGGGGAAATCCTTCCTACCCCCATCCTGGGCGGTGGTCACGACGGACGCGAGTCTGTCAGGGTGGGGAGCAGTTTTTCTCCACCACAGGGCCCAGGGTACGTGGACTCAGCAAGAGTCCAAACTCCAGATCAATGTTCTGGAGATCAGGGCAGTGTATCTTGCCCTAAAAGCGTTCCAGCAGTGGCTGGAAGGCAAGCAGATCCGAATTCAGTCGGACAACTCCACAGCGGTGGCTTACATCAACCACCAAGGGGGAACACGCAGTCGGCAAGCCTTCCAGGAAGTCCGGCGGATTTTGATGTGGGTGGAAGCCACGGCCTCCACCATCTCCGCAGTTCACATCCCGGGCGTGGAAAACTGGGAAGCAGACTTTCTCAGTCGCCAGGGCATGGACGCAGGGGAATGGTCCCTTCACCCGGACGTGTTTCAGGAGATCTGTTGCCGCTGGGGGATGCCGGACGTCGACCTAATGGCGTCCCGGCACAACAACAAGGTCACGGCATTCATGGCACGATCTCACGATCACAGAGCTCTGGCGGCAGACGCCTTAGTTCAGGATTGGTCGCAGTTTCAACTCCCTTATGTGTTTCCTCCGCTGGCACTGTTGCCCAGAGTGTTACGCAAGATCAGGGCCGACTGCCGCCGCGCCATCCTCGTCGCTCCAGACTGGCTGAGGTCGTGGTACCCGGATCTGTGGCATCTCACGGTCGGCCAACCGTGGGCACTACCAGACCGACCAGACTTGCTGTCTCAAGGGCCGTTTTTCCATCTGAATTCTGCGGCCCTCAACCTGACTGTGTGGCCATTGAGTCCTGGATCCTAGCGTCTTCAGGGTTATCTCAAGAGGTCATTGCCACTATGAGACAGGCTAGGAAACCAACGTCCGCCAAGATCTACCACAGGACGTGGAAAATATTCCTGTCGTGGTGCTCTGCTCAGGGTTTTTCTCCCTGGCCATTTGCTTTGCCCACTTTTCTGTCCTTTCTTCAATCCGGATTGGAAAAGGGTTTGTCACTCGGCTCCCTTAAGGGACAAGTCTCTGCGCTTTCTGTGTTTTTTCAGAAGCGCCTGGCCAGACTTCCACAGGTACGCACTTTCCTGCAGGGGGTTTGTCACATCGTCCCTCCTTACAAGCGCCCGTTAGAACCCTGGGATCTGAACAGGGTGCTGATGGTTCTTCAGAAACCACCGTTCGAGCCAATGAGAGATATTTCTCTCGCACGCCTTTCGCAGAAAGTGGTTTTCCTAGTAGCAGTCACTTCACTTCGGAGAGTGTCTGAGCTAGCAGCGTTGTCATGCAAAGCCCCTTTCCTGGTGTTTCACCAGGACAAGGTGGTTCTGCGTCCGGTTCCGGAATTTCTCCCTAAGGTGGTATCCCCCTTTCATCTCAATCAGGATATCTCCTTACCCTCTTTTTGTCCTCATCCAGTTCACCAATGTGAAAAGGACTTGCACTTGTTAGATCTGGTGAGAGCACTCAGATTCTACATTTCCCGTACGGCGCCTCTGCGCCGCTCCGATGCACTCTTTGTCCTTGTCGCTGGCCAGCGTAAAGGGACACAAGCTTCCAAATCAACCCTGGCTAGGTGGATCAAGGAACCAATTCTCGAAGCTTATCGTTCCTCGGGGCTTCCGGTTCCCTCAGGGCTGAAGGCCCATTCTACCAGGGCTGTGGGAGCGTCCTGGGCCTTGCGGCACCAGGCTACGGCTCAGCAGGTGTGTCAGGCAGCTACCTTGTCGAGCCTGCACACTTTCACGAAACACTATCAGGTCCATACCTATGCTTCGGCAGATGCCAGCCTAGGTAGGCGAGTCCTTCAGGCGGCGGTTGCACACCTGTAGGACGGAGCCGTTACGGCTCTTATGAGGTATTATTTACCCACCCAGGGACTGCTTTTGGACGTCCCAATTGTCTGGGTCTCCCAATGGAGCGACAAAGAAGGGAATTTTGTTTACTTACCGTAAATTCCTTTTCTTCTAGCTCCAATTGGGAGACCCAGCACCCGCCCCTGTTCCCTTCGGGCTGTTGTTCTTTGTGTACACATGTTGTTCATGTTGAATGGTTTTCAGTTTTCCGAACTTCCTTCGGATTGAATTTACTTTAGACCAATTTATAGGTTTCCTCCTTCCTGCTTTTGCACCAAAACTGAGGAGCCCGTGATGCACGGGGGGTGTATAGGCAGAAGGGGAGGGGCTTTACACTTTTAGTGTAATACTTTGTGTGGCCTCCGGAGGCAGAAGCTATACACCCAATTGTCTGGGTCTCCCAATTGGAGCTAGAAGAAAAGGAATTTACGGTAAGTAAACAAAATTCCCTTCTTTAAATATCTTGTATTGTATATCTATGTATTATATATCTTGTATATAATAATGTAATTATATATACTATAATATATAATACTTCTATTATATATTTACCGTATGTATAATATATAATACAAATACAATTGTGTATTTGTGTGTGTGTGTATGTACACACACACACACACACACACACACACACACACACACACACACACACACACACACACACACAATCTTTTTTTATTTATTATACAAATAAAATACAGTATATTATATTATATTTATATTTTTTTTTTTTTTTTTTGTCATTTCAAACTACAACTTGAAGTAAAAAATTTAAAAATATCCCTGGTGGGATTGTAATCATCTAGGTTCTAACATTTTCACGTGTTCCCTCCTCAGGTTGAAGGTGCTGTGAAGATGGTGAATGAGGAAATCCCAACTACACAAACTGAAGAGCCCTTGACGCCATCTGTGATTCCAGAGTATAGCGCTTTGCCCGCTACTATGGGATTAGCGGATCCAGATTTCGGAGCCGCCATTCAGATGGACCTCAGTCTCGTGGATGATTTCAAGGCCGCCATTGAGGGTAAGGAGCGCGGTCGCTCTGTGGACATGCGCAGGTTTTTTGCTTTGTCTCAGGTGGTAACTGCTCTTGTCTTGGTTTCCTTACAGTCAAAGGCTTTGACCAGCCGATAGAGATTGACTATTTGGAGAACTTCGGCTCCTCCTTAGTAAGTCTCCTCTACTGTCACATCTCCGTTCCTATCCTCTGTGAATTATTTACCACCTGCCCCGTCTATTGTCTGTCTTCCCTGACATATGGGACTTTAGGAATTTACTAGAAGTCTTCCACCCCAACCCCCCCCCTGGTCTTTTGTTTTTCGTAGTTCAAAGAATCTGCTCTCCGAAAACAGTCCCTGTTCCTGAAATTCGATCCTCTGCTCAGAGAGTCGCCCAAGAAGTCTGGGGCTGCCGGCCCAGCCATCGCGTGCGATGTGGCACCGCCTAGCCGGTAAGTGGGCCATGCCTGATAGTGGTGGTCGTCCTCTAAGGCGAGGCTGTCCTGTAACGTTGTTCTGCATTTTCAGGACCGAGCTCTTCGGAGATTTCCCTGAACCGTCATTTCCTCTGACTCTGTGCCTTGAAAATGAGGAAAAGCCTAAAGGACTCGACCTCCTGGGGACCTTTAACATCTCCGTAAGTAACATGGTGACACTTTCCTTTACATTGCCTGCAGGTGGGGGACGCCGGCTTCAGTCCTGTTAAACAAGTTTGTTGCTGACTTTAAAGTTATACCCATCTCAGACATTATCTATCTTTCCTTGGGACAAATCATCTATATCCAATAGGGTAGGGTTCGGTACCACAACGATTAGCTCTGCCAGATATTAACACTAGAAGTCCCAGAGAGGGGTCATTTAACATTTCTACCATTGGAACCCTATGGAGCTTGAAATTTCCGGGACTTCTAGTGTTAAGTGGTCGGAGCCGAAACACTGCAGCACCATACACTGGACAGTGATCATTCCTGCAGCTCTGCTCCTATTGAAGTGAATGTGATCTCAGCAGTACCGGGGATTGACTACAGTATATGGAACTATTCTGGATTTAAAGGAATCTGTCTACCAGGGTTTTGCCACCTAATCCGAGAAGGGGCAGAGATCCTGATTCCAGTGATGTCACCTACTTGGCTCCTAGTGTAGCTTTTAAAAAATCACGGATTAATCAGCAGTAGATTATCATTACAGGACTACTTGGCCTGCTGCAGGTAGTCCAGAATGTGCATGAGCTCTGTATATCTGCTAGATCTGCAGCAGAGAAAATGACAGCAAACAGGTCAGTAAGTGACACATCGCTGGAATCGGCGTCTCTGCCTCTACATTATGCTGCTCTCAGATGGGGGGAGCAAAAACCCTTTTAAACAGATTGGTGGAGTCTCTAGATCTTGGTACCCGATCTGATGGCCTAAGGATAGATCATCAAGATATGAAGCCTGGAAACCTATTTAAATGGAATCATTCTAATCAGAAAACTTCTATTAATAAGCAGTTAAATAGCGTTAAAATGCTTCCTGGCCTCTTTACTAAAAGAAAAAAAAATGCAGCGACTGGGAGAAAATAAACTACTTTCTTCCCACGAGCCGCCAGCTTTCAGTCATGGGGTTGTGCCCAGATTGGCTTCAGTCACCGCTAACAGACCTCCGTGCTGTACTGGCTGTAAGCGCGTTTCTACATTTTGATTGTTCATTATGCAGAGATGCACTACAGAACTGGCTGTCAATCAAAATGCAGGGGCGTGTACTGAGCAGTGACTGTTAGCCGCACTGACTGAAAGCTGTAAGTACCGTATTTTTCGGATTATAAGACTCACTATTCCTCCCAAAAATTTGGGAGGAAAATGAGGGGTGCGTTTTAAAATCAGAATATAGCTTACCGGAGGGAGGGGGGGGGGGGGCTGTCTGTGCGGCGTGCGGGTGGCCAGGTGCCTGTCGGTGCTGGCTGCTTCTCTCCTGGAGGCCGGTTGCCTCTCTGTACAGGTGGGCGGCCTGCTGGCTCCCATTCTGTGCGGGCAGGTGGCTGTGCAGCAGGTGTCCTAGTGTCCGCAGGCCCAGTTTCAAATGATGGCGCCGGGAGTCAGCGCATGCGCAGATGGAGCTCTTGGATGAGAGCTCCATCTGCACATGCACCGCTCCAGGCGCCATCACTTCAACCGGGACCGCGGACAGACTGGGACACTCACCGCACCGGCCTGCACCACTTCTGACACGCCGCTGCTGCCACTACTGAGCCACCGCTGCGGCTGCCAGCACAACCTCTGCCTCCTGTTACAGCCACCCCTGCTGCCCTCCTCCAGTAAGACAACACCGGAGTATAAGACGGACCCCATTTTTATTTTTATATATATATTTTTTTTTTTTACTTTAGCTCTAAATTTTGGGTGCATCTTATAATTCGGTGCGTCTTCTAAAACGAAAAATACGGTAAATATATGTAATTAAAAAAAATCTAAAATGATATATTTCTTTATCGTTCCTTTGGAAGACCCAGACCATGGGTGTTTAGCTTCTGCCTCCGGAGGACACACAAAGTACTACACTTAAAAGTGTAGCTCCTCCCTCTGAGCCTTTACACCCTCTGGTGGCCAGTCCTAGCCAGTTTATTGCTTTGTGTCAGGAGGCATACATCCACACATGCATTCTCATCTGATTTGTTTGACTTTTGGAAAGAGTTTGAAGAAAAGCGGGTCCATATCTGGACTCCCGGCATGTCCCTTCTCACCCCACTGTGTCGGCGGTGTTAAGGTTGATTTACAAGGCTGCAGCCTTACATGCCGCGCTCCTTCACCATCCCTTCTTGGCTCTGGCTTGAAGTGGGAGCCAGCACGGTCTCCATGCCTGGCAGGAGTCCGGTCTCCATCCACAGCCCCTTGAGGATTCTGTTGGACCGGAGCACTCATCCCCAGGGACATGGCCCTGCGTCTCAGCAGCTAAGTACCTGAGACGTTTATGTTGGGGGTCCCGGTTCTTTATTGTAAGAGGAGAGTATGCTGTATGTGATTGTTTTAACTTTTCCGGCGGGTTCTCTAGCTTTTGCCTGAGAACCGCGCCGATGGTGACTGCTTGTCGGCCTCGCCACTTGAAACTAGGCCTCCGGCGAAGCCAGGGCCTAAATTTATTTTCCTGCCCTCGCATGTCACTCATGCAGAGGGACAGGTTCGGCTCCTCCCGGCGGCCGTTCTACACAGGGGAGAGACACTCCCCATTGCTGGGGCATCCCTCCTTCCCTGCAGGTCTCTATAGCCCTCCAGTTCCCGCTCTTTTATAGGAACACCCTCTTCTCAGGCAGAGTTCACTCTGCTCTGGGACATTCTGCATCTCTGCTGAGGTGCTGCGACTGGGGGACCAGGCTTCGGGATCTGGAGGGCACACAACACCGCGCTCAGCGGTCTGGTAAGCCACAGCCGGTCTCCGGTTGTGGACCTCTGTATATTCTCCCTGGGGTTCATTCTCTGCAAAGCCCCCACTCCAGCAGCATGTCTCACATAAGGAGCAAGGCTCCAAAGCTTTATTCTACATGCACTGCATGTAAGCTCCTGCTGCCTGAGCCGAGCACCTATCCACATTGTGATGTCTGCTCTAACTTGCCAGTCTCACCCCCAGTGGTCTCTCAGGCTGCTGCTGCACCTGTGACTGAACCCCCGGCCTGGGTAGAGTCCTTTTCTAGGTCCATATCCCAGTCATTTGCTGAGTCCATGGGACTTTTGTCCAGGACTTTAATGAATATGCATCAGCCTCCCTCACAGGGTGCCTCTAATACTCTTGACAGAGGACTCCTATCCTCTGACCTCTGTCCATCGGAGCTCACGGAGGATTCATCATCTGATCCCAGACCCCGTCCTTCTAAGAGAAGGCGCAGGGTTTCCTCCCGCTCCCCATCCCACGGCTCTGTCTCAAGAGCTGACTCTCAAGATGAGGAGGATGCCCTCACTGGGCACTCGGAGGCTATGTATCCCATCGATTTCTCTGAGGGTGACTCAGATCTTAGTGATTTGATTGCTTCTATTAATTCTGTGCTGGATCTCAATCCGCCAGTGTCAGAGGAGCAACTCTTTGGCAGAGAAACATCAGTTTACCTCGCCTAAGAGAGCAAAGAGTGTTCTTTAACCACTCCAGTTTTCAGACCGCTGTGACCAAACCCAGGGCCTGCCCTGACAAACTTTCCAAAGCGTGGTTCTGATGACTGGTTTCCATTTCCACCTGAGGTGGTCAAGGAGTGGTCTCACTCCCCAAAGGTAGACCCTCCGGTGTCTAGGCTCTCAGCCCGGACTGTTGTGTCTGTGGCTGACGGCACCTCACTTAAGGATTCCCCTGACTGTCAGATTGACCTTCTGGCCAAATCTGTGTATGAAGCTGCGGGGGCCTCGTTTTCCCCGACTTTTGCAGCAGTGTGGGCTCTCAAAGCCATCTCTGCTTCTCTAGAGGAGATTCATTCCCTCACCAGGGAATCTATGCCTGAGATGGTTACCTTAACTGCTCAGGCTTCAGCTTTTTCATCTTATGCCATGTCTGCCATGCTAGAGGCTGCTCACCGCACTGCGGTGGCTTCAGCCAATTCTCTTGTTATCCGCAGGATTTTGTGGCTTCGAGAGTGGAAGGCAGATGCTTCTTCCAAGAAGTTTCTTGCTGGGCTCCCTTTTGCTGGTTCATGGCTGTTTGGTGAACAGCTGGATGAAATCATTAAAGAAGCTACTGGCGGGAAGAGTACTTCCATGCCACAAACAAAGACCAGGAAACCCGCCCAGGGTAGGAATCAATTGAGGTTTCGTTCCTCCAACTGGTCATCCTCTAAGCCTTCCGCCTCGTCCGCTAACTCAGCCAAGGATCAGAATCCAACTGGCGCCCAAAAGCGCGTCCGCAGAAGACCGCAGGAGGTTCTGCCACCAAGGCAGCTTCCTCATGACTCTCGGCCCGCTCCAGCCACGTCCTTAGTCGGTGGCAGGCTCTCCCACTTTGGCGACGCTTGGTTAAAGCAAGTCTCCGATCAGTGGGTGAGAGACATCATATCTCACGGCTACAGGATAGAATTCTCTTCCAGCCCTCCAAACAGATTTTTTTTTCTCTCAACTCCCCCCTGCTCCAAGGCCGCCACCTTCTCGCAGGCCGTGGCGTCCTTGCAGGCAAACGGAGTGATTGTCCCAGTTCCCGCTCAGGAACGGTTCAGAGGTTTTTACTCAAATCTCTTCCTAGTTCCAAAAAAGGACGGTACCTTCCGGCCCATCCTGGATCTAAAGCTTCTCAACAAGCATGTCCGGGTGCGGCATTTTCGCATGGAGTCTCTGCGATCAGTCATTGCCTCTATGACCCAAGGGCAGTTCCTGGCGTCCATCGACATCAGAGATGCCTATCTGCATGTGTCACATCAGCGTTGGTTACGTTTTGCGATAGAGGATCATTTCCAATTCGTGGCTCTCCCCTTCGGGTTAGCCATGGCCCCTCTGGTATTCACCAAGGTCATGGCGGCAGTGATTGCGGTCCTGCACCTCCAGGGGTTAGCAGTGCTTCCTTATCTGGACGACCTTCTGGTCAAGGGTACATCCAGCGCAGACTGTCAGCGGAGTGTTTCGCTCACTCTCGCCACCCTAGCCCAATTCGGGTGGATTGTCAATCTTCCCAAATCCACTCTGACTCCGACCCAGAGTCTCACGTACCTAGGGATGCAGTTCGAGACTTTGTCGGCACTTGTGAAGTTGCCCTTAATCAAACAGCAGTCTCTCCGGCTAGCGGTGCGCTCTCTCCTGAGGCCCCGCCGTTATTCCCTCAGACGCCTGATGCAGGTGCTGGGTCAAATGGTGGCCTCCATGGAGGCGGTTCCCTTTGCCCAGTTCCATCTGCGTCCTCTGCAGCTGGACATTCTCCGCTGTTGGGACAAGCGGCCTTCCTCCTTACAGAGGTTAGTGGCTCTGTCGCCACGGACCAGAAGCTCTCTTCAGTGGTGGCTTCGACCCCTCTCCCTGTCCCAAGGGCGCTCCTTCCTGACTCCGTCCTGGGTGATTCTCACCACAGATGCCAGCCTATCTGGCTGGGGAGCAGTACATCTCCACCACAGAGCACAGGGCACTTGGACTCCGTCCGAGTCAGCCCTTTCAATCAATGTGCTGGAAACCAGAGCTGTGCTTCTAGCTCTCCTAGCCTTTCACCACCTATTGGCGGGCAGGCACATTCGAGTCCAGTCAGACAACGCGACAGCGGTTGCCTACATCAATCACCAAGGCGGGACACGCAGCCGCCTGGCAATGTTGGCGGTCCAACGCATTCTTCAATGGGCGGAGGACTCAAAGTCCACCATATCCGCAGTCCACATCCCTGGCGTAGAAAACTGGGAGGCAGATATCTCAGCCGTCAATCCGTGGACAGTGGCGAGTGGTCCCTGCACCCGGCAGTGTTTCAGTCAATCTGCCGCAAGTGGGGCACTCCGGACGTGGACCTAATGGTATCCCGTCACAACAAGGTTCCGGTTTACGTGGCTCGCTCCCACGATCCTCAGGCCTTTGCTGCGGACGCTCTGGTTCAAGACTGGTCTCAGTTTCGTCTGTCCTACGTGTTTCCCCCTCTAGCTCTCTTGCCCAGAGTCCTGCGCAAGATCAGAATGGAGGGCCGTCGAGTCATCCTCATTGCACATCTTCCGGACCGTCCAGACCTGCTCTCGCAAGGTCCGTTTTTCCGCCCGAATTCTGCGGCACTCAAATTGACGGCGTGGCTCTTGAGTCCTGGATTTTGACGGCTTCTGGTATTCCTCCTGAAGTCATCTCCACTATGACTCGGGCCCGTAAGTCTTCCTCCGTCAAGATCTATCACAGGACTTGGAAAATTTTCCTGTCCTGGTGTCGCTCTTCCGGCCATTCTCCTTGGCCATTCTCGTTGCCGACCCTTCTGTCTTTTTTACAGTCTGGTCTGCAGCTAGGACTGTCCCTCAACTCTCTCAAGGGACAAGTCTCAGCTCTCTCAGTGCTGTTCCCGCGGCGTCTCGCCCGGCTGGCTCAGGTCCGCACCTTCATGCAAGGTGCGTCTCACATCATTCCGCCTTATCGGCGGCCCTTGGATCCCTGGGACCTTAACTTGGTCCTCACGGTATTGCAGAAACCCCCTTTCGAGCCCCTTAGGGAGGTTTCTTTGTATCGTCTTTCTCAAAAGGTGGCCTTTCTAGTTGCCATAACTTCTCTCAGGAGAGTTTCTGATTTGGCTGCGCTCTCCTCAGTCACCTTTTTTGGTTTTTCACCAAGACAAGGTAGTTCTCCGTCCGACCCCGGACTTTCTTCCTAAGGTGGTCTCTCCCTTCCACCTTAACCAGGATATTTCCTTGCCTGCCTTCTGTCCGGCCCCTGTTCATCGCTTTGAGAAAGCGCTGCATACTCTAGATCTGGTGCGTGCTCTCCAGATTTGTGTCTCGCTGCGCTTAGGCGGTGCACCTCTCTTTTTGTGCTAACCACAGGGCGGCGCAAGGGTCTCTCTGCTTCTAAGCCGACCTTGGCCCGTTGGATTACATCGACCATTTCGGACGCCTACCAGAGTACTCAGGTGCCTCCCCCGCCGGGGATCAAGGCACACTCGACCAGAGCTGTTGGTGCCTCTTGGGCTTTTAGGCACCAGGCTACGGCTCAGCAAGTCTGTCAGGCTGCGACTTGGACTAGCCTGCATACCTTTTCGAAGCACTACAAAGTGCATGCTCATGCTTCGGCAGATGCGAGCTTGGGCAGACGCATCCTTCAGGCGGCTGTCGCCCACTTGTGAAGTTAGGCTCCGCCTACTTCTTACTTTTTTTTGTTTATTCCCACCCAGGGACAGCTTTGGAACGTCCCATGGTCTGGGTCTCCCAAAGGAACGATAAAAGAGAATTTTGTTACTTACCGTAAATTCTTTTTCTTATAGTTCCGTATTGGGAGACCCAGCACCCTCCCTGTTGCCTGTTGGCAATTTCTTGTTCCGTGTGTTATCACCGGCTGTTGTCGTGGACAGAGGCTCCGGTTGTTCCGGTTCTTGCTCTATCTCTACTTGTGGGTGGATGGCCTCCTTCAGCTTTTGCACTAAACTGACTAGATCTGGTCATCCAGGGGGTGTATATGCTCGGAGGGAGGAGCTACACTTTTTAGTGTAGTACTTTGTGTGTCCTCCGGAGGCAGAAGCTAAACACCCCTGGTCTGGGTCTCCCAATACGGAACTATAAGAAAAAGAATTTACGGTAAGTAACAAAATTCTTTTTTTTATACTTTTACATGCATTTATAAATTATATATTTTTTTTTTAATTACATGTATATAATATCTAATTATCAGAATTTAAAAAATGGTAGCTGGTATGAGTATAATCTTAAAAGTCCCTGTTCTCGTGCCTGCAACGTCTGGCTGGGGCTGCGGTGTGCTGCACACAGAGGGTGTCCCCGTGTACCTGCAGCGAGGCTTCTTCCCTCCCGGGTGCCGCAGCCGCCTCCTGTCACTATAGCAGCGTGCACTTGTTAGGCAGCAGCCACTCCACCATGGTATCCGGTTACGCTCCACAGCCGGCTCACTAGTCTTCCTCTTCCACAGGACGACGCTCCCTTAATTCCGGACCCCACACACCTTGTGCCGGCTCCTGACCCCTTCCTGCTGCCGTCTGATGTGGGGGCGATCGTGGAAGTGCTGAAATACAGCCAGATAGACATGGACGCCGCCATAGAGAAAGTCAGGCTGGAGGTGAGTGACTGCGTCTGATTTAGGGGAAGCAAATACATCCCAATTCTGGACCCAGAAAAACTGGAATTTTTTAGATTTCATTGGTCACTTGCTGCAACTTTTTACTACAGTTTAGAATTTTTGTTTTCTTTTTCGCTCCTAATTGGGAGACCCAGACAGTGGGTGTATAGCTACTGCCTCTGGAGGCCGCACAAAGAACTACACTTAAAAGTGTAAGGCCCCTCCCCTTCTGGCTATACACCCTCCCGTAGGAGTACGGATTCCTCAGTTTTAGCTTTGTGCGCAAGGAGGTCAGACACGCACGCATAGCTCCATTGTTTTTAGTCAGCAGCAGCTGCTGACTATGTCGGATGGAAGAAAAGAGGGTCTATACAGACTCCCAGCATGCTCCCTTCTCACCCCACTTATGTCGGAGGTGTTTGTAAGGTTGAGGTACCCATTGCGGGTACGGCGGCAGGAGCCCACATGCTGATTCCTTCCCCATCCCTTTTTACAGGGCTCTGGGTGAAGTGGGATTTACCGGTCTCCAGGCACTGAGACCGTGCTCCATCTACAGCCCCTGGAGAAGATGCTGGATGGAGCGGAGTACATCAGGGACATGGCCCTGCTTCCTTAAGGTACTCTGTGTCCCCGTGTATTTGGCGCTCACACCGCAGCATGCTGGGTGTTGTAGTGCGCCGGGGGACATCAGCGCTGCGGCGCCTGTGCCATGGCCTCATTCAGCTTAGCTGAAGCAGGCACACTTATGGGAATCGGCCGCGCCGGCCGCTGGGACTGCGGCACGGCTGGCACTTGTAGTGCGCCGGGGACTTCAGCGCGGCCTGCGCTTTTACGGCGGCCGCGCTGATAACTACAGTCCCCGGCTTTTGCGGCCTGCTTCCGTTCGTTCCCGCCCCCAGACCTGCCAGTCAGGAGAGGGGCGGGACGCTGCCCACGTCTAGACTCGGTCGCGCCGGCCGCTGGAACAGCGGCGCGGCTGGCACTTGTAGTGCGCCGGGGACTTCAGCGCGGCCCGCGCTTTTACGGCGGCCGCGCTGATAACTCGAGTCCCCGGCTTTTGCGGCCTGCTTTCGTTCGTTCCCGCCCCCAGACCTGCCAGTCAGGAGAGGGGCGGGACGCTGGCCAGTGCATCAGCGCTGAGGGCTGGAGTCGTTTTTACATACTCCAGCCCTCACAGTCAGCACAGAGGGGACACTGTTCCCGCACTTTTGTTGGGGAACTCCCACGGACCGCCCCTCTCCACAGACGCCGGCAGCCATTCCTGCTGACACGCTGAGCTGCAGAGGGGAGCCGGGGAGACCCAGACAAGGCATTCTGCAGCCTCTTACCCGCTGTTCAGCGGGCGGTAAGCAGCCCTCAGGGCTCACCCCCTCTTGTGCTCGTAGTATCTTAGTATTTTGTGGCTACAATTACTTGGTATTACATAGCGCTGGTCGCCCTTTGGCTATAGACTCTCTCACATGCAGAGAGCCAGCAGCATGTCGCCCGTAAAACGCAAGGGTGCCAAGGCACAGACATTATATGCTTCCTGCACCGCATGTGGGACTTTTCTACCGGCAGGCTCCACGGACCCCCATTGTGTGCAGTGCTCGGCCCCTGCGGCGCTTGCACAGTCGGGACCTCTGCTGGACGTGTCCCAGGGTGTACCACCTGTGAATGCTGTCCAGGTGACAGGAACTGAGTTTGCAGCTTTTGCTGACAGAATGTCTCTCACTATGTCACAAATTCTTGACACATTGCGAGCTAGGCCTGTACTTCAGACCACGGACACTGTGCATGTATTGCCCCCTGGTCCCCCTCAGCTCCTAGCTCCGGGACGGGCATCTACACCTCAGGGTGAAGACTCTGACTCGGACGATGGCCCCGGGCAGCCTAAGCGGGCTCGTTATGACGGGCCTTCACATTCATCTCAATGGTCTGGATCCCAGCGGGATGAATCTATGGGTGATGAGGCGGACGTAACTGATCAGGATTCTGATCCTGGGACCGCTCTCAATCTAGATACACCAGATGGTGACGCCATAGTTAATGATCTTATATTTAACATCAATAAGATGTTGAATATTTCCCCACCAGCTCCTCCTGTAGAGGAGTCAGCTTCGCAGCACGAGAGAATCCATTTCAGATACCCTAAGCGTACATTAAGCACTTTTCTGGACCACGCTGACTTCAGAGACGCAATCCAGAAACCCCACGCTTATCCTGAAAGGCGTTTTCCTAAACGACTTAAAGATACACGCTACCCTTTTCCCTCTGAAGTGGTCAAGGGTTGGACCCAGTGTCCAAAAGTGGATCCTCCAATTTCCAGGCTTGCAGCTAGATCCTTGGTTGCTGTTGAAGATGGAGCGGCACTTAAAGATGCCACTGACAGGCAGATGGAGCTCTGGCTGAAATCCATCTATGAAGCGATTGGAGCGTCATTAGCGCCTTCTTTTGCGGCCGTATGGGCACTCCAAGCTATCACGGCCGGGCTTGCGCGAGTCGACTCAGTCACACGTGCATTTGCCCCGCAGGTAGCACCATTGACCTCGCAAATGGCGGCATTCGCGTCGTACGCGATTAATGCTGTTCTGGACGCTACAAGCCGCACGGCAGTGGCGTCAGCCAACTCAGTTGTTTTGCGTAGGGCTCTGTGGTTGAGACATTGGAAAGCAGATTCTCATTCCAAGAAGTGCTTAACCAATTTGCCTTTTTCTCGTGACCGATTGTTTGGAGAGCGTTTGGATGAAATCATCAAACACTCCAAGGGTAAGGACTCTTCCTTACCGCAACACAGACAAAACAAGCCCCAACAGAGGAGGGGTCAGTCTGGTTATCGGTCCTTTCGAGGACAGGGCAGGTCCCAATTCGTCTCGTCAAAAAAGACTCAAAAGGACCAGAGACGTTCAAATTCTTGGAGGTCTCAGTCACGCCCAAAAAGACCAGCCGGAGGAACCGTTGCCAAAACGACGTCCTCCTGACTTGCGGTCTCCGATGCCCACACCCGCGGTCGGTGGGAGGCTCTCCCACTTTGGCGACATTTGGCTAGCAAGCGTCAAGGACCGTTGGGTGAGAGATATTCTATCTCACGGGTACAGGATAGAGTTCAGTTCTCGTCCGCCAACTCGTTTCTTCCGAACTTCTCCACCACCAGACCGAGCCGATGCTCTGTTGCAGGCGGTGGCCGCTCTAAAGGCGGAAGGGGTGGTGACCTCCGTCCCTCTTCAGGAACAGGGTCACGGTTTTTACTCCAATCTGTTTGTGGTCCCAAAAAAGGACGGATCGTATCGTCCCGTCCTGGATCTGAAGTTGCTCAACAGACACGTAAAAGTCAGGAGGTTCCGGATGGAATCCCTACGCTCCGTCATAGCCTCAATGTCTCAGGGAGATTTTCTAGCATCAATAGACATCAAAGATGCGTATCTCCACGTGCCGATTGCACCAGAGCATCAGCGTTTCCTACGTTTCGTCATACACGACGAGCACCTACAGTTCGTAGCGTTACCCTTCGGTCTGGCAACAGCCCCCCGGGTCTTCACCAAAGTCATGGCAGCAGTAGTAGCTGTTCTGCACTCGCAGGGTCACTCGGTCATCCCGTATCTAGACGACCTGCTTATAAAGGCATCCTCTCAAGAAGCATGCCAACACAGTCTGAAGGTGGCGCTAGACACTCTCCAGACTTTCGGGTGGATTATCAACTTTCCAAAGTCTCATCTAACCCCGACCCAATCTCTGACTTATCTTGGCATGGAGTTTCATACTCTATCAGCGATAGTGAGGCTTCCACTGGACAAGCAGTGCTCGCTACGGACTGGAGTGCAATCTCTCCTTCAGAGCCAGTCGCACTCACTGAGGCGCCTCATGCATTTCCTAGGAAAGATGGTAGCAGCAATGGAGGCAGTCCCGTTCGCGCAGTTTCATCTGCGCCCTCTCCAATGGGACATTCTGCGCCAATGGGATGGGAAATCGACGTCCCTCGACAGGACTGTCTCCCTCTCTCAGACTGCCAAGGACTCTCTACGTTGGTGGCTTCTCCCCAACTCATTGTCACAGGGAAAGTCGTTCCTTCCCCCGTCCTGGGCAGTGGTCACGACAGATGCGAGCCTATCAGGGTGGGGAGCGGTGTTTCTCCACCACAGGGCTCAGGGTACGTGGACTCAGGAAGAGTCCACCTTGCAGATCAATGTTCTGGAAATCAGAGCAATCTATCTTGCCCTGCGAGCCTTCCAACAATGGCTGGAAGGCAAGCAGATTCGGATTCAGTCGGACAATTCCACGGCGGTGGCGTACATCAACCACCAAGGGGGAACACGCAGTCGCCAAGCTTTTCAAGAAGTCCAGCGGATTTTGACGTGGGTGGAAAGCAGAGCGTCCACCATATCTGCAGTTCACATACCAGGCGTGGAAAACTGGGAAGCGGACTTTCTCAGTCGCCAGGGCATGGACGCAGGAGAATGGTCCCTTCACCCGGACGTGTTTCAACAGATCTGTCGCCGCTGGGGGTCGCCGGACGTCGATCTGATGGCGTCACGGCACAACAACAAGGTCCCAGTTTTCATGGCACGGTCTCACGATCACCGAGCGCTGGCGGCAGACGCCTTGGTTCAGGATTGGTCGCAATTCCGACTCCCCTATGTGTTCCCACCTCTAGCATTGTTACCCAGAGTTCTCCGGAAAATCAAGTCCGACTGCCAGCGAGCCATACTCGTCGCTCCAAATTGGCCAAGAAGGTCGTGGTACCCGGATCTGTGGCATCTCACGGTAGGCCAACCGTGGGCACTACCAGACCGTCCAGATCTGCTGTCTCAAGGGCCGTTTTTCCATCTGAATTCTGCGGCCCTGAACCTGACTGTGTGGCCATTGAGTCCTGGATCCTAGCGGCCTCAGGTTTATCTCAGGGAGTTGTTGCCACAATGAGACAGGCTAGAAAACCATCCTCAGCTAAGATCTATCACAGGACGTGGAAGATATTCTTAGCGTGGTGCTTGGCTCAAGGGTTTTCTCCCTGGCCATTTGCATTGCCAATTTTTCTTTCCTTCCTGCAGTCTGGGTTGGAAAAAGGTTTGTCCCTTAGCTCGCTTAAGGGTCAAGTCTCCGCGTTATCCGTATTCTTTCAGAAGCGCTTGGCACAGCTTTCTAAAGTACGCACGTTTCTCCAAGGAGTTTGTCATATCGTTCCTCCTTACAGACGGCCATTGGAACCCTGGGATCTGAACAAGGTTCTCCTTGCTCTTCAAAAGCCGCCTTTCGAGCCCTTGAAAGAGGTTCCCCTTTCTCGGCTTTCACAAAAGGTAGTTTTTCTTGTAGCGGTCACATCTCTTCGAAGAGTGTCCGAGCTGGCGGCGTTATCTTGCAAATCTCCCTTCCTGGTGTTTCACCAAGACAAGGTAGTACTGCGTCCAATTCCAGAGTTTTCTCCCAAGGTGGTTTCTTCCTTTCATCTCAATCAGGATATCACTTTGCCATCTTTGTGTCCGCATCCAGTTCACCAATTTGAAAAGGGTTTACATCTGTTGGACCTGGTGAGAGCACTCAGGATTTACATTTCTCGCACGGCGCCTCTACGCCGTTCGGATGCGCTCTTTGTCCTAGTCGCTGGTCAGCATAAGGGATCGCAAGCTTCCAAATCCACCCTGGCGCGGTGGATCAAGGAACCAATTCTTCACACATACCGTTCTGCTGGGCTTCAGATTCCATCTGGACTGAAGGCCCATTCTACCAGAGCCGTTGGTGCGTCCTGGGCGTTGAGGCATCAGGCTACGGCTCAGCAAGTGTGCCAGGCGGCTACCTGGTCGAGTCTGCACACGTTTACCAAACACTATCAAGTGCATACCTACGCTTCGGCAGACGCCAGCCTAGGTAGACGGGTCCTTCAGGCGGCGGTGGCCCACCTGTAGGAAGAGGCTGTATGACAGCCCGTTCATGTGGTATCTTTTTACCCACCCAGGGACTGCTTTTGGACGTCCCACTGTCTGGGTCTCCCAATTAGGAGCGAAAAAGAAGAAGGGAATTTTGTTTACTTACCGTAAATTCCTTTTCTTCTAGCTCCAATTGGGAGACCCAGCACCCGCCCTATCTGTTTTTAGGGTTTCGTTTTTTCGGGTGCACATGTTGTTCACGTTGTTTCTTAAGTTCTCCGATCTAGTTATCGGATTGAATTTGTTTTTGAAACTGTTATTGGCTTTCCTCCTTCTTGCTTTGGTACTAAAACTGAGGAATCCGTACTCCTACGGGAGGGTGTATAGCCAGAAGGGGAGGGGCCTTACACTTTTAAGTGTAGTTCTTTGTGCGGCCTCCAGAGGCAGTAGCTATACACCCACTGTCTGGGTCTCCCAATTGGAGCTAGAAGAAAAGGAATTTACGGTAAGTAAACAAAATTCCCTTCTTTTTGCCCTATTAATAGTAGTAACTGTATAGCTGTAGTGTGCATAAGATTTCTAGTACATAAGTTGGCTACTATTACAGCGCAGCCATTAACCTCAAAATGCTCCGCTGCAGTACCAGATGCAACCTGCCCACAGGGGTGGCGCTGTTCTCTGCCAAACGCCTTAAAATTCAAATCTGCTTTCACGATCATCGTATGATATTGCACAGTTTATTAATGCAGTTTGCTGAAATGATACCTTTTTATCTGGCATCCAGTGATTTATGTATTTCACATAAGAAGAAATTTAAGTTTTTTTTTTTTTTTTTTCTGTTTTGTATTTAGGAATTTCTTTTCCCCTCCTGTGGGTATTTATTTTTTATTTAAATACATACATACATACATACATACATACATACATACATACATACATACATACATACATACATACATACATACATACATACATACATACATACATCTGAGGGAAGAAAAAAGTCAAAATTGCTAAAAACACAAGCAAAAAAACAATTTTTGCCACCGTCCTGTTCATATGACAGCAATCCACACATGTTGCAGAAACACTCCCATTCAGAGAACCAGGACTGACCATGAATAAACAGGTCAAGTGTATATTGGTTTTAAAATATTTTAATTATTCTTATTTGTTATTATTTATTTAATATTATTGTTAATATATTATTAATAATAAAAATAATAAAATACATTAAAATATTATTTCATTATATTATAATTCATTATTATTAAATATGATGCTATAATATAATATGATAGAAAATTATATTAAAATATTATATTATATTTTAGTTTATTTTTATATTATGATTTGATATGATTTTATATAATATTGAATATATTTAATAGTAAATAACAATAGAATATATAATAAAATTATATATTTATGGGTTTAGGTACAAGAAAAAGATTTAGAAGTTGTGGCGTGGAAGAATAAACATAAGAAACTTTACTTGGAATATATAGAAATGGAGTAAGTTTTGTTCCTTCTCCTTACAGGCCATGATTCATCCAGATTGGCATTTTGTACATCTTTTAGTTGCGATGCTCCACTGCATGAAATGTTTTGCAGTCTGAGACTACATTGCATTTCTCTTGTAACTTGCGCCACTTTTGTGGTGTAAATTATGATGAATTTCCCAGCCTCGCTTGACTATCCCACCCACCCTTCTCCTAATCCTTTCACTGTTTCTCAAAGGGAATCTGTCAGCAGGTTTTTGCAAATCTGAGGATGACATGGGGTATGGGCTGAGTCAGTGATTTTTAGCGGTGTCACTTATTAGGCTGTGCGCTGTTATTTCAATTCATGAGCGTTTTATCAGATGATGATCAGTGCCAGACTATTTGTCCCCCTGCCTTTTTGTGGGACCACTTCTCCACCACTGCTTAGTAGCTCACGGTCTATAGACAATGTACACAGAAGGCTGCTAATCAGGGGTGTGGGACACTGGTCCGTTTTCTGAGCTCTGCTACATCTAACAGCTGTCACAACTGCTGCATCCAGTAAATTTAAGTGATACATTGATGAGATAAGGGTCTTTTTTTTTTTCCTTTTTTTTTTTTTTTTTTTTTTTTTTTCTTCCTCATTGTTTTCAGATGAGGCAGCAAAAACCTGGTGATATTCCCTTCAAGTTTTGAATCTGAGTGCTCCTGCTAACTAATAGAAATAATAGAAATAATAATAGAAATAATAATTAATAATATACAGAAATAATAATAATAATAATTTACAGAAATAATATACAGTAATAATAATTTACAGAAATAATATACAGAAATAATAATATACAGTAATAATTATTATTGTTAGAGGACACTGTATTTACACTGTTATACAAGCTGCACACTGACACTGTACATTGTATCACGGGGTCAGATCTGCAGTGTTGTCCCATGAAAAGATAGATAATGTTTACAAAAATGAGGGGTGTACTCACTTTTCTGATATATTTTATACTGCCGGGCACATCTCAAGGTGCGTTTGCACCAAGGGATTAAAGAGCACCTTTCATTTTAGAATTTTGTGGCATATCTACATACCTGATGGCAGGGCTGTGGAGTCGGTAAGCCAAACCTTCGACTCCGACTCCTCAAATTCTCTTGCACCGACTCAAACTCCTACACATATTGCTTATAGTTAGGTGAAAAATTTATTGTAGTACATGAATATGTGTATGTGAACATCAGACATTTAATAATTTTTATGATACAATAATCAAGATATTTGGATAGAACATAAAATATATTTATTGGAATACAACATTAGAACACAAACTGTAATAAATTGTAAATATGTAATACACTATGTAATATACAGTAGATTACATATATATCGTGTGTGTGTGTGTGTGTGTATATATATACACTGTGTATATAGAGATAGAGATAGAGATTACATATTTACAATTTATTAGTTTTTCTTTGTCGCTCCATTGGGAGACCCAGACAATTGGGTGTATAGCTTCTGCCTCCGGAGGCCACACAAAGTATTACACTTTAAAAAGTGTAACCCCTCCCCTCTGCCTATACACCCTCCCGTGCATCACGGGCCCATCAGTTTTTTGCTTTGTGTTGAAGGAGGCAGACACATTCACGCAAGCTCCACATTTTAGTCAGCAGCAGCTGCTGACTTTGTCGGATGGAAGAAAAGAGGGCCCTAACAGGGCTCCCAGCATGCTCCCTTCTCACCCCACTCTGGTCGGCGGTGCTGTTAAGGTCGAGGTACCCATTGCGGGTACAAAGGCTGGAGCCACATGCCGTTATCCTTCCCCATCCCTTAGGGGCTCTGGGTGAAGTGGGATCCTAACCGGTCACCATGCACTGGGACCGGGCTCCCTCCGCAGCCCCTGGGGGAATCTGACGGACAGGAGCCGGGTATCATCAGGGACAGGGCCCTGCTACTCTGAGGTACTCTGTGTCCCCTTGGGGACGGCGCATAGAGCGCCTGTGTAACGGACGCTGCAGCAGCTGCTGGGTGTTTTTTGTGACCGGGACTACCGCGCCGACCGCGCTTGTTTCCCGGCCACGTTACTAACTTTAGTCCCCGGCTTTTGCGGCCTAGTACCGCATACTCCCGCCCCCGGGCCTGCCAGTCAGGGGTAAGGGCGGGACGCTGCACTGGACGTCAGCGGTGAGGGCTGGAGCATACTTGGGTATCCTCCTCCCCCCCTCACTGAGCACTGCGGGGCACCAGATTCCCGCACTTTCTGAGGCACGCCCACGGCCCCCTCCTCCTCTCAGAACGCCGGCAGCCATTGCTATCAGCACTTCTGCAGGTGGAGAACTTCAGGACCGAGCTCCACAGCTCTGGGAGGCCCAGGCAGGGAATCTGGTGGACACACAACCGCTGAGGGCGGTCGGTAAGCCGCACCTGTTACTAGGTGCTGGCCCCCCTGGGTGCCGAAGTGTGTATGTGTGTTATATATATATATATATATATATATATATATATATATATATATATATATATATATATATATATATATATATATATATATATATATATATATATATATATATATATATATATATATATATATATATATATATATATATATATATATATATATATATATATATTCTCCTTATTGTATACATTTACTCTGTTCGGCCGCATTAATTGTTTTTGGCTATATACCCTCACTGATTGCTCTAAGTAGGAGACAACAGCATGTCGTCCGCAAAAAGCAAGGGGGCCAAGGCACAGGCTTATTTTGCAACCTGTACCTCTTGTGCGGCTGTTACCTGCAGGTTCCACCTACCCTCATTGTGTGCAATGCTCGGCCCCTGTGACACTCACTCAGCCGGAGCCTCAGCCACTGGTGGGACCCTCTGCCCAGGTAGAACCACCCACTGTCCAGGTGGCAGGGACAGAGTTTGCAGTATTGGCTGAGAAACTTTGAGTCACTTTCTCAATCCATGGCTCAGTCTATGGATAGATGGTCTGCTAAGATACTTGAAGCTTTGCAGCACAGACCGGTAACACAGACCCCGGGCACTGTTGAATCTTTGCCCCCAGGCCCCCCTTGGTCGGAGCAGCAAAGTGCTCCTGGGGTGACTCCTAGGTCCCACGGTGAGGACTCCGACACGGACCGCAGTCCCAGACCGGCTAAGCGGGCTCGCTGGGAGCTTCCCTCGACTTCATCACACTGCTCAGGGTCTCAGCATGAGGACTCTCTGGAGGATGAAGCGGATGTGGCAGATCAGGGCTCTGAACCTGACGCTGCTCTCAATCTTGATACACCTGAAGGGGACGCCATAGTAAATGACCTTATAGCATCCATCAACCAGGTGCTAGAACTTTCTCCTCCAGCTCCTCCGATTGAGGCGTCAGCTTCTCAGCAGGAGAAATTCCAATTTCGTTTTCCCAAACGTACACTGAGTGCGTTTTTCGATCACTCCAACTTCAGAGATACAGTCCAGAAACACCGAGCTTTTCCAGACAAGCGCTTTACTAAGCGCCTTAATGACACACGTTACCCCTTCCCCACTGACGTAGTTAAGGGTTGGGCTCAATGTCCCAAGGTGGATCCTCCAGTCTCTAGACTGGCGGCTAGATCCATAGTAGCAGTGGCAGATGGTTCATCGCTCAAGGATGCCACTGACAGGCAAATAGAGCTCCTGATGAAATCCATCTATGAAGCCATAGGCGCGTCTTTTGCTCCGGCATTCGCAGCCGTATGGGCACTCCAAGCTATCTCAGCTTGTCTGTCTGAGATTAATGCAGTCACACGTGCCTCTACTCCGCAGGTTGTGTCTTTAACCTCTCAGGCGTCGGCTTTTTCGTCCTACGCCATGAACGCCGTCCTGGACTCAGCGAGCCGTACAGCGGTAGCATCCGCCAATTCAGTGGCAGTCCGCAGGGCCATGTGGCTACGCGAATGGAAGGCAGATTCTGCTTCCAAGAAGTTCTTAACCGGTTTGCCATTTTCTGGCGACCGTCTGTTTGGCGAGCAATTGGATGAAATCATTAAACAATCCAAGGGAAAGGACTCGTCCTTGCCCCAGTCCAAACCAAACAGACCTCAGCAACGGAAGATACAACCGAGGTTTCGGTCCTTTCGGCCCTCAGCCCGGTCTCAATTCTCCACGTCCAACAGGCCACAGAAGGGCCAGAGGAACTCTGATTCGTGGCGGTCTAAGTCACGTCCTAAAAAGACCGCCGGAGGAACCGCCCCCAAGGCGGCCTCCTCATGACTTTCGGCCTCCCCAAACCGCATCCTCGGTCGGTGGCAGGCTCTCCCGCTTTTGCGACGCCTGGCTGCCACATGTCCAAGACCGATGGGTGAGAGACATTTTGTCTCACGGTTACAGGATAGAGCTCAGCTCTCGTCCTCCAACTCGTTTCTTCAGAACATCTCCGCCCCCCGAGCGAGCCGATGCTCTTTTTCAGGTGGTGAGCACTCTGAAGGCAGAAGGAGTTGTGATCCCCGTTCCCCTTCAGGAACGTGGTCGCGGTTTTTACTCCAACTTTTTTGTGGTGCCAAAAAAGGACGGATCATTCCGTCCCGTTCTGGACCTCAAACTGCTCAACAGACACGTGAAAACCAGACGGTTCCGGATGGAATCTCTCCGCTCCGTCATTGCCTCGATGTCCCAAGGAGACTTTCTAGCATCAATCGACATCAGGGATGCTTATCTCCACGTGCCGATTGCACCAGAGCATCAGCGCTTCCTGCGTTTCGCCATCGGAGACGAACACCTTCAGTTCGTGGCTCTGCCTTTCGGCCTGGCGACAGCCCCACGGGTCTTCACCAAGGTCATGGCAACAGTGGTGGCAGTTCTACACTCTCAGGGACACTCGGTGATCCCTTACTTAGACGATCTTCTAGTCAGGGCACCCTCCCGGGTAGCATGCCAACACAGCCTGAATACTGCTCTGGAGACTCTCCAGAGGTTCGGGTGGATCATCAATTTCCCAAAGTCACAATTGACTCCGACCCAATCGCTAACTTACCTCGGGATGGAGTTTCATACTCTCTCAGCGATAGTGAAGCTCCCGCTGGACAAACAGCGTTCACTTCAGACGGGTGCAATCTCTCCTTCAAGCCCAGTCACACCCCTTGAGGCGCCTCATGCACTTCCTAGGGAAGATGGTGGCAGCAATGGAGGCAGTTCCATTTGCGCAGTTTCATCTGCGTCCACTCCAATGGGACATTCTCCGCAAATGGGACAGGAGGTCGACGTCCCTCGACAGGAACGTCTCCCTTTCTCGGGCAGCCAAAGACTCTCTTCAGTGGTGGCTTCTTCCCACTTCTCTGTCGAAAGGAAAATCCTTCCTGCCCCCATCCTGGGCTGTGGTCACGACGGACGCGAGTCTGTCAGGGTGGGGAGCGGTTTTTTTCCACCACAGGGCTCAGGGCACCTGGACTCAGCCAGAGTCCTCCCTTCAGATCAATGTTCTGGAGATAAGGGCAGTGTATCTAGCCCTAAAGGCGTTCCAGCCGTGGCTGGAAGGCAGGCAGATCCGAATTCAGTCGGACAACGCAACGGCGGTGGCGTACATCAATCACCAAGGCGGCACACGCAGTCGTCAGGCCTTCCAAGAGGTTCGGCGGATTCTGATGTGGGTGGAAGCCACAGCCTCCACCATCTCCGCAGTTCACATCCCGGGCGTAGAAAACTGGGAAGCAGACTCTCAGTCGCCAGGGCATGGACGCAGGGGAATGGTCTCTTAACCCGGACGTGTTTCAAGAGATTTGTTGCCGCTGGGGAACGCCGGACGTCGACCTAATGGCGTCCCGGCACAACAACAAGGTCCCGGCATTCATGGCACGGTCTCAAGATCACAGAGCTCTGGCGGCAGACGCATTAGTTCAGGATTGGTCGCAGTTTCGACTGCCTTATGTATTTCCTCCTCTGGCACTGCTGCCCAGAGTGTTACGCAAGATCAGGTCCGACTGCCGCCGCGCCATCCTCATCGCCCCAGACTGGCCGAGGAGGTCGTGGTACCCGGATCTGTGGCATCTCACGGTGGGTCAACCGTGGACACTGCCAGACCGACCAGACTTGCTGTCTCAAGGGCCATTTTTCCATCTGAATTCTGCGGCCCTCAACCTGACTGTGTGGCCATTGAGTCCTGGATCCTAGCGTCTTCAGGGTTATCTCAAGAGGTCATTGCCACTATGAGACAGGCCAGGAAACCAACGTCCGCCAAGATCTACCACAGGACGTGGAGGATCTTCTTATCCTGGTGTTCTGATCAGGGTTTTACTCCCTGACCGTTTGCTTTGCCCACTTTTTTGTCCTTCCTTCAATCCGGAATGGACAAGGGTTTGTCTCTCGGCTCTCTCAAGGGACAGGTATCGGCGCTTTCCGTGTTTTTTCAAAAGCGTCTAGCCAAGCTTCCGCAGGTACGCACGTTCCTGCAGGGGGTTTGCCACATAGTCCCACCTTACAAGCGGCCGCTAGAACCCTGGGATCTTAACAGGGTGCTAACGGCTCTTCAGAAACCACCCTTCGAGCCGATGAGGGATGTTTCTCTTTCACGTCTTTCGCAGAAGGTGGTCTTCCTAGTGGCAGTCACATCACTTCGGAGAGTGTCTGAGCTAGCAGCGCTGTCATGCAAAGCCCCCTTCCTGGTGTTTCACCAGGATAAGGTGGTTCTGCGTCCGGTCCCGGATTTTCTCCCTAAGGTGGTATCTCCTTTTCATCTCAATCAGGATATCTCCTTACCTTTTTGTCCTAATCCAGTTCACCAATGTGAAAAGGATTTGCACTTGTTAGATCTTGTGAGAGCACTCAGACTCTACATTTCTCGTACGGCGCCCCTGCGCCGTTCTGATGCGCTCTTTGTCCTTGTTGCTGGCCAGCGTAAAGGGTCACAGGCTTCCAAGTCAACCTTGGCTCGGTGGATCAAGGAACCGATTCTTGAAGCCTACCGTTCGTCTGGGCTTCCGGTCCCTTCAGGGCTGAAAGCCCATTCTACCAGAGCCGTGGGTGCGTCCTGGGCATTGCGGCACCAGTCTACGGCTCAGCAGGTGTCAGGCGGCTACCTGGTCGAGTCTGCACACTTTCACGAAACACTATCAGGTGCATACCTATGCTTCGGCAGATGCCAGCCTAGGTAGGCGAGTCCTTCAGGCGGCGGTTGTCCACCTGTAGGAAGGGGCCGTTTTACGGCTTTTTATTTAAGGTATTCTTTTACCCACCCAGGGACTGCTTTTGGACGTCCCAATTGTCAGGGTCTCCCAATGGAGCGACAAAGAAGGGAATTTTGTTTACTTACCGTAAATTCCTTTTCTTCTAGCTGCTATTGGGAGACCCAGCACCCGCCCCTGTTCCCTTCGGGCTGTTTGTTCTTTTGTGTACAGATGTTGTTCATGTTGGCATTGTTCTTTGGTTCATGGTTTAGTTCTCCGAACATCCTTCGGATTGAGTTTACCTTAGACCAATTTATAAGTTTCCTCCTTCCTGCTTTGGCACCAAAACTGATGGGCCCGTGATGCACGGGAGGGTGTATAGGCAGAGGGGAGGGATTACACTTTTTAAAGTGTAATACTTTGTGTGGCCTCCGGAGGCAGAAGCTATACACCCAATTGTCTGGGTCTCCCAATAGGAGCTAGAAGAAAAGGAATTTACGGTAAGTAAACAAAATTCCCTTCTTTGTGTTCTAAAGTTGTATTCCAATAAATATTTTATGTTCTATCCAAATATCTTGATTATTGTATCATAAAAACAATTAAATGTCTGATGTTCACATTGTACTACAATAAATTTTTCACTTAAATATAAGCATTATACTAAATGTTATTATTTAGTAAAATATTCAGCACATTCTGCATTGCACTACTGTCCCCAATTTATTATATATTTTAGGAGTCGGAGTCGGTGCATTTTATACCGACTCCGACTCCACCAAAATGAGCTCCGACTCCACGACTCCGACTCCACAGCCCTGCCTGATGGGTGCGTATCTGCAGTCTGGGGTCAACGCTTGTCATTCATGCTCCACTTTAATAAATCAGTGTGAGATATTCTCTGTGGATCCTTGGTGTATGATGATCTAAGGCTATGTTCACACTTTCGTTGTTTTTCGTCCGTCGTCTTGAGGAATTACAGTATCATGCAAAATATGTTGCAGGAATCTTTTTTTTTTTTTTTTTTTTTTTTTTTTTCCCCATAGACTTCTTTTAGAGACAGATTGTGACTGATGGCCCTGCGTTGTATCCGCCATGTGACGGATCAGTCGTTTACTGACTGACCGTCAGGCGGGAGCAACAAACAATGTAATGTTTTTTTGGAGTGGCAAAAACATGGACTCCGCAGGTGTCCGTCGCCATCCGTCACAAGCTATAATGGATGTCTATGGTGCTGGATTCTGCCATAATCCGTCACAACTGAAACCAGCGCTGGATTCCGTCATGCTCTACTGAGCATGCCCAGCATGTTTGGCACACCCATTGGGCTGTCCCAAACAGATGGATCCATCAAAAAAAAAACTGACGCTCAGTGGATGTAACTGACGCGACGGATCAGTTTGTTTTTTTTTTTCACAGGATTCCTGGGAAATAACACATCCGTTGCGTCAGTTGACGTTTAAAAAAACGCCGGATCTGTCGTCTCATAATTCATATTAATGGATTGACTGGGTAAAGTGGAGCCAGACGGGCTCTCCTGACAGCGGGGGAAATCTGACCAAGACATTAGGACCCTGGATAGAGGATTCTAGAATAAGGGTGTATGAAGAAGGGAATTTTGTTTACTTACCGTAAATTCCTTTTCTTCTAGCTCCAATTGGGAGACCCAGACAATTGGGTGTATAGCTATTGCCTCTGGAGGCCACACAAAGTATTACACTTAAAAGTGTAAGGCCCCTCCCCTTCTGGCTATACACCCCCAGTGGGATCACTGGCTCACCAGTTTTAGTGCCAAAGCAAGAAGGAGGAAAGCCAATAACTGGTTTAAAGACCAATTCAATCCGAGGAAACATCGGAGAACTGAACCATACCACATGAACAACATGTGTACCCGAAAAAACAGAAAAACCCCGAGAAAACAGGGCGGGTGCTGGGTCTCCCAATTGGAGCTAGAAGAAAAGGAATTTACGGTAAGTAAACAAAATTCCCTTCTTCTTTGTCGCTCCATTGGGAGACCCAGACAATTGGGATGTCCAAAAGCAATCCCTGGGTGGGTAAAAGAATACCTCATGATAGGGCCGTCAAACGGCCCTCTCCTACAGGTGGCCAACCGCCGCCTGAATGACTTATCTACCTAGGCTGGCGTCTGCCGAAGCGTAGGTATGCATCTGATAATGCTTGGTAAAAGTAAGTAGACTCGACCAGGTGGGTGCCTGACACACCTGCTGAGCCGTAGCCTGGTGCCGTAATGCCCAGGATGCACCCACGGCTCTGGTAGAATGGGCCTTCGGCCTTGAGAGAACCAGAAGCCCAGTAGAACTGTAGGTTTCAAGAATTGGTTCCTCGAGCCCCCGAGCAAGGGTGGATCTGGAAGCTTGCGACTGTTTACGCCGACCAGCGACAAGGACAAAGAGTGCATCCGGGTGGCGCAGGAGCGCCATGCGGGAAGTAGAACCTGAGTGCTCTCACCAGAACCAACAGATGCAAATCTTTCTGAAATTGATGGACTGGACGAGGACACAAAGAAGGTGAGGTGATATCCTGATTGATATGAAAATGGGATACCACCTTAGGGAGAAATTCCGGAACCGGACGCAGAACTACCCTGTCCTGGTGAAGGACCAGGAAGGGAGTTTGTATGAGAGCGTTGCTAGCTCGGAAACTCTCCTAAGAGACGAGACCGTTACTAGAAGGCCACTTCCCGTGAAAAACGGGAAGGGAGACATCCTTCAAAGGCTCGAAAGGCGGCATCTGGAGAGCAATTAGAACCTTGTTCAGATCTCAGGGCTCTAACGGCCGCTTGTACGGAGTGCTGAGAAGACAAACTCCCCGTAGGAACGTGCGTACCTGAGGAAGTCGTCGTTTCTGAAAAAATACAGATAGCGCTGAGACTTGTCCCTAAAGGGAACTGAGCGACAACCCATTTTCCTACCTAGATTGCAGGAAGGAAGGAAACATAGACGATGCAACCGGCCAGGGAGAAACACCCTGCGCCGAGCACCGAGATAAGAACATCTTCCACGTCCTGTGGTCAATCTTGGCGGACGTTGGTATGCTAGCCTGTCTCATGGTGGCAACCACGTCCTGAGGTAATCCTGACGACACTAGGTTCCAGGACTCAATGCCACACCATCCGGTTGAGGGCCGTAGAATTCAAATGGAAGAATGGCCCTTGAGACAGCCAGTCTGATTGGTCTGGTAGTGCCCCCGTTTAGCCTACCGTGAGGCACCACAGAACCGAGTACCACAACATCCTCGGCCAATTTGTAGCGACGAGGATGGCGCGGCCGCAGTCGGTCTTGATCTAGCGCAGTACTCTGGGCAACAATGCCAGAGGTGGCACCTAAGGTAGCTGGAACTGCGACCAATGCTGAACTAAGGCGTTTGCCGCCAGAGCTCGATGATTGTGAAACCGTGCCATGAAGCTGGCACATTGTTGTTGTGCCGTGACGCCATTAGATCGACGTCCGGCCTCTGTCAGCGGCGCCAGATCTCCTGAAACCCGTCCGGGTGAGGAGACCATACTCTTTCGGCCACACCTCAGCGACTTAGGAAGTCAGCTTCCTAGTTTCCACACTTGGGATGTGAATTGTGGATATGGTGGATGCCGTGTCTTCCACCCACATCAGAACCTGCCGGACTTCCTGGAAGGCTTGCCGGTTGCGCGTTCTTCCTTGGTGGTTGATGTATGCCACCGCTGTGGAGCTGTCCGACTGAAGTCGGATATGCTTGCTTTCCAGCCGCTGTTGGAAGGATTGTAGGGCAAGATACACTGCTCTGTGTTCAAGAACATTGATCTGAAGAGTGGACTCTTGCTGAGTCCACGTACCCTGAGCGCTGTAGTGGAGAAAAACTGCTCCCCACCCTGATAGACTCGCGTCTGTCATAACTATCGCCCAGGACGGGGATAGGAAGGACCTTCTTTTTGACCAAGAGGTGAGAAGAAGCCACCACCGTAGAGATTCCTTGGCCGCCTGAGAAAGAACGACGACTCTGTTGAGGGACGTCGACTCCTCGTCCCATTGGCGGAGAATGTCCCATTGTAGTGGACGCAGTAAAACTGCGCGAAAGGAACTGCCTCCATTGCTACCATCTTACGTAGGAAGTGCATGAGGCGTCTCAATGTGTGCGACTGGTTCTTAAAGAAGAGCTTGCAGCCCGTAGTGAATGCTGTTTGTCTAGCGGCAGCTTCACTATCGCTGAGAGAGTAAGAAACTCTATGCCTAGATATGTTATCGATAGGGTCGGGGTCGGATCTGACTTTAAAAAGTTGATGATCCACCCAAAACTCTAGAGAGTCTCCAGCGCAACGTTCGGGCAGTGTTGGCATGTTTCCTAAGAGAGTGCCTTGACAAGTAGATCGTCTAAATACGGGACCACAGAGTGACCCTGAGAGTGCAGGACTGTGACTACTGCTGCCCTGACCTTGGCGAAGACCAGTTGGACTGTCGCTAGCCGGAAGGTAGAGCTACGAACAGAGGGTGTTCGTCTCCTATAACGAAGCGTAGAAACGCTAGTGCTCTGGATCAATCGGCACGTGTGGATAAGCATCCTTGATGCCTAATGATGCTAGGAAATATCCTTGGGACCTTGAGGCGATGACATGGCGGAGGGATTCCATCCGGAACCGCCTGGTGTCCACGAGCTTGCTGAGCATTTTTAGATCCAGAACGGGACGGAACGGCCCGTTGTTATAGGTACCGCAAAGAATTTGGGGTAAAAACCGTGACCTTGTTCCTGAAGAGGAACGGGGGTCATCACTCTTTCTGCCTATAGAGTGCACCCTGTTTGCAGAAGAGCAGCGGCCCGGCCGGGAGGTGGAGAAATTCTGAAGAATCGAGTTGGAGGACGAGAAGTGAGCTCTATCCTGTACCCGTGAGACAGAATGTCTCACACTCAATGGTCATTGACCTATGGCAGCTAAATATCGCCAAGGCGGGAGAGCCTGCTACCGACCGAGGCCGCAAGTCATGAGGAAGCCGCCTTGGAAGCGGGTTTTCAGACTGTCGCTTTTTTGGGCGAGACTGAGCCCGCTAAGAATCTTAGCTCCTCTGATCCTTTTGAGTCCACATTGGACGAGGAAAAATGGGACCTGCCCGAGCCTCGAAAAGGCCGAAAACCCCGACTGCCTCTTGCTCTGTTGGGGTTTGTTGTGTCCGGGCTGAGGAAAGGATGAATCCTTACCCCTGGACTGTTTGATGGTTACATCCAACGCTCACCAAACAGTCGGTCAGCAGAAAAAGGCAACTGGTTAGGCAACCTTTTTTGGAAGCAGAATCTGCCTTCCATTCACTTAACGAGCAGACCAGGCTCTGCGTAAAAACACGGAGTAGCGGAGGCTACCGCCGCACGGTTCGCAGAGTCCAGGACAACCTGAATCGCGTAAGAAACAAATGCAGACATTTGAGAGGTTAAGGATGCCACCTGCGGCACAGATGTACGTGTAACCGTGTCAATCTGTGTAAGACAAGCTGAAATAGCTTGGAGTGCCCCAAGGGAGAGAATGCCGGAGCCAACGGTGCGCCGACAGCCTCATAGATGGCTTTCGACCAGAGATCCATCTGTCTGTCAGTGGCATCTTTGAGTTTGCAGTTCCATCTCCCACTGCAACTATGGATCTAGCTACAAGCCTGGAGATTGGAGGATGCCGCTCGGGACATTGGGTCCAGTCCTTGACCAAGTCAGGGGACAGGGATAACGTGTATCCTAAGCCGTTTGGAGAAGCGCATATCTGGATAAGCGTGGTGTTCCTGGACTGCCTCTCTGAAGGCAGAGTGGTCCAGAAAAATACGTGAAGCTGACTCCTCCACTGGAGGAGCTGTGAGAAATAACCCACATTCTATAGATGGACGCTATAAGATTATTTACTATGGCGTCACAATCAGGTGTATCCAGATTGAGAGCGGTCTCAGGATCAGAATCCTGAGCCGCTACTTCCGCCTCATTACACAGCGAGTCCTTCTGTTAGGACCCTGATGAAACCGAGGCCGCTCATAGCGAGCCCACTTAGGCTGTCTGGGACTGACGTCCGTGCAGAGCCGTGACTCTGGGATGCGTGTGACATTCCCGGAGCTGTTAGTTATTCACACTGAGGGGGGCCATGGATCAATGATTCAACAGTGCCCATATTGTGAGAGACATGTCCGGACTGCTAGGCTTCTAGTATCATAGCCATAGTCTCAGAAAAACTGTCAGTAAATACTGCAGACACCGTCCTCATCCCCTGGCCATTAGTGCATACAATGGGAGTCTATGTACCTGCCGGCCGTATAGCCGTACATGCTGTACCAGCTGTATAGAAAAACATGTGGTTCTGCACCTTTGTTTTACACAGAGAATATGCTGATAACTCCTCCGCATAATCCAGGAGGGTATATACAACGTGCGACCAAACAGTGCAATGTATATAGTACAAGCATATCTATAAGTGCACTTCTGCACTAGTGGGGTTAGCACCACAGGTGCTGCTTAACGCCTGTTACAGCGATTGTGTGACTATCAGAATGCCAGGGTCTTCCACACTTGTCTCTGTATCGTACAGAAACTGACACTAATGGCTGCCGGCGTCCTTGTAGAGAAGGAAGCCGTGGGCGTGCCTGAGAAAGTGCGGGAATCCGGATTCACAGTGCACACAGTGAGAGGGGTGGAGTATGCAAAACATACTCCAGCTCTCAGCTCTGCTCTATGCAGCGTCACGCCCCTACCCTGACTGTCAGGGCTGTGGGCGGTAACGAAGGGAGACTAGGCCCAGAAGCCGGGGACTCGAGTTAACAGCGCGGCCGCCGTAAAAGCGCGGGCCGCGCTGAAGTCCCCGGCGCACTACAAGTGCCAGCCGCGCCGCAGTTCCAGCGGCCGGCGCGACCGATTCATAGAAGTGGCCAGCGTCCCGCCCCTCTCCTGACTGGCAGGTCTGGGGGCGGGAACGAACGGAAGCAGGCCGCAAAAGCCGGGGACTCTAGTTATCAGCGCGGCCGCCGTAAAGGCGCGGGCCGCGCTGAAGTCCCCGGCGCACCACAAGTGCCAGCCGCGCCGCTGCCAGCGGCCGGCGCGACCGATTCCTGGAAGTGGCCAGCGTCCCGCCCCTCTCCTGACTGGCAGGTCTGGGGGCGGGAACGAACGGAAGCAGGCCGCAAAAGCCGGGGACTCTAGTTATCAGCGCGGCCGCCGTAAAAGCGCAGGCCGCGCTGAAGTCCCCGGCGCACTACAAGTGCCAGCCGCGCCGCAGTCCCAGCGGCCGGCGCGACCAATTCCCATAAGTGAGCCTGCTTCAGCAAAGCTGAATGAGGCCATGGCACAGGCGCCGCAGCGCTGATGTCCCCCGGCGCACTACAACACCCAGCATGCTGCGGTGTGAGCGCCAAATGCACGGGGACACAGAGTACCTTGAGGAAGCAGGGCCATGTCCCTGATGTACTCCGCTCCATCCAGCATCTTCTCCAGGGGCTGTAGATGGAGCACGGTCTCAGTGCCTGGAGACCGGTAAATCCCACTTCACCCAGAGCCCTGTAAAAAGGGATGGGGAAGGAATCAGCATGTGGGCTCCTGCCGCCGTACCCGCAATGGGTACCTCAACCTTACAAACACCTCCGACATACAGTGGGGTGAGAAGGGAGCATGCTGGGGACACTATATGTGTCCTCTTTTCTTCCATCCGACATAGTCAGCAGCTGCTGCTGACTAAAAAGTGGAGCTATGCGTGGATGTGTTGCCTCCTTCGCACAAAGCACAAAACTGGTGAGCCAGTGATCCCACTGGGGGTGTATAGCCAGAAGGGGAGGGGCCTTACACTTTTAAGTGTAATACTTTGTGTGGCCTCCAGAGGCAATAGCTATACACCCAATTGTCTGGGTCTCCCAATGGAGCGACAAAGAAAATGGGTTTTCTAAACTGGATATAGACACCCTCTTAAGCCAGGCTTGAACAAAGATTAATCTGGCTATTAGTTTTTTTTTTTTTTGTTTTTTTTTTTTATTTACTTTATATATTTTTATTTTTTATCATAAATCTGTTCCTTTTTTGTAACTGTTATTTCTTACATTTTTTTTTTTTTTTTTTTTTTTTAGGAAAATTGTTGCAGAGTTTGAGAGCACGATCACACAGATGCTGGGTAGGTATAATCGTATTTCATGTGGTCAGCGGTGATACTCCTCAGAGGCGTCTTAGGCTACTTTCAGACATCAGGTTTTTGCCTTCAGGCGCAATCCGGCGAAAAAAACTGATGCGACGGATCAACTTTTTTAAATCTGTTTCTTCCATATTTTGACGAATCCATGGTGTACTGAGCATGCTCAGGTTAAAAAAAAAAAAACGCAGTCCGTCGCTGTATTGCGTTAATTTGCCATATTACGTTGGCGTCCTTTTTGTGCCTAATGCGATGGATCCGTTGCAACTTGTGAAAAAACTGACGTGACGGATCAAACAAAAAAAAAATGGATCAGTCCCATTTTTTTTTTTTTTTTTTTTTTTCCCCCCCCCTTCCGGCGAGTTGTCACCTGAGTCCATATTTTTTACGGATGGCGACGGATCCGGCGCCTATAGGCTTCCATTGGAAAAAAAACAAAATAAAAAACCGGACAGTGCCGGTTCTGACGCAATCCGTTTTTTGCCGGACACAAACCGTTCCATCAGCAGCCGCACAGAACGCATTTGGCCGGATCCGTCGCACGCCAGATTAAAACGTAAGGCCATGCGGCACAATCCAGGCGCTAATACAAGACTATGGAGAAAAACAAATACGTTTTATCCATTTTTCACCAGATTGTACCTGACGACAAAAATCGGATGTGTGACAGCAGCCTTATAACAATGTGCTGTTGTAAGGACGGGCGGCGCCTTCTGCAAAATTAAGAGGCTGCAGCGCATGCGCCAGGGGGGCTGCTCCCAATTCTAGGGGTACAGGCCTTGTTTTTATGGATTGGTGCAGTCTGGACCCTGGAAACCCCAAAAAGTCCTATATTGATGAGCAATTAGAGAATCCTGGTCAGAGCCTTCTGATGCCGCTTATTGCTCCGGCATTAGCTGCTTCTTAGGTCTTCCCAGTTAACCAGTTGTGGTAATGGTCTCTTGTCTCGTCTGCAGAGGATTCACAAAGACAGAAGGAGCTGAGCAAACAAGACCTGCACAAAGTGGTGGAGGAGAAGCAGCAGGTGCAGATGGACCTCAACTCCATGGAGAAATCCTTCTCAGAGCTCTTCAAAAGGTTCGAGAAGCAGAAGGATGTTCTTGAAGGATATCGCAAGGTAAAAAAAAAAAAAGCTGCAAGGTCTCCACAATACTAAGGCTATGTGCGCACTAGAAAAGTGATTTTTCTCAAGAAAATTTCTTGAGAAACTTCTGGGAGTTGAAGGTTTCTGCACCTACGGTAAAAAAAAACGCGGGAAAAAAAACGCATGTGTTTTCTTCGTCGCTCCATTGGGAGACCCAGACAATTGGGTGTATAGCTACTGCCTCCGGAGGCCACACAAAGCATTACACTAAAAAGTGTAAGGCCCCTCCCCTTCTGGCTATACACCCCCAGTGGGATCACTGGCTCACCAGTTTTCGGCTTTGTGCGAAGGAGGTCAGACATCCACGCATAGCTCCACTGTTTAGTCAGCAGTAGCTGCTGACTATATCGGATGGAAGAAAAGAGGGCCCATATAGGGCCCCCAGCATGCTCCCTTCTCACCCCACTGGTGGTTTGTAAGGTTGAGGTACCTATTGCTGGTACGGCGGCTGGAGCCCACATGCTGTTTTCCTTCCCCATCCCCCTGAGGGGCTCTGAGGAAGTGGGATCTTACCGGCCCCAAAGCCCTGAGGCCGGGCTCCATCCACAGACCCATTGAACCTGCTGGATGTGGAGCGGGAGTGCCGTTCAGGGACATGGCCCTGCACCATTCAGGTACTCTGTGTCCCCGTACACACAGGCACAGCACACTCCAGACTTGCTGGGTGTGCTAGTGCGCCGGGGACAGTAAAGGGTTACAGTCACTGCAGCCTAGCTGAGTGACTTTATTTATTGGGAACTACCGCGCCGGACGCTCCGGGAGCGGCGGCGCGGCTGGGACTTGTAGTGCGCCGGGGACTTAGCGCCGACCGCGCTTTTACGGCGGCGGCGCTTATAAATCCAGTCCCCGGCTTTTGCGGCCTAGCTCCGCTTCGTTCCCGCCCCCACCCTGTCAATCAGGGTAGGGGAGAGACGCTGTACAATCAGCAGCGCCGAGGGCTGGAGCCTTATTTACATGCTCCAGCCCTCTCACTGGACACTGTGGGACGCCGGTTTCCCGCTCTGACTAGGGGCACGCCCACGGCCCGCCCCTACTCACACGAGCTGGAGAAGGACGCCGGCAGCCATTCCTGCAGTCCGAGCTGAGAGATCGGACTCTGGGCAACCAGGCACAGGACTAGGGCGACCACACACCCGCTTATAGGCGGGCGGTAAGCGGCACCTGAAGTGCTGACACTAAATACCGCAGTTTGTCCATTTGTATTTTATGCTTACACTGCATAGGTCGCTATTTTTGGCTATATGCCCTCTTAGATGGCGACACATCAGCAGCAGGAAAGCATGGGTGCTAAAGCACAGGCTTTCTATGCTGCTTGTATTGCACGTACTGAGGTGTTCATGTGTATTTATGCTTGTATGCTATACACTGCACTGTACGGTCGCTAGTCTTGGCTATATTCGCCATAGAATGACTAGACTACAGCAGCAGAAAAGCAAGGGTGTTGAGGCACAGGTTTTTTTCTATGCTGCTTGTATTGCAGGTGTTGCAGTGTTCATTTGTACTTATGCTTGTATGCTATACATTGCACTGTATGGTCGCTATTCTGGGCCATATTCCCCTAGATGGCTAGACAGCAGCAGCAAAAAAGCAAGGGTGCCAAGGCACAGGCTTTCTATGCTGCTTGTACTGCATGGGCTGCAGTGTTCATTTGTACTTTATGCTTGTATGCTATACATTGCACTGTACGGTCGCCATTCTTGGCTCTATAAGTCGGCAGCAGCATATAAGCAACACAGGCTTTCGATGCTGTTTTTACTGCATGTGATACTGTTCCACGGCACTGAACCCCATTGTGTGCAATGCTCCCCTGTAGCACTTGGTCAGCCGGGGTCTCTACTTGACGTGGCCAAAAGAACCACCTCTCAACCCTGTACAAGGACAGGGACGGAGTTGCGATGGGATAGAGAATTGCAGTCCGGACAGGCCATGGGCAATCTGGAGCATTGCTCCCTGGCCACCCTCATTTGGAATAAAATCGGTGCTCCGGGGGGGGTCCCAGGACGACTCTCTGTATGATGAGGCAGACGTAGCTCATCAGGACTTTGATCCTGACACCGCTCTCACTCCGGATACACCGGATGGTGACGCCATAAGGAATGATCCTATAGCGTCCATCAATGGAATGTTGGATCTTTTCTCCCTCAGCTCCCCCAGCGGAGGAGTCAGCTTCACAGCAGGAGAAGTCCCATTTCAGTAGCTCAAACGTATATTGAGTATTGTTCTCGCCACGCTGACTTCAGAGAAGCAGTCCAGGAACACCACGCTTCCCAGATAAGCGTTTTCTCCAAACGTATTAAGGATACACGTTATCCCTTTCCCCCTGACGTGGTCAAGCGTTGGACCCAGGGTCCAAAGGTGGATTCTCCAATCTCCAGGCTTGCGGCTAGAGCCATAGTTGCAGTGGAGATGGGACTTCACTTACAGATGCCATTGACAGACAGATGGACTCTGGTTGAAATCTGTCTATGAGGCTATCGGCGTGTCGGTTGCTCCGGCATTCACAGCCGTATGGGCACCCTAAGCTTTTCAGCTGTTCTTGCGCAGCTGGTCTTGAGCACATGTACATCTGTGCCGCAGGGGCGTCCGTAACCTCGCAATGTCTGCATTGCGACTTACCCTATTAATGCTGTCCTGGAAGGACAGTCGAGGTTTCGGTCCTTCCCAGGCTCGGGCAGGTCCCAATTGTCCTCGTCCAAAAGGGCTGAAAAGCCTCAGAGGGGCTCAGCTTCCGGCCGGGCTCAATCACGCCCAAGGAAGGCAGCCGGAGGAACCGCTACCAAGGCGGTCTCCTCATGACTCTCAGCTCTCTCATCTCTCCGCATCCGCGGTTGATGGCAGACTCGCTCGCCTTTGGCGACATTTAGCTGCCACAGGTCACAGACCGGTGGGTGAGGGACAGTGTGCCCACGTGCACAGGACAGAGTTCTGTTCTCGTCCTCCGACTCGATTCTTCAGAACGTCCCCACCTCCCCACCGAGCAGATGCTCTTCTGCGGGCAGAAGGAGTGGTAATCCCGGTTCCTCTTCAGGAACAAGACACGGTTTTCCTCCAAGCTGGTTGTGGTGCCAAAAAAGGATGTCTCTTTCCGTTCCGTTCTGGACCTAAAACTGCTCAACAAGCACGTGGAGGCCAGGCGGTTCCGGATGATACCCTCCGCTCCGTCATTGCCTCAATGTCTCAAGGAAATTTCCTAGCATCAATAGACATCAAAGATGCTTATCTCCACGTGCCGATTGCTACAGAGCACCAATGTTTTTCTACGTTTCGTGATAGGAAACGACAATCTTCAGTTCGTAGCGCTGCCATTCGGGCTGGCGACAGCCCCACGGGTGTTCGCCAAGGTCATGACGGCAGTGGTAGCAGTCTTGCACTCACAGGGACACTCTGTGATCCCTTACTTGGACGATCTACTTGTCAAGGCACCCTCTCAAGAGGCATGCCAACTCAGCCTGAATGTTGCGCTGGAGACTCTCCAGACGTTCGGGTGGATCATCAACTTCTCAAAGTCAAACCTGTCACGACCCAATCACTAACGTATCTTGGCATGGAGTTTCATACCCTCTCAGCGGTAGTGAAGCTTCCGCTGGACAAGCAGCGGTCACTACAGACTGGGGTGCAGACTCTCCTTCAAGGTCAGTCGCACTCCTTAAGACGCCTCATGCACTTCCTCGGGAAGATGGTGGCGGCAATGGAGGCGGTTCCGTTTGCGCAGTTTCATCTGCGTCCACTTCAATGGGACATTCTCCGCCAATGGGACGGGAAGTCAACATCCCTGAACAGGAAAGTATCCCTTTCACAGACGGCAAGGACTCTCTGCAAGGGTGGCTTCTTCCCACCTCATTATCACAGGGAAGATCCTTCCTACCACCGTCTTGGGCGGTGGTCACGACAGACGCGAGTCTGTCAGGGTGGGGAGCGGTTTTTTCTCCACCACAGGGCTCAGAGTACGTGGACTCAGCAGGAGTCCACCCTTCAGATCAATGTTCTGGTAATCAGAGCAGTGTATCTTGCCCTACTAGCCTTCCAGCAGTGGCTGGAAAGAAAGCAGATCCGAATTCAGTCGGACAACTCCACAGCGGTGGCATACATCAATCACCAAGGAGGGACACTTAGTCGGCAAGCCTTCCAGGAAGTCCGGCGGATTCTGATGTGGGTGGAAGCCACGGCCTCCACCATATCCGCAGTTCACACCCCCGGCGTAGAAAACTGGGAAGCAGGCTTCCTCAGTCGCCAGGGCATGGACGCAGGGGAATGGTCCCTTCACCCGGACGTGTTTCAGGAAATCTGTCGCCGCTGGGGAAGGCCGGACGTCGACCTAATGGCGTCCCGGCACAACAACAAGGTCCCAACCTTCATGGCACGGTCTCGCGATCAAAGAGCGCTGGCGGCAGACGCCCTAGTGCAAGATTGGTCGCAGTTCCGGCTCCCTTATGTGTTTCCACCTCTGGCACTCTTGCCCAGAGTGCTACGCAAGATCAGATCCGATTGCAGCCGCGTCATACTCGTCGCCCCAGACTGGCCGAGGAGGGCGTGGTATCCGGATCTGTGGCAGCTCACGGTCGGCCAACCGTGGGCACTACCAGACCGACCAGACTTACTGTCCCAAGGGCCGTTTTTCCATCGGAATTCTGCGGCCCTGAACCTGACTGTGTGGCCTTTGAGTCCTGGATCCTAGCGTCTTCAGGATTATTCCACGGGGTCGTTGCCACCATGAGACAGGCTAGGAAGCCAACGTCCGCTAAGAACCACAGAACGTGGAGGATATTCTTATCCTGGTGCTCTGCTCAGGGAGTGTATCCCTGGCCATTTGCATTGCCTACCTTTCTTTCTTTCCTGCAATCTGGGTTAGAAATAGGTTTGGCGCTCGGCTCCCTTAAAGGTCAGGTATCGGCGTTATCCGTCTTTTTTCAGAGGCGTTTGGCACGCCTTCTTAAGGTGCGCACGTTCCTACAGGGGGTTTGCCATATCGTTCCCCCGTACAAGCGGCCGTTAGATCCATGGGATCTGAACAGGGTACTAGTTGCCCTCCAGAAGCCGCCCTTCGAGCCTCTGAGGGAGGTTTCACTTTCTAGACTATCCCAGAAAGTGGCTTTTCTGGTAGCGATCACATCTCTTCGGAGAGTGTCTGAGCTGGCAGCGCTGTCATCCAAGACTCCCTTCCTGGTCTTCCACCAGGACAAGGTGGTGCTGCGCCCCATTCAGGAGTTTCTCCCGAAGGTGGTATCCTCTTTTCATCTTAATCAGGATATCTCCTTGCCTTCGTTTTGTCCTCATGCAGTTCATCGGTATGAGAAGGATTTACATTTGTTAGATCTGGTGAGAGCACTCAGAATCTACATTTCCCGCACGGCGCCCTTGCGCCGTTCGGATGCACTCTTTGTCCTTGTCGCTGGTAAGCGCAAAGGGTCGCAGGCTTCTAAGGCCGCCCTGGCTCGATGGATCAAAGAACCAATTCTTGAAGCCTACCGTTCTGCTGGGCTTCCGGTTCCATCAGGGCTGAAGGCCCATTCAACCAGAGCCGTGGGTGCGTCCTGGGCATTACGACACCAGGCTACGGCTCAACAGGTGTGCCAGGCAGCTACCTGGTCGAGTCTGTACACTTTCACCAAACATTATCAGGTGCATACCTATGCTTCGGCGGACGCCAGCCTAGGTTGAAGAGTCCTGCAGGCGGCAGTTGCCTCCCCGTAGGGGAGGGCTGTCTTCGCAGCTCTAACATAAGGTATTTCTTTACCCACCCAGGGACAGCTTTTGGACGTCCCAATTGTCTGGGTCTCCCAATGGAGCGACGAAGAAGGGAATTTTGTTACTTACCGTAAATTCCTTTTCTTCTAGCTCCTATTGGGAGACCCAGCACCCGCCCTGTTGTCCTTCGGGATTTTTGGGTTGTTTCGGGTACACATGTTGTTCATGTTGAACGGTTTTTCAGTTCTCCGATGTTACTCGGAGTGAATTTGTTTAAACCAGTTATTGGCTTTCCTCCTTCTTGCTTTTGCACTAAAACTGGTGAGCCAGTGATCCCACTGGGGGTGTATAGCCAGAAGGGGAGGGGCCTTACACTTTTTAGTGTAATGCTTTGTGTGGCCTCCGGAGGCAGTAGCTATACACCCAATCGTCTGGGTCTCCCAATAGGAGCTAGAAGAAAAGGAATTTACGGTAAGTAACAAAATTCCCTTCTTTTGCCGCGTTTTTTCCACAGGTTGGTACCTGCGTTTTTTTTTATGCTGTAACTGCAATAAATAATATAGATAATGGATAGAGGGAAAGATGAATAGATAGTTGAGACATATATACTGTCCCACCCCCTGCATATTGTAAGCTGGCACCCTTTAGTGACTTTCATGTGGCACTAAAGGGTGCTTAGCCTTGTATTTAGCCCAAAAAAAATAATTAAAAAAAAAAACAAAAAAAAAACGACATGAGATTCCCCCTCATCTTTTGTAGCCAGCTAGGGTAAAGCAGCTTCACCTTGGCTGGTAATCCAAAACAGAGGGCACCCCACGCTGTTATTTTACATTAAATAAATAGTTTAAAACAAAAAATGCGGTGTGTTCCCCCCCCAAATTGGATCACCAGCCAAGGTAAAGCAGACAGCTGTGGTCTGGTTATCTTAGACTAGGGAGGTCCACTGTTATTGGACACTCCCCAGCCTAAAAATAGCAGGCCGCAGCCACCCCAGAAGTGGTGCATCCATTAGACGTGCCAATCCTGGTGCTTCGCCCCCAACTCATCCCGTTGCCCTGGTGCGGTGCCAAACTGGGTAATATATGGGGTTGATGCCAGATGTGTAATGTCACCTGGCATCAGGCCCTGGGGTTAGTGATATCACACGTCTATCAGATACCCGACATCACAAACCCAGTCAGTAAGAAATAAAAAATAGACAACAAAAGTTTTATTTGCAAAAACACTGTCAACATATTCCCTCTTTCACCAATTTATTGAAAAGCACAATCCATTCCACGTCCTGCGTAATCCATACCATAGTCACTGTCCTAGTCATTGAAGAACAAAATGTTCCCCATTGGCTGGGAGAGTAATGCAGTGATCTGGGCTAACATCAATAGGTCAGCCCAGGTCACTGCAGGGGATGCCGAGCGCTGACTTCAGGAGGTTAGATGAGATCATTACCTGGTGATGATCTCCTGCACTGCTGACGTCAGCGCTGTCACTGATTTCTATGCCTGCCGCGTTCTCAGCAGTATCGCGAGAGCCCGTGACGTCACCGCTAGTGACAGTCTCAGGCCGCCCGCGAGACGGGCATAGAAGGCCGTGACAGCGGTGATGTCAGCAGTGCAGGAGATCATCACAGCAGGTAATGACTTCATTTAACCTGTCAGCAGCGCTTGGCATCCCCGCGGCTGCCAGCACTGCTGACACTGTGGGCAGACACTGACACTGCAGGGCGGGCAGCCGCGGGGATGCTGAGGGCTGCACGGGCACCTGGAGGTCGCACGGGCACCTGGAGGTCGCACGGAAGTGCTTCTGTGCGGCGCCCAGGGAGTGTGACGTGTGTTGACTCTCTGCTCCGCTTCCTCTTCTGTCATAATGACATCACTTCCTGCAAAACCGCAGGGAGCGATGTAAATTACTGCAGGTAAATCGCAGCTATACCGGGGGGTATACCGCACATCATTTGCTACCTGTGGTATACCCGCAGTATTTCACGATTACATTACAGTGAATGGAGTGAAATACCGGGGGTACCTGCGGAAAACAAGCGACATGCACATTTTCTTAAGAAATTTTCTCAAATTCTGCTGAGAATTTTCTTGAGAAAAAAACGCAGCGTGCGCACAGCTTTTTATTTTTTTTTTTTATTTTTTTTTTTTCCCCCCCCCATAGGTTTTGCTGGGAAATGTCTGCAGAAAGGTTACAAACATTTCTCAAATTTCCGCAGCAAAACCGTGGGTAAAAATGCAGTGTGCGCACAGGGCCTAATACGGAGTGGGTCACCCCTGCCCACTCTGACTTACTAGTGCACCATGGAGGGTATGTGTGGAGCTGGTTCAGGAGGTGGTGCTGGCTGGTGGGCCTGATTAACCCCTTTGAAAGCGTAACCCTCATTTTCATTTTTATTTCATAAGTCAATAGTACACATGAAAATAATAATACATCTTATCAGAGAAATCTGCTTCTTCCGTTGCCAATATTAATCCGTTATTAGGAAAATTCTGTAAGCTTTGTATAATGGGGTCACTTGTGGGGGTTTTCTGTGCTCTGGCACCTCAGGTGCTCTGCCAATGTGACATGGCACCCACAAACTATAACAAAGTTCTGAAGCTCAATGTGGTTGTGCCTTCACTTCTTAGCATTGCACTAGTTCCCAATTCCATATTGGATATTTGCGCTCTCCGGAATACTGTAATTACAAAAAAAATTGGACTAAAACACAGCGGGGTTTTTTTTTTTTTCTAATCTTCATTGGGGGAAACAATCATGGGATGATTTGCTGGAACCTGGAGGCTGACTTTATTAATGCATGTAAATATATTTGTCTCCTCCCTAGCAGACTATCTCTCCTGCTGGAGTTAGGCCACCTCCGCTTGGGGGGAAGGGGGGGGGGGGGTGGAAATAAGGCAATAAGAAGCATAATCGTAATCTCCACCGGGCAACCTAGGGTGGGAGTGCTGAACACTGCGAAATAGATTTTAGAGTACCAAAAATCTACTTTTTTCATTGGTGGGGACACTGACCCATGGGACATCCTAGACCTGAGAATTCCAGCCCCCAGCTGTTGGCTTTATCTTGTCTGGGTATCACAATTGTGTGTGTTTTTTTTTTTCTTTAAAAGCCGCATTCAGTTCATTCTATTTTGATACACAGCTAAGATAAGCACATGGCTGGGGGCTGCGGCCTGTAGCAGTTTGCTATATATGTACTAGGTATCATAATATGGGGGTATCCTACAACAATTTTTTTTTTTTTTCTGTACTATTTTTAAACCCGCCCACCAGCGTCTGTGATTGGAAGAATCAGACGCTCAGCCAGTTGGCGCGGGGGTACGCCTGACTGCAACCTATCTCAGATGCTGGTGGCTGGAGAAAGTGGTGCATATTCAATGAATGTAATGAGCGGCCCGGGAAGTGAATGAGTGGGAGCAGTGTTACAGCTGCGTCTTAGGTTCTGTATGTATAAAGCACTTGCCCCTTCCCCTTTGAGCTGGATTCTGGTCCCCATAGACTTTATATGGGCACCGGCATCTAGCTAGATAATGGATCAATCCTGCGCTGACCCAGAATCATGGGACCAGAATCCCTTTAAACGTCCTTTTATCCCCCCTTACCTACGTGGGATGTAATACGTTGAGTGGGATTAGGATTAGAGAACTTGTCTAACCGCAGCCCAGGCCCAGGCGCCAAGAGCGCGAGGCGGCCCAGGCGCCAAGAGCGCGAGGCGGCCCAGGCGCCAAGAGCGCGAGGCGGCCCAGGCGCCAAGAGCGCGAGGCGGCCCAGGCGCCAAGAGCGCGAGGCGGCCCAGGCGCCAAGAGCGCGAGGCGGCCCAGGCGCCAAGAGCGCGAGGCGGCCCAGGCGCCAAGAGCGCGAGGCGGCCCAGGCGCCAAGAGCGCGAGGCGGCCCAGGCGCCAAGAGCGCGAGGCGGCCCAGGCGCCAAGAGCGCGAGGCGGCCCAGGCGCCAAGAGCGCGAGGCGGCCCAGGCGCCAAGAGCGCGAAGATCCCATCACTAGTGAGAAACGCAAGTACAAAACGCCAATAGAAATGACATGATGCATCTTTGTGGTCGCCACAAAGACGCCGCCACAAAAGCTGCAATGTGCGCACAGCAAAAATGAAGTCTCAGACTTTGATGGGGGAAGGAAAGGCATGTATTTTGACCAAAACTGCACCTGAAAAAAAACGCAGCCTGTGCATTAGGCCTAACTTGAATCAGTGCCCTTTTGTCTAAGGCTATGTGCCCACGCTACAGGATTTACCGCGGATTTTGCCGCGGATTTACCGCGGATTTGCCGAAAATCTGCAGCAGCAGCACTTCCAAGCCATTTCAATGGCATTTTGGAAATGCTGTGCCCATGCTGCGGATTTTTCCGCGGCGGATTTGCCGCGGATTTTGATCCGGAAAAATCTGCAGCATGTCAATTGTTTGGTGCAGATTTGGTGCGGATTTTTGGCTTTGAATGGGGAAAACAAAAAAAAAAAAATCCGCATCAAAATCCGCGGCAAATCCGCGGGTGCGGATTTGCCGCGAAAGTCGCGGATTTTCAGGCAAAAAAATCCGCAGGGACATTCTAGCGTGGGCACATAGCCTAACGCTTCAATTCTTCTTACTTGTCCACCTCCCTTCCCTAAAGACAATGGAATCAATTCATGAAGACTGGCCTGGTGGATTCAAGTGTTAATGAAGGAAGGACTGTTGGGGGGTGGGGTAGGAAAGGTCCCAAATTCATTAAAGGTTTTATTAATTCACTGCATCTGCTTTATAAAAGATTTTTTTTTTTTTTTTTTTTACTGAGCACTAACATATTCCGCAGCGCATAACATGCATCAGGAACACTGTCCCCATTGGGGCTCACAATCTAAATTCCCTATCAGTATGTTTTTGGAGTGTGGGAGGAAACCGGAGGAAACCCACGCAAACACGTGGAGAACATACAAACTCCTTGCAGATGGTGTCCTTGGTAGTAGGGAGCACCTTGCCAGACTTGCTTCTCCGGTCAGGGACTGGAGTAAGGTTTCTGGCAGACGTTTTATGCCTCTCAAGTGGCACAACTTTGGATGATTTTGGCAGGCGACACCCAGTCCTGCCTGTGGAAACACCAAGGCGCAAAGTTTTGTACATAGTTGCATAAAAAATTTTGAAAGTGTTTTAACACTAGAAAATGGGTGATTCGGCCCTATGGTTTCCAGTGTAAGAGGATTCTGTCAAATTCACCTACAACGCTCCAACCTCCATAGGAAAGTGCGGTCTCCGTGCTGGATCTTGTGTCTCCGTATGAAGAGCGTCGAGACCAACGTGTCATCTTTGGATAAGTCTGATTTACTCCAGTGTTTTTTTTGTTTTTTGTTTTTTTTAGAATGAAGATGCCCTGAAGAAGTGCGTTGAAGATTATCTTGCAAGGATAAAGAAAGAGGAGCAGCGCTATCAGGCCCTTAAGGCCCACGCAGAGGAGAAGCTGAACCGGTAAGAGATTCATGGCTATCGGGGCAGAATAAATTGTGGTCTGGGGGCCGCCTCGTGCTTTTGGGGTCTGGGGGCCGCCTCGTGCTCTTGGGGTTTGGGGGCCGCCTCCCGCTCGCTGCTGTTAGACAAGTTCTCTGATCCTAATCCCGCTCTCAATGTATTACATCCCACATAGGGAAGGGGATAAAGAATGTTTCTTCAGCGCTCTATTGGGAGACCCAGACGATTGGGGTATAGCTACTGCCCTCTGGAGGCCACACAAAGCACTACATTAAAAGTGCAAGGCCCCTCCCCCTCTGGCTATACCCCCCCGTGGTATCACGGGTTCTCCAGTTTTAGCTTTGTGTGCGAAGGAGGTCAGACATTCCATGCATAGCTCCACAGATTTTAGTCAGCAGTAGCTGCTGACTGTTTCGGATGGAAGAAAAGAGGACACATATAGTGTCCCCAGCATGCTCCCTTCTCACCCCTGGATGGTGCTGTAAGGTTGAGGTACCTATTGCTGGTACAGGGCTGGAGCCTGACATGCTGTTTTCCTTCCACATCCCCTGGTAGGGCTCTGTGGAAGTGGGATCCTGCCGGCCTCTCAGCTCTGATGCCGGGCTCCATCCACAGACCCATTAGAACCTGATGGATTCGGAGCAGGAGTACGATCAGGGACAGGGCCCTGCATCTTACAGGTACTCTGTGTCCCCGGCAGGCACAGACACACTCAGGGCTGGCTGGGTGTTGTAGTGCGCCGGGGACCGCAACGTTGGAGCCAGTGTCCCTACAGATTACTGGGGGATGTTTTGTGTATGGGAACGCAGCGCCGACCCCCTCTGGACCGGGCGGCGCTGCTGTGACTTGTGGTGCGCCGGGGATCCGCCGTCCGCGCTTTTACGGCGGCGGCGGTTATAACTTTAGTCCCCGGCTTTTTGGGCCTAGGACGCCGGCAGCTCCGTTTCGTTCCCGCCCCCACCCTGTCACTCAGGGTAGGGGAGAGACGCTGTTCGCAAGCAGCGACGAGGGCTGGAGCCTGATTTACATGCTCCAGCCCTCACACTATGCACAGAGGGAAGCAGGCTTCCCGCTCTTGGCCAGGAACGCCCAGGGCCCGCCCCCCTTCCTCTCTAGAGACGCCGGCAGCCATTACATGCATGCCTGGCTGGAGGAAGGACGCAAGGCTCTGGGAGACCTGGTCTGGGGGCTATCTGGCGACCACACACCCGCTTTTTAAGCGGGCGGTAAGCGTTTTTTCTGTGCTGGTCCCTCTAGTGCCTCACTGTGTGTCAGTGTACTGATTACATATATATAGATATTGTATTTCTTGCACTGTGAGGTGCGCTTCTGGCTGCATATCCCAGATCGCTCTGTGGAAGCAGCAACATGTCATCCTCAAAACGCAAGGCGGCCAAGGCAAAAAGGGCTGTGTATACTGCGTGTGCTGCATGTGGGGCTAATCTACCAGCAGGCTCTGATGATCCCCATTGTGTGCAATGCTCCGACCCGGTGCTGCTTCGCCAGCCGGAGTCAGGAGAGGTAGCGACCCAGGCTGAGACGCTTGTAAGTTCTGCCCCGGTGACAGGGACGGACTTTGCAGTTTTTGCAGATAATATGTCTGTATCTATGGCAAAAATCCTTGAGACCTTGCAATCTATGCATGGGGCTCAGTCTCTGGGCACGGCGAGGCCTATGTCCTCAGGTCCCCCTTACTTGGAATGTATCCAGCCCACAGGGGGGTCCCCGGCTTCACAGGCCGAGGATTATGACTCAGATGATGGCCCCAGCCACCCTAAGCGAGCTCGCTGGGAAAGACCCTCGACGTCATCACACTGCTCAGGGTCTCAGCGCAATCAGTCTCCCTGTGACGTGTCTGATGAGAGTGATCAGGAATCCACTCCTGGAACCCCTCTCAACCTGGATACCCCGGATGGGGATGCCATGGTAGACGACCTTATCTCAGCCATCAATAGGCTGTTGGATATTTCTCCCCCAGCTCCTTCAGCAGAAGAGGCGGCTGCGGAGCAGGAAAAGTTTCGTTTCCTTTATCCCAAGCGTAAATTAAGTGCTTTGTTGGATCACTCTGACTTCAGAGAATCAATCCAGAAGCACGACGCTCACCCAGAAAGGCGTTTCTCTAAACGATCTAAAGATACGCGTTTCCCTTTCCCCCCTGAGGTGGTCAAGCGCTGGACACAGTGTCCAAAGGTAGACCCCCCGATTTCCAAACTTGCAGCTAGATCCATAGTTGCAGTGGAGGATGGCGCTTCACTTAAAGATGCCAATGACAGACAGATGGACCTTTGGTTAAAATCTGTCTATGAAGCTATAGGCGCGTCGTTTGCTCCGGCATTCGCAGCCGTATGGGCACTCCAGGCTATTTCAGCTGGCTTAGCAAAAGTGGATGCTATCATGCATCCAGCAGTGCCGCAAGTGGCGCACCTTACCACGCAGATGTCTGCGTTTGCGTCTTACGCTATCAATGCGGTCCTAGAATCTACCAGTCGCACCTCAATGGCATCCGCCAATTCGGTAGTTTTGCGCAGAGCCTTGTGGTTAAAGGACTGGAAAGCAGATGCTGGTTCCAAAAAATGTTTAACCAGTTTGCCTTTGTCTAGAGAGAGACTGTTTGGCGAGCCATTGGCTGACATCATTAAGCAGTCCAAGGGTAAAGACTCCTCTTTACCACAACCCAGAACACCCAAACCTCAGCAGAAAAAGTGGCAGCAGAGGTTTCAGTCCTTTCGAGGTTCGGGCAAGACACCATTTACCTCGTCCAAAGGGACTCAGAGGACGCAAAGAAACTCAGATTCGTGGCGGACTCACACACGCCCCAAGAAAGCAAATGGAGGTACCGCTTCCAAAGCGACTACCTCATGACTTCCAGCCCCTCCCCTCCGCATCGCCGGTCGGGGGCAGGCTCTCCCGCTTTTCCGGCATTTGGATGTCACAGGTCAAAGACCGGTGGGTGACGGACATTTTGTCTCGCGGGTACAGAATCGAGTTCAATTCTCGTCCTCCAGCTCGGTTCTTCAGAACCTCCCCACGTCCAGATCGAGCAGATGCTCTGCTGCAGGCGGTGGACTCCCTAAAAGCGGAAGGAGTGGTTATCCCAGTCCCTCCTCAGGAACAAGGGCAAGGGTTTTACTCCAATCTCTTTGTGGTTCCAAAAAAGGACGGCTCGTTCCGTCCTGTTCTGGACCTAAAACGGCTCAACAAACATGTGCACGCCAGGAGGTTCCGGATGGAAACCCTCCGCTCTGTCATTGCCTAAATGTCCAGAGGAGACTTCCTTGCCTCAATAGACATCAAAGATGCTTATCTCCACGTGCCAATTGCTACAGAACATCAACGTTTTCTACGTTTTGTGATAGGAGACGACCATTTTCAGTTCGTAGCTCTTCCATTTGGTCTGGCGACAGCCCCACGGGTCTTCACCAAGGTCATGGCGGCGGTGGTAGCAGTCTTGCACTCTCAGGGACACTCGGTGATCCCTTACCTAGACGACTTATTGGTCAAAGCTCCCTCTCAGGAGGCATGCCAACTCAGCCTGAATGCTACGCTGGAGACTCTACAGTCTTTCGGATGGATCATCAACTTTCCAAAGTCGATCCTATCACCGACTCAGTCACTAACGTATCTTGGCATGGAGTTTCATACTCTAGCAGCGATAGTGAAGCTTCCGCTGGACAAGCAGCGGTCACTACAGACAGGGGTGCAATCTCTCCTGCAGGGCCAGTTGCATCCCTTGCGGCGCCTCATGCATTTCCTAGGGAAGATGGTGGCAGCCATGGAAGCAGTTCCCTTTGCGCAGTTTCATCTGCGCCCACTTCAATGGGACATTCTCCGCCAATGGGACGGGAAGTCAACGTCCCTGGACAGGAAAGTCTCGCTTTCCCAGACGGCCAAGGACTCTCTACAATGGTGGCTCCTTCCCACATCATTGTCTCAGGGAAGATCCTTCCTGCCTCCATCCTGGGCAGTAGTCACGACAGATGCGAGTCTGTCAGGGTGGGGAGCAGTATTTCTCCACCACAGGGCTCAGGGGACGTGGTCTCCGCAGGAGTCCACACTTCAGATCAATGTTCTGGAGATCAGAGCAGTGTATCTTGCTCTACTGGCCTTCCAACAGTGGCTGGAAGGAAAGCAGATCCGAATCCAATCGGACAACTCCACAGCGGTGGCATACATCAACCACCAAGGAGGGACGCGCAGTCGGCAAGCCTTCCAAGAAGTCCGACGCATTCTAATGTGGGTGGAGGACAGAGCATCCACCATATCCGCGGTTCACATCCCAGGCGTAGAAAACTGGGAAGCAGACTTCCTCAGTCGCCAGGGCATGGACGCAGGGGAATGGTCCCTCCACCCGGACGTGTTTCAGGAAATCTGTCGCCGCTGGGGAGTGCCGGACGTCGACCTAATGGCATCCCGGCACAACAACAAGGTCCCGGCATTCATGGCGAGGTCGCGCGATCAAAGAGCTCTGGCGGCAGACGCCTTGGTTCAAGATTGGTCGCAGTTTCAGCTCCCATACGTGTTTCCGCCTCTGGCGCTCTTGCCCAGAGTGCTACGCAAGATCAGATCCGAGTGCAGCCGCGTCATACTCGTCGCTCCAGACTGGCCGAGGAGGTCGTGGTATCCGGATCTGTGGCATCTCACAATCGGTCGACCGTGGTCACTGCCAGACCGACCAGACTTACTGTCCCAAGGGCCGTTTTTCCATCAGAATTCTGCGGCCCTGAACCTGACTGTGTGGCCATTGAGTCCTGGATCCTAGCATCTGCTGGATTATCTCAGGGAGTCATTGCCACAATGAGACAAGCTAGAAAGTCGAATTCGGCTAAGATCTACCACAGAACGTGGAAGATTTTCTTGTCCTGGTGCTCTGCTCAGGGAGTGTCTCCCTGGCCATTTGCATTGCCCAAGTTTCTTTCCTTCCTGCAATCGGGGTTAGAAAAGGGCTTGTCGCTCAGCTCCCTTAAAGGGCAAGTTTCGGCACTATCCGTGTTTTTTCAGAAGCGTCTAGCACGTCTTCCTAAGGTGCGCACGTTCCTGCAGGGGGTCTGTCATATTGTGCCCCCGTACAAGCGACCGTTAGATCCATGGGATCTGAACAGGGTACTAGTTGCTCTCCAGAAGCCGCCCTTCGAGCCTCTGAAGGAGGTTTCCTTTTCTCGGCTGTCGCAGAAAGTGGCGTTTCTTGTTGCAATCACATCGCTTCGGCGAGTGTCTGAGCTGGCAGCTCTGTCATCTAAGGCTCCCTTCCTGGTGTTCCACCAGGACAAGGTTGTGCTGCGCCCCATTCCGGAGTTTCTCCCTAAGGTCGTATCCTCTTTTCATCTTAATCAGGATATTTCCTTGCCTTCTTTTTGCCCTCATCCGGTTCACCGGTATGAAAAGGCCTTACGTTTGCTAGATCTGGTGAGAGCACTCAGAATCTACATTTCCCGCACGGCGCCCATACGCCGTGCCGATGCACTTTTCGTCCTTGTCGCTGGTCCGCGCAAGGGGTTGCAGGCTTCTAAAGCCACCCTGGCTCGATGGATCAAAGAACCAATTCTAGAGGCCTACCGTTCTGCGGGGCTTCCGGTTCCTTCAGGGCTAAAAGCCCACTCAACCAGAGCCGTGGGTGCGTCCTGGGCATTACGTCACCAGGCTTCGGCTCAACAGGTGTGCCAGGCAGCTACCTGGTCCAGTCTGCACACTTTCACCAAGCATTATCAGGTGCATACCTATGCTTCGGCGGATGCCAGCTTAGGTAGAAGAGTCCTGCAGGCGGCAGTGACACCCCCGTAGGGGAGGGCTGTTTTGCAGCTCTAACATGAGGTATTTATTTACCCACCCAGGGACAGCTTTTGGACGTCCCAATCGTCTGGGTCTCCCAATAGAGCGCTGAAGAAGAAGGGAATTTTGTTACTTACCGTAAATTCCTTTTCTTCTAGCTCTTATTGGGAGACCCAGCACCCGCCCTGTTGTCCTTCGGGATGTTTTTTGTTGTTTGCGGGTACACATGTTGTTCATGTTGAACGGTTTTTCAGTTCTCCGATGTTATTCGGAGTTAATTTGTTTAAACCAGTTATTGGCTTCCTCCTTCTTGCTTTGGCACTAAAACTGGAGAACCCGTGATACCACGGGGGGGTATAGCCAGAGGGGGAGGGGCCTTGCACTTTTAATGTAGTGCTTTGTGTGGCCTCCAGAGGGCAGTAGCTATACCCCAATCGTCTGGGTCTCCCAATAAGAGCTAGAAGAAAAGGAATTTACGGTAAGTAACAAAATTCCCTTCTTTGGCATTTCTATTTTTTTTTTAACAATTTTGAAATTTTTAATGACCTTGTCCTAAAAGCTCGTGGTTGTAAGTCCTGATCCTGTCCTTTGATTGATCGGAGTTTTTCACCTTGTCTCCATCTTTATAGGGCTAATGAGGAAATTGCTCAGGTACGAAACAAAGCGAAAGCAGAAGCGACAGCTCTGCAGGCCACACTACGCAAGGAGCAGATGAAGATCCAGTCCCTAGAACGCAGCCTAGAGCAGAAGGTGAGGAGACACTAATGACGCTGGGGTTGTGATGCTTCTACTTGTCTAGTATGGTACACCAGCCTGTGATATTATTTCTTGGTTTTTATGTTCACTGACATGTCCGCGCAAAATCAAGTTTTGTCCGGAAGATTGGATGTGTAATGCGCACCGGCCTGAATATAGAGCAGGTCACTCTAAAGAGATGGAGAAGACCCTGGTCAAAAGCTGTCGGGCCTATGGTTGGCTGCAGTGGTCAATAGATGGGTTTTTCTTTTCATTAACAAAACGCTGTTCACTCACCTAACCGCTGCAGCCAGTCACAGGCCGCCGCAGCAGTCCTGTGCCTAGTTGAATGTCCATTTCCCATGGCGGCGTAAACATTGGCGTGGCCTGTACTGGAACCAGGTGGCTGCTGGTGGTTTTACTTTTTACACATCCAGTCCCCCTGGACAAGGTTTTATTGTGCCCTGACCACTCCTTATTGTATACAGTGTTGTCGATTGCAATAGTTTTTGCTCCAGGAGATGGATACGACTGCTGCGCTCTACCTTGCGCTTCAGGTGTTATTTTTAAATGTCCACCCCACCCCATTAAATGCTACAAGAATTTGGTGCAAATCATCAAATCTAGTTTGCACCATTTGTCTTTAACCTCATAACGACGGCCGTACGACTTAAAGCGGCGGCAAAACAGGGTACTTATTCTGTTCCGCCGCTTTAAAGCGGCGGCCCGAAAAAACCCTGTAGCGCCCCCCAGCGACCGAAAATCTCGGGGGTTTCAGCTACCGGGGGTAGCTGAGACCCCCCAGATTATGAATCGGGGTGTTTTTTTTGGACCCCGATCATGTGATCGGCGGTATACACCGTATACCGACGAACACATGAAAAAAAAAGAAATGGCCGGTAAAACTGATTTCTTTTTCATCTGACATGATCAAACATGTCAGATGAGAAAGAAATCTAACCCCCTAGTGCCCCCAAAGCCCCCGGTACCGGAGAGTCCCCCCACCCCCACCCCTACCCCCACCGGACATCCAAAATGGCGCCGAAGCGCACAGAAAACTGCCGCCGGCGCCGGCTCTGCAGTCATTTCCCTCCGATCTGAAATGATCAAACATTTCAGATCGGAGGGAAATGTCCTCCCCCTGACCCCTCCTCCGGTCCACCGGAGCCCCCTCCGGTTCTCCAGAGCCACCACCCCCCTCCCCCCTCCGGAGCGTGGAAGATGGCGGCGCACAGCGCGCGGCCGCCTTCATTCTGCTCTTTCTGCCGCATGTGACACGTCACATGCGGCAGAAAGGTGTCCCCAAGTCCCACTAGGTCACCCCCCCCCCCCCCCAGCCCCCGGTTATACGTTACCTGTCTGCCGCTCCGGGCCCGCGATCGCCGCCTCCTTCTTCAATGCTGGCGGCGCATGCGCAGACAGCGGCTGTCAGCTGGATCCCTGCAAGCAGGGATCCTGCTGACGTCGCTGATGCACAGGCTCCACTGTGGACCGGGGGAGGGTGAGTGCAGTGATCTGCAGCCACACTCCTCACATGGAGAGGCTGCTGTTCCAGAAAATGGGGGGTACGTTCTGTGAGCGTGCCCCTCATATTCTGGAATGAGGTTACTGCAGGTCACTCTGCCCTAGGTTGGACCGGGGCAGTGTGAGTGCAGTATTCTCAGATTACTGCACCCACACTGCTCATGGAGAGCTTGCTCTTCCAGAAAATGGGGGATACGTTCCCTGAACGTGCCCCCCATATTCTAGAAGATCCAGAGTCGGCGCGGGACCTCCAAAATGGATTACAGCGACCGGAATTTATTTATTTTCAATAAATTGGTAAAAGAGGAATGTTTCGGGGAGTGTTTTTTCAAATAAATTTTTTTTTTGTCTTTTTTTTTTTCTATTACTGACTGGGTTAGTGATGTCGGGTATCTGTTCAGATGCCGTGACATCACTAACCCCAGGGCTTGATGCCAGGTGACATTACAGCTGGTATCAACCCCATATATTACCCCGTCTGCCACCGCACCAGGGCGCGGGATGAGCTGGGGCGAAGCGCCAGGATTGGCGCATCTAATGGATGCGCCACTTCTGGGGCGGCTGCGGCCTGCTATTTTTAGGCTGGGAAGAGTCCAATAACCATGGCTCTTCCCACCCTGAGAATACCAGACCCCAGCTGTCCGCTTCACCTTGGCTGGTGATCTAATTTGGGGGGGACCCCACGTTTTTTTTTTTTTAAAAAAACGCCTGGGGAGCCCTCCAAATTGATCACCAGCCAAGGTGAAGCTGTCAGCTGTGGTTTGCAGGCTACAGCTGTCTGCTTTACCCTAGCTGGCTATCAAAAATAGGGGGGACCCCACGTCGTATATTTTAATTATTAATTTTTTGGGGGGCTAAATACAAGGCTAGGCACCCTTTAGTGCCACATGAAAGGCACTAAAGGGCGCCAGCTTAGAATATGCAGGGGAATGGGACGTTATATTTGTTTGACATCTATCCATTCATCCATTGTAGCATTTTACGCTGTGTGCCCACAATCAGGGTTTGCAGCGTTTTGGGCGCAGAGTGTTTTCCCTGTGTCCATAATGCTGCGTTGTGCAGTAGAAGCACAGTGGAAGGATTTTTAGAAATCCCATGCCCAATGTGCTTCTTTTCTCTGCAGCATAAACCGACCTGTGGCGCAGCTTCCCGAGCCTCAGCATGTCAATTTATGCTGCGGAGATGAGTGTTCTCTGCAGGTAGCATAGAGCTCCACAGCGGCCTGAACCCAAATCGTGGGCTTGGGCAGCTGCGTTCTCCCGTGGACAACACTCACATCTCTGCAGGAGGCTGACACTGTGTACTAGATGCCGTGTCGCTGGATCATGGCCACAGAGCCTAACAGTGAGACATTTGTTGCTACAGCAACATTTTTGTGAAGTACCTGTGGATTCAAAATGCTTACTATACTCCTGAATAAAATCCAGTTTCCAAAATGGGGTCACTTGTGGGGGTTTTCTGATGTATAGGTACCCAAGGGGCCCTGCTAATGTGACATGGTGCGCGCAATTTATTTCAACTTTTCCAGAATTCAAATGGTGCTCCTTCCATTCCAAGCCCTCCCATTTATCCAAACAGAGGTTTTTGGCCACATGTGGGGTATCCCTGTGCTCATAAGACATTGGATAACAACCTGTGGGGTCCACGGTTTGTTGTTGTCTCTTGAAAAAGTGAGAAATTTGATGCTAAAGCAACAGTTTTGTGAAAAAAATGAAAATTTTCAATATGGCAACCTAAGCTTATCAAATTCTGTGAAGTACTCGTGGATTCAAACTGCTCACTATACACCTTGATAAAAGCCTTGAGGTGTCTTGTTTCCAGAATGAAGTCACTTGTGGGGGACCGCCACTGTTTAGGCACCTCAGGGGCTCTCCAAATGCAACCTGGCGTCCGCTATTGATTCCAGCCAATTTTGCAGTCAAATGGCACTCCTTCCCTTCCGAGCCCTGCCATGCGCCCAAACAGTTGATTTCCACCACATATAAGGTATCGCCAAACTCAGGAGAAATTGCACAATAAATGTTATGCTGAATTTTTTCCTTTTACTCTTGTAAAAAAAAAAAGCTACCTGGTTGAAATAACAATTTTGTGGTAAAATTTTATTTTTTTTTTTTCATGGCTCAACGTTATAAAATTCTGTGAAGCACCTGAGGGTTCAGGGTACTCACCAAACATCTAGATAAATTCCTTGAGGGGCCTAGTTTCCAAAATGGGGCCACTTGTGCGGGGTTTCTGCTGTTTAGGTACCTTAGGGGACCTCCAAATGTGACATGGTGCCCGCAATCTTTTTCAGCCAAATTTCCTTTCTAAAATTCAAATATTGCTCCTTTCGTTCCAAGCCCTCCCATTTGTCCAAACAAAGGTTTCAGACCACATGTGAGGTATCACCGCGCTCATAAAAAAGTGGTTAACAAACCTTGAGGTCAAATTTTTGGAATTACCTCTTGAAAAAGTGAGAAAATTGATGCTAAAGCAACATTTTTGAGAAAATTATTAAAATTTTCAATATGACAACGTAACGTTAACAAAATCTGTGAAGTACCTGTGGATCTAAAATGCTCACTATACCCCTAGATAGAAGCCTTGTGGGGTCTAGTTTCCAAAATGGTGTCACTTGTGAGGGATTTCTTCTGTTTAGGTACCTTAGCGGACCTGTAAATGCAACATGGTGCCCGCAATCTATTTCAGCCAAATTTGCTTTCCAAAATTCAAATATTGCTCCTTCTGTTCCGAGCCCTCCCATTTGTCCAAACAGAGGTTTCTGACCACATGTGGGGTATCGGCGCGCTCATAAGAAAGTGGGGAACAAGTTTTGAGGTCCATTTTGTTGTTATTTCTTCTAAAAGTGAATAAATTTGGGTTAGAGCAACATTTTTAGGTAAAATTTAATTTTTGCTTTTTTTCATTCCACATTGCTATTGTTCATGTGAAGCACCTGAAGGGTTAATAAACTTCTTGAATGTGGTTTTGAGTACTTTGGGGGGTGCAGTTTTTAGAATGGTGTCACTTTTGGGTATTTTCTGTCATCTAGGCCTATTGAAGTCACTTCAAATGTGATGTGGTCCCTAAAAAACTGGTTTTGTAAATTTTGATGTAAAAATGAGAAATTGCTGATAAACTTTGAACCCCTCTAACTTCCTAACAAAAAAAAATTTTGTTTCCAAAATTGTGCTGATGTAAAGTAGACATGTGGGAAATGTTATTTATTAACTATTTTGTGTCACAGAAATCTCTGGTTTAACGGTATAAAAATTCAAAAGTTGAAAATTGCTAAATTTTCAAAATTTTTGCCAATATTCAATTTTTTTCATAAATAAACACAAAAAATATTGTCCTAAATTTGGTACTAACATGAAGTCCAATATGTGACGAAAAAACAATCTCAGAATCACCGGGATCCGTTGAAGCGTTCCAGAGTTATAACCTCATGAAGTGACACTGGTCAGAATTGCAAAATTTGGTCTGGTCATTAAGGTGAAAATTAGCTCCGTCACTAAAGGGTTAAAACACTTGTTTGCGTCTTTATTTTAAAATATTGTGACATAGACCAAGAGGTTTTGGCTTAAATTTGTTAAATTGTGCCATTTGGCACAGTCAGATGACAAGGAGGCGGTGTAAAGATAGATTTGGTTCATCTTTATACAGTACTGATAAACTGTGTGCATTTTCAGAGACTTCCAATAGGTTAGACTGTGTAGTTTGCACTGTCAGTATATAGGTGAGGTTAGTAAATCTGCCCCATTATTTTTAGACTCTTATGAGGACCCCCCCCACCCCCCAATAAATGTTTGTAGTCGGACCCTATAGGGCCCCCTGATGAGACTCTCTATCGCCTCCATACTGATCAGGCAGAATGCACTAGGATCAATGAGACCTATGCGGATGTTCATGAGTGCAGTGGTCCGTATGGTCTACAATCTCCTCCTTACAATTAGCCAGGTCTGCACGTTCCCTGTTCAATCCCCGTCAGAATGACCAGGTCCTCAATACGTTTCGGCTATTTCTTACGTGCAGCAAATGAAGGAGGTGGTATCCTACATATGCTGGACCTCTCCAGCCATCTCGGAGGGTGGGCCGCTGACTGCTCTCTATAGTACATCACCTCCAATGCACAATGTGGCCATATCCTACACGTGGCTGAGCACTATGGACACCAGTTTTCATTGGATGATCTCCACCTTCATTGCTGGTTGGAGAGAAGTCCAAATTCGACCGATATTCAAGCGCCTGAATAGAGTACAGACCTTGGGTTTCCTTCCTGAGCTCAGTAGTCTCATGAACTTGTATGAATGAGGCTGCTGCTCTCGGGTTAGGAATCCCCAGTTCTCGGACTGGGAGTTGCAGACTTCTTCCAGGCCAGAATAAGGACCTTGGGTCTCCTTCCTGAGATCAGTAGTCTCATGGATATGTATGAATGAGGCTGCTGCTCTTGGGTTAGGAATCCCAGTTCTTGAATTGGGAGTTGCAGACGTCTTCTAGGCCGCAATATAGACCTTGGGTCTCCTTCCAGAGATCAGTAGTCTCATGGACATGTATTGAATGAGGCTGCTGCTCTTGGGTTAGGAATCCCAGTTCTTGGACTGGGAGTTGCAGACGTCTTCTAGGCCGCAATATAGACCTTGGGTCTCCTTCCAGAGATCAGTAGTCTCATGGACATGTATTGAATGAGGCTGCTGCTCTTGGGTTAGGAATCCCAGTTCTTGGACTGGGAGTTGCAGACGTCTTCTAGGCCGCAATATAGACCTTGGGTCTCCTTCCAGAGATCAGTAGTCTCATGGACATGTATTGAATGAGGCTGCTGCTCTTGGGTTAGGAATCCCAGTTCTTGGACTGGGAGTTGCAGACATCTTCCAGGCCAGAATATGGACCTTGGGTCTCCTGAACTGAGCTCCAGGCTCTTGATCATGTATGAGGTTGGTGCGGTCAGACCTGAAGCCGTGCTCCATACTCTGACCGTGAGGGTCAGACGTCTAGATCCAGCCTTCTGTGGCTCCCACAGCTCTGTAGAATGACTGCTGTTTATATACAAAATAACCATTTATTATATTTTCTGTTTTATTACCCAATTCTATTTATTCCTTTTAATTTCAGACAAAAGAAAATGATGAACTGACGAAAATCTGCGATGACCTGATCTTAAAAATGGAGAAGATCTGATGTGCAGCACTTTGTATATTTTTAATTGTCACTGTTTGTCTCTTTATATGTTTATTTGCTAATAAATAGGACTTTAAATTATTCCTTTTTAAAGTTTGTGATTCACATTGACTGACGTCCTTACATCATAAGCGCCCAAATGGTGCCCACAGCCGATACCGGGAGGAGCCGGTCTGCACCCGGAGCAAACTTGTTCAGAAGTATCTACTTAGTGGCGTCTGTCCACAGAAAGCTGAGGACTCCCCAACACTCGCTCGGCTTGTGGACGACTCCTCACTAGTGTTACTGATAAAATGTATAGTGCCATGCAAACGTTTTGGCACCCCTGGTCAAAATGAACTGTTGTAAGCATTTAAGCAAGTTGAAGATTAAATCTCTAAAAGGCATAAAGTTAAAGATGACACATTTCCTTTGTATTTTTTAGGTAAAAAAAATTAATCTTTTACATTAGAAAAATTACAAAAAAGGAAATGTGCTGGTGCAATAGTTTAAGCACCCTTGGAGATTAGTGTGCTCGGTCAAAATTATCTAAGGTTTCAGACCTTAATTATCCTGTTAGGGTTATGGGTTGTTCACCATCATTGTTGGGAAAGACCAGTTGATGCAAATTTTACAGCTTTATAAAAACCCAGCCTCCTCTAACCTTGTGCCAAAAATCAGCAGCCATGGGTTCTTCTAAGCAGCTGCCTAGCACTCTGAAAATGGTGGAGGCCCACAAAGCAGGAAAAGGCTACAAGAAGATAGCAAAGCATTTCCAAGTTGTCCATTCCTCAGTTCGACATGTAATTAATAAATGGCATCTCTCTGGAACAATAGATGTCAAGGTAAGGTCTGGAAGACCAAGCAAAATTTCTGTGAGCTGCTCATAGATTTGTTAGAGGCAAATCAGAACCCCTGATTGACTGCAAAAGACCTTCAGGAAGATTTAGCAGACTCTGGAATTGTGGTACACATTGTCCTACTGTTCAGACACCTGCACAAATATGGCCTTCATGGAAGAGTCATCAGAAGAAATCCTCTCCTGCGTCCTCACCCTAAAATTCAGCATCTGAAGTCTGCAAAAGATCTTAACAAGCTTGATGCATTTTGGAAACAAGACTTGTGGACCGATGAGGTATGTGAGGAGAAAAAAGGGCGCAGCTTTTTTTTTTTTTTTCTCCCCTCTTTCCTTCCGCAGTCCAAATTGGACTGAGAAAAAATCGAAGCATGCTGCTTTTTTGCGAGTTTCTACTGCGAGTATCTCCAATGCAAGTCTATGGGAGCATGTAAAAAATCGGATGGCACGGGACGGCACTCGCACCATCCTAGTGACATGCGATTTTCTAAATACATTTCTCGCATGTTTCCTAAAACACTGGAAACGAGTGTCTCACAATGTCTATCTCTGTCAGTCGGTCTCTCCCTCTCGGTCTCTATTCTCTCCCTCTGTCTCTATTCTCTCTGTCGGTCGGTCACCATCTCTGTCCCTCTCTCTCTGTCCATGTCGGTCTATTTCCCCCTCCCCTCCCCCTCCCCCTCTCATACTCACCGATCACCGGCGCGGCGCTGCGCGGTATTCACACTGCTGGCGGCTTCTCCTGCTTTTGAAAAAGCCGGCCGCTCATTAAACAATCTCGTATTCCCTGCTTTATCTGCCCACCGGCACCTATGATGGGTTGCAGTCAGACACGCCCCCACGCTAAGTGACAGCTGTCTCACTGCAACCAATCACAGCCGCTGGTGGGCGTATCTATGCTGTGCAGTAAAATGTCATTCATGCAGAGGGACACTGTGGCTCCGCCCAGCGGCCGTTCTGCATAGGGGAGAGACACTCCTCACTGAGTACATGTCTCCTCCCCTGTAAGTCTCTTTGGCCCTCCAGATCCCGCTCTAAGGGTTGGCCCCGCCCCCTCTCCTCGCTCTGGCGCCATTTTATCAGCGTTTTCTCTGCAATCAGCACTGGCTGCAGCATCCCTGCTGAGGTGCTTGGGGGTCCGGGCTTCGGGATCTGGAGGGCACACAACACCGCTCCAGCGGTCTGGTAAGCCACAACCTCTGGTTGTGCGCCTCTGTATATACTCTCTGGGGGTCACTCTGGCAGAGCCCCCACTTCAGCAGCAGGTCTCACACGAGGAGCAAGGCTCCAAAGCTGTATTCAGTATGCACTGCATGTAAGCTCGTGCTGCCTGAACCGAGCACATATCCACATTGTGATGCCTGCTCTAACCTGACAATGCCTCAGCCTGGAATCGCCCCCCCCCCCCCCCAGTGGTCTCTCCGGCTGCTCCGGCTCCTGTGGCTGAACCCCCGGCTTGGGTAGAATCCTTCTCTAGGTCAATCTCCCAGTCTTTTGCCGACTCCATGGGACAGCTGTCCCGGACTTTGCTGAACATGCATCAGCCCCCTTCACAGGGTGCCTCTGCTGCTAGGGCTCTCTCAGCGGAGCTCACAGAGGATTCATCATCTGGTCCCAGACCCCGTCCTCCTAAAAGGAGACGCAGGGCCCCCTCTCCTTCCTCGTCCCGCGGCTCTGTTTCAGAAGCTGACTCGCCGGACGAGGAGGATGCCTTTACTGGGGGCTCGGAGGCTACCTCCATGTGCCCCATTGATCTGTCCGAAAGTGACTCAGATGTTAGTGATTTGATTGCGTCCATTAATTCTGTACTGGACCTCAATCTGCCAGTATCAGGAGCAACCCTCTCTGGCAGAAAAGCACCAGTTTACCTTGCTTAAGAGAGCAAGGAGTGTGTTCTTTAACCACTCCAGTTTTCAGGCCGCTGTGACCAAGCCTAGGGCCTGTCCTGACAAACGCTTCCCGAAGCGTCTTTCTGATGACCGTTTTCCCTTTCCACCTGAGGTGGTCAAGGAGTGGGCTCATTCACCAAAGGTAGACCCTCCGGTGTCTAGGCGATCAGCCCGGACCGTTGTATCAGTGGCTGATGGCACCTCTCTTAAGGATCCCACTGACCGCCAGATTCACCTTCTGGCCAAATCTGTATATGAGGCGGCAGGGGCCTCGTTCTCCCCATCTTTTGCAGCAGTGTGGGCTCTCAAAGCCATCTCTGCTTCTCTAGAGATGCATTCCCTCACCAGGGAATCTATGCCCGAAATGGTTGCCTTAACTTTCCAAGCTTCAGCTTTTTCATCCTATGCCATGTCTGCCATGCTGGAGGCTTCTCACCGCACTGCGGTGGCTTCGGCTAATTCCCTCGCTATCCGCAGGATCTTGTGGCTTTGAGAGTGGAAGGCAGATGCTTCTTCAAAGAAGTACCTTGCTGGGCTCCCTTTTGCTGGGTCCAGGCTATTTGGTGAACAACTGGATGAAATTATTAAGGAAGCTACTGGCGGGAAGAGTACTTCCATGCCACAAACCAAAACCAGGAAACCTGTCCAGGGTAGGAACCAGTCGAGGTTTCGTTCCTTTCGTTCCTCCAACTGGTCGTCCTCTAAGCCCTCGGCCTCGTCCACTAACTCAGCCAAGGACCAGAAATCCAACTGGCGCCCAAAAGCGCGTCCACAGAAGACCGCAGGAGCTGCTGCCACTAAGGCAGCCTCCTCTTGACTATCTGTCCGCGCCAGCAACGTCCTTAGTCGGTGGCAGGCTCTCCCACTTTGGCGACGTGTGGTTTCAACACGTCTCCGATCAGTGGGTGCGGGATATCATCTCCCACGGCTACAGGATAGAGTTCTCTTCCAGCCCGCCAAACAGATTTTTTTCTGTCAACTCCCCCCTGCTCCAAGGCCGCCGCCTTCTCTCAGGCCGTGGCATCCTTGCAGGCCAACGGAGTAATTGTACCGGTTCCCGCCCGGGAACTGTTCAGAGGTTTCTACTCAAATCTCTTCCTAGTCCCCAAAAAGGACGGTTCCTTCCGGTTCATCCTGGATCTCAAGCTTCTCAACAAGCATGTTCAGGTGTGGCATTTTCGCATGGAGTCTCTGCGATCAGTCATTGCCTCAATGACCCAAGGGGATTTCCTGGCATCCATCGACATCAGAGATGCCTATCTGCATGTGCCAATTGCAGTTTCACACCAGCGTTGGCTAAGTTTTGCAATCGGAGAGGAACATTTCCAATTCGTGGCTCTCCCCTTCGGGTTGGCCACGGCCCCTCGAGTATTCACCAAGGTCATGGCAGCAGTGGTTGCGGTTCTGCACCTCCAGGGGTTGGCAGTGATTCCTTACCTGGAGGACCTTCTAGTCAAGGCTTCATCCAGCGCAGACTGTCAGCGGAGTGTCTCGCTCACTCTCGCCACTGTAGCCCAATTCGGGTGGCTTGTCAATCTCCCCAAATCCACTCTGACTCCGACCCAGAGGCTCACGTACCTAGGGATGCAGTTCGAGACTCTGCCGGCACTTGTGAAGCTGCCCTTAGTCAAACAGCAGTCCCTCCAACTGGCGGTGCGCTCTCTGCTGAGGCCCCACTGTCATTCAATCAGGCACCTGATGCAGGTGCTGGGTCAGATGGTGGCGTCAATGGAGGCTGTTCCCTTTGCCCAGTTCCATCTGCGTCCTCTGCAGCTGGACATTCTCCGCTGTTGGGACAAGCGGACTTCCTCCTTGCACAGGCTAATGGCTCTGTCGCCACAGACCAGGAGCTCTCTTCAGTGATGGCTTCGGCCCCTCTCTCTGTCTCAGGGGCGCTCCTTCCTGGCCCCGTCCTGGGTGATCTTCACCACGGATGCCAGTCTATCCGGCTGGGGAGCGGTATGTCTCCACCACCGAGCGCAGGGCACTTGGACTCTGTCAGTCAGCCATCTCGATCAATGTGCTGGAAACCAGAGCTGTGCTTCTAGCTCTCCTAGCCTTTCACCACCTGTTGGCGGGCAGGCACATCCGAGTCCAGTCAGACAACGCGACAGCGGTTGCCTACATCAATCACCAAGGCGGGACATGCAGCCGCCTGGCAATGTTGGAGGTTCAACGCATTCTTCAATGGGCGGAGGACTCAAAGTCCACCATATCCACAGTCCACATCCCAGGCGTGGAAAACTGGGAAGCAGATTATATCAGCCGTCAAACCGTGGACAGCGGCGAGTGGTCCCTGCATCCGGCAGTGTTTCAGTCAATCTGCCGCAAGTGGGGCACTCCGGAAGTGGACCTAATGGCATCCCGTCACAGCAACAAGGTTCCGGTTTACGTGGCTCGCTCCCACGATCCTCAGGCCTTTGCAGCGGACGCTCTGGTTCAAGACTGGTCCCAGTTTCGTCTGTCCTACGTGTTTCCCCCTCTAGCTCTCTTGCCCAGAGTTCTGCGCAAGATCAGAATGGAGGGCCGTCGGGTCATCCTCATTGCTCCGGACTGGCCCAGGCGAGCTTGGTACCCAGACCTGCTCCATCTGTCCGTAGAGGTGCCGTGGCATCTTCCGGACCGTCCAGACCTTCTCTCACAAGGTCCGTTTTTCCGCCAGAATTCTGCGGCTCTCAGATTGACGGCGTGGCTCTTGAGTCCTGGATCCTGACGGCTTCTGGTATCTCCCCTGAAGTCATTTCCACTATGACTCGAGCTCGGAAGTCTTCCTCGGCCAAAATCTATCACAGGACTTGGAGAATTTTCCTGTCCTGGTGTCGCTCTTCCAGCCATGCTCCTTGGCCTTTTTCCTTGCCGACCCTTCTGTCCTTTCTACAGTCCGGTCTGCAGCTAGGACTATCCCTCAATTCCCTCAAGGGACAAGTCTCGGCTCTGTCAGTACTGTTCCAGTGACGTATCGCCCGGCTGGCTCAAGTGCGCACCTTCATGCAGGGCGCGTCTCATCATTCCGCCTTACCGGCGGCCCTTGGATCCCTGGGACCTCCAATTTGGTCCTCACGGCCTTGCAGAAACCCCCCTTTGAGCCTCTTAGGGAGGTTTCTTTGTTTCGTCTTTCACAGAAAGTGGTCTTTCTAGTGGCCATAACTTCCCTCAGGAGAGTCTCTGATTTGGCTGCGCTCTCTTCAGAGTCACCTTTTTTGGTTTTTCATCAAGACAAGGTGGTTCTCCGACCGACTCCGGACTTTCTCCCTAAGGTGGTTTCTCCTTTCCACCTTAACCAGGACATTTCCCTGCCTTCCTTTTGTCCGGCTCCTGTTCATCACTTTGAAAAAGCGTTGCATACTCTGGATCTGGTGCGGGCGCTCCGGATCTATGTGTCTCGCACCGCTGCTCTTAGGCGGTGCACCTCTTTTTGTGCTAACCACAGGTCGGCGTAAGGGCCTCTCTACTTCTAAGCCGACCTTAGCTCGTTGGATTTAGGTCGACCATTTCCGATGCCTACCAGTGTTCTCAGGTGCCTCCCCCGCCGGGAATCAAGGCACACTCGACCAGAGCTGTGCCTCTTGGGCTTTCAGGCACCAGGCTACGGCTCAGCAAGTCTGTCAGGCTGCCACTTGGACTAGCCTGCATACCTTTTCAAAGCACTACAAAGTGCATGCTCATGCTTCGGCAGATGCGAGCTTGGGCAGACGCATCCTTCAGGCGGCTGTCGCCCATTTGTAAAGTTAGGCTCTGCCTACTTCTCAGTTTTTCTGTTTATTCCCACCCATGGACTGCTTTGAGACGTCCCAATGTCTGGGTCTCCCATAGGAACGATAAAGAAAAAGAGAATTTTGTTTACTTACCGTAAATTCTTTTTCTTATAGTTCCGTATTGGGAGACCCAGCACCCTCCCTGTTGCCTGTTGGCAGTTTCTTGTTCCGCGTGTTATCACCGGCTGTTGTTCGTGGACAGAGTCTCCGGTTGTTCCGGTTCTTGCTCTGTTTTTACTTGTGGGTGGCTATTCTAATTCAGCTTTTGCACTAACCTGGCTAGATCTGGTTCTCCAGGGGGTGTATAGGCTCAGAGGGAGGAGCTACACTTTTTAGTGTAATACTTTGTGTGTCCTCCGGAGGCAGAAGCTATACACCAATGTCTGGGTCTCCCAATACGGAACTATAAGGAAAAGAATTTACGGTAAGTAAACAAAATTCTCTTTTTTAATACCAGCCAGATAAAGCCATACGGCTGAAGGCTGGTATTCTCAGGATGGGGAGCTCCACGTTATGGGGAGCCCCCCAGCCTAACAATATCAGCCAACAGCTGCCCAGAATTGCCGCATACATTATATGCGACAGTTCTGGGACTGTACCCGGCTCTTCCCGATTTGCCCTGGTGCGTTGGCAAATTGGGGTAATGCGTTAATGGCAGCCCATAGCTGCCACTAAATCCTAGATTAATCATTGCAGGCGTCTGAGACCCCCCCCCCCCCCAATGATTAACCTGTAAATTACAGTTAATAAACACAGTGAAAAAATCCTTTATTTGAAATAATAAACAATAACAAAGACCCTCGTTCACCACTTTATTAAATACCCAAAAAAACCCATCCTTGTCCGACTTAATCCACAGAGGTCCCTCTACGCTGTCAGCTCTGCTACATCAGAAGCTGACAGAGCGGTAACAGAGCACGACCGCTCTCTGTGAGCTCCCCGCAGCGACTGAAGTGAGTCGTGCTATCAGCGATGACGTCACTCAGGTCACCCGCGGCCACAGATCTCAGCGGGAGGACTTCTGCTGTGGCCGCGGGTGACCTCAGTGACTGTACCGCTGATAGCGCGGCTCACTGCGGTCACTAAGGGGATTTGCGGTCACCGGTGAGATCTTCACCGGTGACCGAAATCAGAGCATGCCACACAGACAGAGCCGCGGGATGACAATGAAGTCGGGTGACGTTCATCAGACTTCATTCTGATCGTGCGGCTCTGTCTGTGTCTGCTGTCAGCGGCTATTCAGCTCTGCTACATGGCTCTGTGTCTGCTGTCAGCGGCCATGTAGCAGAGCTCAATGGCAGATGACAGCTGCTGAGGAAAAAAAGGAGCACGCATGCATTACACACGCTAGCCAAATCATTAATTTATTCAGAAATAGCATCGCACTTGCGTTGCACTCGCACCTAACGTGAACTAAAATCAGCCGAGGTTTTTTCAGCCCAGTCGGACCGATTTTACTCGCATAGATGTTTCCAACCATAGCCTGTTTTTTGGTATGCGATTTTTGGCCTCTGTGGACTGCATTGTTGTGAAGAAAGGACCAAGGAACTTGCCGAAGTCCATGACTTGCTGCTATAACAACCTTATCCAGATAAATGCAACTTGTATATATTTATTTTTTTTATTCACAAATCTTCTGAATTTGAATTGTCTCAAATAACTATTCCTAATGTTTCCTGCTATTCTGACTTCCACCACTAGATGTCTCCAAAGTACTTAGAATCTTTGTATAAAGCTGCAATTCAAACAAAACAGGGAAAATGTTTAACTGTTTCACCCTTGGGCTTGTTTTGCAATGAGGGCTTTTTTTTTTCTTCACCATATATTGCAAAACTATACTACTGCAGTATACAGTAAAACAAATTCTTTTTATGAAGCTCATGAGCAAAAAGATGACTGCAACAAAAAAAAAAATAAATTAAATGGTCGCTGTCAGAAGCAGGTGTTGGCTGTATTCTGCAGCTGGCACTTGCTCTATATGGTGCAGGCTCAGCTGTTGAACCCACTCCATACACCTGTATGTGAATATGGTGGTTGTCAAGGGGTTAAAATTAACTTGAAGTAGATATTTTGCTTTAGAAAGGCTACGTTCATGCTTCCTAAAGGAGGTGGGCTTATGGAGGGGTTTGGGGAAAATTTTGTATGTATGTATATAAATTCCCTCCCCCCCACATTTTTGTTGTGTTTTTTTTTTTTTTTATGTTTAATGTATTGTAAGATTACCAGACTCCCATGAAGCCCAGTCACAGGTCTCTTGAGTGTACAAACATGGTGGACACAGGAACCTTCAACCCACCCACTGCCATCACAATGCCCCTGACACCCTGCAATCATGTGGGGTGTTTTTTTTTTTTTTTTTTTTTTTTTGGGAAACTGATTGATGGGGGCCTGAGGGGACATGTTCCCCAATTTCCAACCTCTTAAATGCTGCTGTCATGACTGGTGGCATCCAAGAGGGTTAGAGTCATGCAGGCAGAGCAAAAGTATAAGACCACGTGCACACATTGAAGATTTTAGTGAGTTTTACCTGTCACCCAAAACCAGGAGTGGGTGATAAATACAGAAGTGGTGCCAGTGTTTCTATTATACTATTCCTCTGTTCCACTCCTGGTTTTGGCCACAACCACTGAGGTAAAAACCTCACCAAATACTCAGTGTGCACGTGGCCTTATAGATACTGAGGTACAAACCTCACCAAATACCGTGTGCACGTGGCCTTATAGATACTGAGGTACAAACCTCACCAAATACCGTGTGCACGAGGCCTTATAGATACTGAGGTAAGAACCTCACCAAATACTGAACATGTGTATGTGGCCTTGAGTATTTGGTGAGGTATTTACCTCCAATATCTAGAAGGCTACTGTACCGCCCTGGGGGCTCTGCTGCCTTGCCGAGCCGCTCGGATCCGGGCTCGGGTTGTCTGTGGCTCAAGCGCCTCTGGACCGCGGATCACGTCGCTCTGAAAAGGGGGGTGATCTTGCTGGCTCTACGGGTAGGGGTGGTGTGGTGGATGGTTCACAGCCGAAGCCGCGGTGTTGGTAAAGTCCGTGACTCCACCCACGGGTCGTGGTGATTGTAGACACCACCGCTGCGGTGAAGGTATGGGGGGCTCCCGGGAGCGGTGTAATGGCGCAGCTAGGTGTTGACCCCTCCGTGGGTAGTGGATGCTGGTCCCGGGGCCCGGTTGGCAAGGGCCGGGGTGCAGGGCGGTGCGGTGCCTGATGGCACTGTTGTACTCACGATTATAATCACAGTCACTGGTAAACAAAGTTCGGTGATGATCGGTGCTCGCAGCCGGCTGCGTGTTCTCCTAGTAAGGTTGGTAATGCCCGCCTTTCTCCTGCACCTCTGTGTAGTGATTTTTGACTCCTACGCAACGGTAGTCCACTCCCCGACTTGTGTACGCCGGAGGAGCCTGTTTGCCCGCAGACGCTGGCCCTTTTGGATCTCTGGCCCTTGGCGGTGGCACTTATCCGTACTGGTTGGGCTGTTGCCTTCAATGGGGACTTGGGTGGGAAAGGACCCTGAGGTCCAGACCACAATCAGTTAATTTGACTAAGATCCAGTGGCTTCTGGACTAGTTCGGGGTCTGAGTACCCTGCCTGGTGCTCTGGTATCCAGTTGGCTCCCCGGTTCAGTTCCGGCGGGCCACTACCCTGTCCCGGTCCTTTACGGTTCCGCCGGTCGTCTTCCCGGTCTCCTGCAGGCGGCACTACCGTCTGCCTCCTGGCCGACAAGGGTACCTAGGCTCCTTCCCAGGCCCCTGACAGTTCCTAGTTCTCTCCTCCACTCCTCCTCTGTCAACACTGTTCTGACTTGTGTTCCCGCCCCAGGCCATCCGAACTCCTCGGTGGGCGTGGCCAACCGCCTGACTCCGCCCCACTGGTTGTGAACGTCAGGACCTGGGAGGGGCGACTCAGGGTTTCAATGTGCGGCTGCTATTACCTTAGGGTGGAGTGTGGTGCGTGGGACTACCTGTGACCCCTCTGGCTAGTCCAGGGCGTCACACTACATGCACATGTTGCGTATTTGGTGAATTATTTACGTCAGTATTTGCAGCCAAAACCAGGAGACTAACAACTAGAGGAAAAGTACAATAGAAACACTGGCACCATGCCTGCATTTATCACCCACTCCTAGTTTTGGGTGACAAATACTGAGGTAAAAACCTCACCAAATACTCGACGTGTGCATATGGCTTAAAACTTGCATATTGGCTGTATAACGCAGCTGGCACCTGGGCTATAAAGAGTTGCCTCAGCTCCTGCGCCCACTCCATTCATGTAGTGAGAACATTTATGATTGAACTACGATGGCTGTTGCAGGGTATAACATGGGTTGAGGAGCCGCCCCAAGTGCTATGGGTCCCAGGATTCGGCAGGTGTTGGCGGCGGCCCTGATAATGTCGTACAACCCTTGTTGTGAACACGGACCAATGTCTATTCTATCGCCACCGCATTCACTAAAGCAGAGTATGTACGCTTGGTCTTTGGATATTAGTTGTGTCCCTGTGGATATGTGTAATCTTTAACATTGATGTGTATGGGTGCCCTCTGTGCAGGACCCCATTCACACGACTCACTGTGACCCCCATCAGAGGGTCTGACCTTGCAATAAAGCGCTTCTCTGCGGCCTCTTGTGCCGGCGTTCTGCATATTTATGCAATGATGGATGCACAGCGGGACGGAGAACTATGAATACTATTATCTGTCCGTTACTAGAATGAGCTGATGTAGAAATGGCTGTGTTTGATGCCAGCAAGGAAGAAGCTCCATTCTCCATGGGGAGGCCGGATCCTCTGTGCATAATGTGCATTGGACCCCATCAGGACCGGATTATAGAGGGGGCAGGAGCGGCGCAGCCCCAGTCCTCACGGGCCTCTCACAAGGCCATAGTATGTGGATTTCCTATATTAACCACCAGTCATCCTCTCTTCCCAGACTGTTATTTCCGATTCTGACGCAAACAAATGAAGATAAATGGTGTCCGATCTGTTGATCCTGATAGTTTCACTGAATTGCAATTTTCACCTTTTCCCCTCAAATTTTATTTGGTTTTATTTCTTTACTTGCCACAAGGTCTTTCCATTTTTAGAAAAACACATCTGCTTTCTTCCAGAAACAGTGCCACACCTGTCTACAGGTTGTGTCTGGTATTGCAGCGCAGGTGTATTCACTTCAATGAAGCTGAGCTACATGACCAGCGCAAACTGTGGACAGATGTGGCCTGTTTATTTTAAAAGAACAATGATTTTGTAATCTTTTCAACTAGATCTGTAATTCGATGTCACAACCTAAAAGTATTATCAAATGATTTCCTGATGAGGCTGGTGTACTTACTTTGAAAATCCATATTAAAATGGTTGTATAAACTAACCTGATTAACAGCCGCTGTGCCTATTTTCCCAGTTGCTGCTTAATCTCCTTCCACTGACTGACCGCTCTTCAGTGGCCCTCCTCCTTGCTGCTGAATCTTCACACTTCTAAACTGATAGGTGTTAAGTTGCCTTCCTGATGTTGCTAAATCTTCTACATAGCTTCATGGACCGCTCCTCTATGCCCTTCCTTCTCTCTGCTGCTGACTCTCAATAGATGTAAATGTGAAGCCCCGCCGGTGTAGTGTCGGTGTCGGTGCGTTACCTTCAGGGACTCCACGTTGCTGGATCTCCGTCACTGGTAGGAAATCTTCTGTTTTGATCGTGACGCCACTCTCAGTATTGCGGTCAGTGGGGACCGCCACTGCAGGTTAGGGGACGCCTGGGGCTGATGGTGTGTGCAGTTAGTTGGAGTAGCCTCCTGAGAGTGAGGCAAGCCCCAGGGCCCTGTGTAGGTTTGTAGTACCACAAGTCGCAGAATGACCACACAGGCAGGATGTCTTTCAGGGTTTTTACTCACTTCAGGTGGCAGGGTGAGTAACCCGGGCGTAGCTGAGATGAACCAGGTGGGAACCAGGTATCCTTCAGGCTGACTTTATGAGGGTGACTACTGACTCGCCTTCCTTAGCCCTTGGTGGTTTGGGGTGACCCCGACTTTGAGTCCCTATGGGGGTCACCCAGGGAAGATGCTGCAGCCTCTCTCCCCTTCGTTCGCCGTATGCTTGTTCCCCGGACCAGGCCACTCCAGCCTCTTGCCTCCTATGACCTATGGGCCCTAACTTGCGGTTACGTGGCTGCGGCTTTTGTGGTGATGTGGTGTGGGCTTTGAGAGCCCCACACCGGCAGGTTTAGCAGAAGAAAGCTGGATCTATCTTCGCTTCGGGATCTGCCGCCCGGTTGGGCCTGGTGCTCTCTAGCAGTCTCCTTACTTCCCACTCCGTGCTTTCTCTCTAGCTGAAGCTGGCTTTCAGGTAGCACTCCTAGTTGACCGTTCTCCCCCGTCAGTAGCCACTGCGCGGGCGCTGTTAGACAGCAACAGCCCCACAGGTCTGCTCCTCACTGAGCCCTATGGAGTTCTCTGCTCTAACTGACTCACTGCTCCTCCTCTCCTGTTCTTGCCTACGCCACCTAGCAACCAGACTCTCCACCACACCCCTTGAGAGGAGATGGAGGCTCTACCCCCTCCACTATTCCAGTGAAGGTGAAGGCTTGCCCCCTCCTGGGATCCCCAGGGGTCCTCTCATGGGTACATGTGTGAGACCTGATCACTATGCGCCTGTGTTCCACACCCCTGTCAGCTTTCTGGATTACCTGTATTGTACTGTCCCCAGCATGGGTGCAGTACTCAGTGGTGCCTGACCAGGTCAGGGGCGCCACATAAACTGATAGACAACCCCTCAGTGTCCCTCCTCCCTGCAGCTGCTGAATCTTCACCCATATCTTATTGATGGTTCCTAAGTTTTTCCTCCCAGGTGCTGCTTCTAAATCTTTAATCTGTCAATCTTAATTGACATCGTATCAGTCAGTTTTCCTTTTTTTTTTTTTTTTTTCTGTGGAATCTTCATGGATCTAACCTGGCTGGCAGCTCCTCAGTGTCCCTCCTCCCTGCTGCTGCTGAATCTCCACCTACCTGGCATGATTCACAGCTCTTCACTATTCCTTTTTCTTCTGTCTCAATCTTCATGCTCTTGTCTGATTTAGGCTGGAATCACACTTGCGAGTGTAAAATCGGTCCGATTCTCATGCCAGAAAGTCGGACGATTTCTTCTCACATTTCATCAGTGTGCAATCAGTTTTTTTCCTCAGCAGCTGCTACTCATGTGCTGTTATGTACAGGAGCATTTACAGTGTTCTCTGCTACATGATAGAAATCTATTGAGAAAAACTGATGTCACTAGGATGGTGTATGTGCCGTCCATGTGCCATTTTTTTTTTTCCCCCACGCACCCATAGACTTGCATTGAAGAGACTTGCGTGAGAAACTCGCCAAAACGCAGCATGCTGCGATTATTTATTTATTTTTTTTCTGTCCAATTTGGACTGAGAAAAAAAATTAGCAGATGGGAGCTGCCTCACTGATTAACATTGGTCCGAGTGCAATGCGAGATTTTATCGCATTGCACTCGTGCGACTTAATCGCAAGTGTGACTCCAGCCTAACAGCTTCCCTCCTCTTTGCTTTTACATGGTTAGTGTCGCGGGCGGAGGAGGGGACGCTGCACTCTCCCACTGCTCGGGTCCGGCTGCTGCTGCTGCTGCTCGGCGGTGGCTCGAGCGGTGGGCCGGATCCCGGGGACTCGAGCGGCGCTCCTCGCCCGTGAGTGAAAGGGGGGATGGTTTTGGGGGAATTATTGTCCGTGACGCCACCCACGGTTGTGGTGAGATTGGTGACACCACCGCTGCTCTGGACGGGGATCCCGGGAGCGATGACAGGGAGCAGCTAGGATGTTGTTTTCTCCCCTCTGTGGGTAGGGGGGTTGGTTGTCCCGGGGCCCGGTGATGGAGTAGGGATGGATGGCAGGCGGGTTACGGGGCCTGGGGAGGTGCAGGATCATGGGGGCAGCGCTGTGCCGCACGGCACGGTGGTACTCACTCAGCCCAATGATGTACACAGAGTCTCTGATGAAACAAACGGCTGAATGGACGGGTCCCACAGACTGCTGCGGTGTTGTGTCTCCCGGCAGGTTGGTGGTGACTGCCTTTCCCTGCACCTGTGTAGTGTAACGGTTCCAATGGGTTCCCACCGTTAACCCGCTCCCCAGCTTGAAGGTTGCTGAAGGAGCCCCTTTTGCCCGCAGGCTCTGGCCCTGGGAACTGTAGCCTTGGCGGTGACTGTGTTTCCCTCTCTCGGTTGGACTGTTGCCTTCTGTCGGGACTTGGCTGTTGGGAAACCCAGGAGGTTCCCTTCGCTAACGGATTTGGCAAATTGCACGGCGACTCCTAGCCTTGCCAGGGTCTGTAAGCCCCTGCCGGATGGTGCTGGTTTCTCTTTGCGTACCGGTCCGGTACCGCCGGGCCACCGCCCGTCCACGGTCCTTACGGTTGGCTTTGATAGGCCTCTCCTGCAGACGGTCACCACCGTCTGCCAACCTTGCTGTTCTGTCCGAGCCACACACCCGGACAAACTTCAGTCTGCTCTACTACCACTTTCCTTCCTTCCACTTCCAACTTTCAAACTCAACTCTCAACTACTGCTCCTTTTCCCGCCTCCAGGACTGTGAACTCCTCGGTGGGCGGGACCAACTGCCTGGCCCACCCCCTGGTGTGAACATCAGCCCCTGGAGGGAGGCAACAAGGGTTTTTGTCTGACTTCGGTGTGCCTGACCGGGAGTGTGGGGTGTGTTGGTGTAGTACCTGTGACGACCTGGCTTGTCCAGGGCGTCACATTCCCCCTTAGTAAAATGCAGACCGTCCGCGGGCTGCCCGTCCATCCAAACTGGAAAAATATGAAAACGGTAAACAGATTACATTTATAATAACATCTTCCCACATCGGAAGGTACTTTACTTAAACGCTGCTAAACGGTAACTGCTTCCGCTCTCTCCCACCCAAGCAACCTGGCCCTGATGCTGCCCCTAAGCAAACAGGCAGCACCCCTTTACCCCAGTCCAGCACAAGTTGCCCGAGCGGGTTCTGTCCTTTTCAGGGGACCCACGTCCATGGGGAACCCCTGAAACTCCCAGAGGATCGCCACCGGTTCCGGTGGTGGCTGGGCCCCAGCCTGCTCCACTGCGGGCCCTTCCTCCAATCTGCCTCTCCGGAGGCGGTAACGGTGAAAGCCACAAACATAATTATTTACAAGCCACAAGTTCGTGGTTGCCCTGCAAGTTCTCGGGCTTGTCCGTAAGGAGTCCCTTACGCAAAAACTTTTCAAACAGTCCCTACGGGGACAACGGTGCCGGTAACGACCGGTTTCAATCACTCTGCAAGTCAGATGAATCTTCGGTAATCACTCTTATCATTCATAACTTCCAAACTTTTAAAACGGTACCTTCTACAAACAAAGTCCTGGTGGTCCCAACGGGGACAACTTGCAACGGGACTCCGCTGCCCTTACTGCTTGCTTCCCGCCGAGGTGGCCTCATCCTCTGCCACCAACATATCGAACATGCAGTGACAGGCTTGCTGGGAAAGGGGTGCCCAGTATCAGTTTCCACCAGTGCGCGGGGTATAATAAACCACCGGCTCCCCCACGTAGCGGAGACGCTCACTCGCCTCCTCAATTTCAGGGGTGGGCTCAGCACCGGAGCTGGAGTCACTATCACTTGTCTCTGCGTCAGGCGGGTTGCCGCCAGCTGCCGCAGCCTCCCGGCTCCCAGTACCCAGCACATCAGATTCTTCTGTGGTAGCGTGGGGTAGTAGGTCAGGTTGGTTAACGCTGAGGCGCCCCAAGAATAATGGTAGGGATGATATGAGGGCCGAGTCAGGGCCGGGCACCCCAGCCGCAGTGGCCGGTCCTGGTAGGACATGGGGATGTGGGCTACCCATCGGCTTCGTCACATCTGCTCCCTTCCCATACATTGGGGCAGTTGCAACCAGCGTTCCCACTTCATCAGTCCACTGCTCCATCATGAGGTATATCTGACTTTGCCGGCGTTGGTGGAACTCAATCACTCGGGCCTTCATACATGCCACGGTCCCGGGCTCGGAGTCTGGTGCAATCACTGCCGGGACTTCTGGCACATTTTCGTTAAGGAGCCGCGGTCCCGTGGGCTCCCACAGAAGCGGTTCAGGGGGGTCCTGAGCGTCTGGAGCCGGCTGGTCCGCCGAGGCGGGTTGGCAGGGTATCGCTACCGGTTGGACGGGTAGCGGGCCTAGTGGCGGAGCGGCAGCGGCTAATAGGGGTAGCGGGGGAAGAGTCAGGGTGAGCGGATGCAGACCGGGCCCCTCAGCCACAATGGCCGATCCTTCCGGAACACGGGCGTGGGTCTGTTACCCGTTCCTCTGAGTCCTCCTCCACCTCGCGTCTCCGCATAGCAGCCACCACGTCCGCCATGTCGGTCTCCCACTCCTCCAGGAGGAGCTGCACGTGGGCTTGCAGACGGTTACTCAGCGGGGTGGTCTGGTACATCGTTGGTAGTCGGACTGTGCATTTTGGCAATGAGGTCTTCCAGGAACCCAGTATCGCTGCAGAGTCCTGGCATCCCTGCTTTTATAGCCGCGGGCTACATGCAGCCAGATGCCATCAGTCCCCCTTAGTCTTTCTCCGGCTCCTCCTCTCCCGGGGCGGGGTTTTGGCCTTCGCGCCTTTACTGCTCGAGGAAACGCTCGAGCGGGAATCTTTCACGCCAAAGATGGCGGCTTCTCAAATTTTCCAGCCGGACACTTCCGGCGGAAACAAGGCGCACCTCTACCAAACGGCAGAGAGGTAGGATCCTGTTCGTGACGCCAAGTTGTCGCGGGCGGAGGAGGGGACGCTGCACTCTCCCACTGCTCGGGTCCGGCTGATGCTGCTGCTCGGCGGTGGCTCGAGCGGTGGGCCGGATCCCGGGGACTCGAGCGGCGCTCCTCTCCCGTGAGTGAAAGGGGGGATGGTTTTGGGGGAATTATTGTCCGTGACACCACCCACGGTTGTGGTGAGATTGGTGACACTACCGCTGCTCTGGACGGGGATCCCGGGAGCGATGACAGGGAGCAGCTAGGATGTTGTTTTCTCCCCTCCGTGGGTAGGGGCTTGGTTTTCCCGGGGCCCGGTGATGGGGTAGGGATGGATGACAGGCGGGTTACGGAGCCTGCCGAGGTGCAGGGTCGCGGGGGCAGCGCTGTGCCGCACGGCACGGTGGTACTCACTCAGCCCAATGATGTACACAGAGTCTCTGATGAAACAAACGGCTGGATGGACGGGTCCCACAGACGGCTGCGGTGTTGTCTCCCGGCAGGTTGGTGGTGACTGCCTTTCCCTGCACCTGTGTAGTGTAACGGTTCCAATGGGTTCCCACCGGTAACCCGCTCCCCAGCTTGGATATGGGCTGAAGGAGCCCCTTTTGCCCGCAGGCTCTGGCCCTGGGAACTGTAGCTTTGGCGGTGACTGTGTTTCCCTCTCTCGGTTGGACTGTTGCCTTCTGTCGGGACTTGGCTGCTGGGAAACCCAGGAGGTTCCCTTCGCTAACGGATTTGGCAAATTGCACGGCGACTCCTAGCCTTGCCGGGGTCCGTAAGACCCTGCCGGATGGTGCTGGCTTCTCTTTGCATACCGGTCCGGTACCGCCGGGCCACCGCCCGTCCACGGTCCTTACGGTTGGCTCCGATAGGCCTCTCCTGCAGACGGTCACCACCGTCTGCCAACCTTGCTGTTCCGTCCGGGCCACACACCCGGACCAACTTCAGTCTGCTCTACTACCACTTTCCTTCCTTCCACTTCCAACTCTCAAACTCAACTCTCAACTACTGCTCCTTTTCCCGCCTCCAGGACTGTGAACTCTCATTCTCACCACTGAATGGACTGGAACTGTTATCAAGATCTACTCATTATTGTATATGGATATGTACATTTCAGTAAATATATATTGTTAGTAGATGGACTTTTTTTTAGAATATGTGCTTTGCGCCTTTTGCTATTTTTCAGCTAAATAAACATCCGCCTTGATATTATTGAATGACTGTTTATGCTTCTATGCCTTTGATGTGTTACATAAATTACTGATTATAATACTGCATTATCACAATATATGGCTATATAACAGACTTCCAATCTCTGATCTTGCTTAGCTGATAGCTTCTCTGTGTCCCTCACTTTTTTTCTTTTCTTTTCTGCAGAAGCTTTATGGATCTAACCTGATTGGCAGCTCCTCAGTGATCCACCCAACTAGCAGGATTCACAGCTCTTCACTATCCCTACTTCTTTCTTCTCAATCTGCACTACCTTTTCTGATTTTACAGCTCCTCAGCTTTCTTCTTCTTTGCTGCTGCTGAATTGTCCCCAATTACACAGATGGCTCTTCAGTGTGCCTCCACCCCGCTGCTGCTGATTTTTCTTTTTCCACCCACCTAGTATGATTCACAGCTCTACACTATCCCTTCTTCTAAATCTTCACCCTCTTGTCTGATTTATAGCTTCTCTGCTTCCCTCCTCTTTGCTCCTGCTGAATCTTAACCAATTACATGGATAATTCCTCCTCCCTGCTGTTGCTGAATCTAAACCTACTTAGCAAGATTCACAACTCTACACTATCCCTTCTTCATTCTCAATATTTACCCCCTTGTCTGTTTTTCAGCTTCTCATCTTCCTTCCTCTTTGCTGGCGAATATTTTCCAATTACAGGGATAGCTCTTCAGTGTTCCTCCACCCTGCTGCTGCTGCTGAATCTCCAACCACCTAGCATGATTCACAACTGCATGGTATCCCTTCTTCCTTCTCAATCTTCACCCTTTGTCTGATTTACAGCTCCTTAGCGTCCCTCCTCATTGCTGCTGAATCTTCCCCAATTACACAGATAGCTCTTCAGTGTCCCTCCTCCCTGCTGCTGAATCTCCGCTCACCTAGCATGATTCACAGCTCTACACTAGCCTTTCTTCCTTCTCAATCTTCACCCCTTTATCAGATTTACAGCTCTTCTTTGCTGCTGCTGCTGAATCTTAACCAATTACATGGACAGCTCTTCAGTGACCCTCCTCCCTGCTGTTGCTGAACCTAAACCTACCGATCATGATTCACAGCTCTACACTATCCCTTCTTTATTCTTAATCTTCACCCCTTTATCTGATTTACAGCTCCTCAACTTCCCTCCTCTTTGCTGCTGCTGAATTGTCCCCAATTACACAGCTCCTCAGTGTCCCTCCTCCCTGCTGTTGAGATCTCACATTTCCCAGTACAAGTTGCAGCCGTCTGTCAAGCGCTATGGGAGGAGGCGGATTGTCCTTGGGCTTATGAGATCTCTCTTTATAGGTGCACTCACCCCACAGCTTGTGGTATTACACCTCAGTCCTATTAACCCCAACAGAGCCTAACTGCAGTGCCACACACAAGCTACGGAGAAGCGCAATTCTAACTTTAGAAGAAAGCAGCCATCTTTTCCTCAATTATTACAACTCCTTTGAATACCTTTTTTTTATATTTTTTTTTTTTTCCCGAAATCACCAAAAATAGGATTTTTTTTTTTCCATCCCAAAAAGTCTCCTCGTCCGCTCAGAACTTATTTTCTAGACAAACAGCAATTTCAGTTACAAGCTCCAGTCTGAATGGCGCCACTTGTGACTTCATCCACGCTTCCGTGTTTGCGGAGAGTTGTGGACCCCTGCCGTTCGCTGCACGACATCTCATGACGCTGGAACTCCCCTTTTAGTTTAATGGGAAACAAACAAACAAGAAACACACCGGCTTCTGTTGATCTGTCGAGATGTTTAGTTTTCTGACAATCTGGAAAATTTCATTGCTCGTTGCTGAATAAACAGCTTGTAAAGAAATGTGCCGTTTACTAAGTTTACTTCTGTCCTTTCCGGATAATCGAGACAGAAAACATCAACACCCTGGACTTATTGTGGGGTGATTAAAGGGCCACGGTATACTAAAGTTGGTTATGCCATAAATGTGTGGATGTGGGTCCCTTATGCCCCACGGTCTGGCCACCAGTGAGGGCAGATTTGGCGTTGCACGCGGCGGCTCTCAATCTACTGTGGTGGAAGTTCCGATTACAGCCGAGAGCAACTCGAATTGACAGCGAAATGCAAAATTATGCTGGATCCTGTACTAGTGCACCTTGGGAAAACAGTATGGCTCCTCTATCCACCATCATCATTCCTGCACTTACAACTACAGAGTGCTAGGTGGTGCCTTGGTGTCTAGCCTTCTCCCTCGAAGCTGAAATTATAACATCTGGTAAAATAAAAATTAACCTATTGGGGCAGATTTACTATCATGTGTAGTGTCGCAGGCAAAGGGGTAGCGCTTGCCACGCTCGGGTCCGGGGCTTCTGCTGCTCGATGGCTCGAGCGGTGGGCCGGACCCGGGGACTCGAGCAGCACTCCTCGCCCATGAGTGAAAAGGGATGGTTTGGTTAGGGAGTTTGTTCGTGACGCCACCCACGGGACGTGGTGATGATTGCACCACTGCTGCTGGTGACGGGGATCCCAGGAGAGATGGTAGGGAGCAGCTAGGATGTTGTCCTCTCCGTGGGTAGGGGGTTGGTGATTCCGGGGCCCGGTGGTGTAACGGGGAGGCTGGATGGCTGGGGTGCAGGGACAGCGCGGCACGGTGCCGGACGGCACTGGTGTACTCACTCAGACAATCACTGACAGAGTCACTGGTAAACCAAAAACGGCCGGATGGACGGGTCCCACAGCCGGCTGCAGTGTTGTTATGCTCTCCCCGGACGGCTGATGGTGGCTGTCTTTCCCTGCACCTGTTTGAATGTTCTGACTCCTGTGGTTGCCCACCGGTAGTCCGCTCCCCGGCGTATAGGTGCCGTAGGAGCCCGTTTTGCCCGCAGGCGCTGGCCCTTGGATCTCTAGCCTGTGGCGGTGTCTGTATAGCCTCACGGTGTGGACTGTTGCCTTCTGTCGGGACTTGGTTGTTGGGGAACCCCTGGGGTTCCTGTCACACTCGGATTTGACTATTGTCGGCGGCTCCAAGCCTGGTCGGGGTCCGATGGCCCTGCCTGTGTGCTTAGCTTCACTCTGCTCCCCGGTCCGGTACCGGCGGGCCGACGCCCGACCCCGGTCCTTACGGTTCCACAGAGTTCCACTAACTCCTGCAGACGGCCACCACCATCTGCCAACCTTGCTGTCAGTGCCTGGGGTCCTACCCAGGCACACGCAGTTTGTGAGCTCTCACTTTCACCTTCTGAACAAATCTGCTCCTTTTACCGCCTCCGGGCCTGTGAACTCCTTGTTGGGTGGGGCCAACCGCCTGGCTCCGCCCCACCTGGTGTGGACATCAGACCTGGAGGGAGGCAACAAGGGTTTTTGTCTGACTGTGGTAACTGCCTAGGGTGGGGGGTGTGTATGTTGGTATGTATGTGACTACCTGGCTAGTCCAGGGCGTCACACTAGCCTTGATGGTAAATGAGATAGTGTTATGCTTGCGGGGCGAGCATGGTATTAGTGGGTCTACTGGATTGAAGGTACCATTCACTTGCCTGGAGGATCGAACTGGACCGGCCGCCGAGCCTTCACTACTGCCTCCAGAGGTGGCAGCAGGAACATATGCTGGTAAGCAGCTGGCAGAGAGCAGCCCCAGGAGATCTGCAGTTCCTCGGTAGCTGGCATAACAGATATAATACAGTCTCAGGTTGTAGTGACAACAGCAGCAGGCATAATCATGGATGAATCCGATATGGATGGATGGATGGATGCCAGCAGCCGATGAGGACACTTGCCACAGCGGGTTTCGTGGTAGCTGACTGGCGTAGGTGGCAGTAGCAGCAGCAGATTAGGAGTGCAGTGAAACATAGAAATGAATCAGCAGCAGAATGTAGCACAATAACAGCAGCAGCAATAAGGACCTGATAATTAGCAACGTAACTAACATGTTGCCCAGGCTCCTCCCTTAAGGGGAAGGTACCTTAAATACCTGAAAGCACTTCTGGGTCAAGACACTCTGGCCCTTAAAGAAAAGGGGTGTGGCTGCGTACACATTCTACAGGCATTACTAAACAAGAGCTCAATCTGCGCACGCGCCGACTCCGGGTGCCATTTCTTTGAAGCCCTCATCGCTGACAGCATCCGAGACACCCGTCGCACCGCACGCAGCATCGCCCTGCTTCACCACCGCCCCTGCCTCCTGTGACCCCACTCCACTACAGCTGCTGACCCCCACCCAGTAAGACACCACTGGATTATAAGATGGACACCATTTTTTTTTTCTTTTCATCTTTTTGTTCTCTAAATGGGGGGTGCGTCTTATAATCTGGTGTGTCTCGTAAACCGAAAAATATGGTATATAGATTGAAAATCTGTAGTGTATGCACTCCCTGAAAGCATACCCTAAAAGTAAGCCATGTACAGTCAATATTGATTTTACACATGACATCTTTTTGAAGCAGAAACTGTCCAAAAGCGCTAAAAACCCATGCAATGAATGAATATATTGCTCCGTAATATAACAATGACTTGCTGTGAATGTGTTTCGTCTTTTGTCATGCCTTTTAAAGGAAGTTACTATTTCTTTGATATGTAACCTGAGAGCCGCAAGATGTAGGGTCTGAGACCCTGATTCCAGCGATGTGTCACTTACTGGGCTGCTTGCTGTCATTTTGAGACAATTAGTGTTTTTTTCTGCGGTAAATCTAGCAGAGCTTAGAATGCTGAGCTGTTTATAACCCCACCCACACCACTGAATGGCAGCTTCTGGTATATGCTGTGCATAAGCAGAAAGCTCCTAATCAGTAGTGAGGACGGGGTTACACAGAGCAGTCGACGAGGAAGTGCAAGACTTCTAGTCCTGTAGTGATAATCTCCTGCTGATAAAACACTAATTTTTTTTCTTTAAACAACACACAGTTTAGTAAGTGATACATCGCTGGAATCAGGGACTCAGCCCCTACATCATGCCCGTCTCAGATTACATAGCAAAAACGTGCTTTTAGATTCCCTTAAACCAGTTCAGGCTTCCAAAGCTGTGAAGCTGCTAAGAGAGGTGACTAGTCTATCCTTTAGGTGGCTTCTATCCTTAAGATGTCGTACCTTTGTAAGGATTTTCCTTTTTTTTCTTATTGCATTTTAGAATTATTTGTGCCCTTGGATTAAAGTTTTACATCATATGTAACCACTTAACCTCCCATTAGCAGAGTGCTTACATCCGGATTATGACCCATCCGTGTCACTCTGTCTGTTTACATATCGTAAACCAACAAGTAAAATATACATCTGTTGTGGAATATAAGTAATATACCGTATTTTCATGGGCAGGAATTCGGGAAGAGCGCGCTTCAGTGCCCTGATGACAGTGTAATGAGAGGAGACAACTTTCCGTAGTTAGCGCCTACGTAGCGAATGTTTTGTGGGTTTTCTACACTGGAATAGTTTGTGAACATCACAGATCTGCATCAACCTCCATTATATTCTCATTAACTCATTTACCCTTTTTCTTTATTTTCATCACTTACGAATCTGGCAAAATTCAAAGTCGGGAAATTCACATGAATTTAGAAAGGAAATTCAAATCACATTGGATTTATTAAATGCAAATAAAATGTGCGGTAAAAAAAAAAATTGCAATTTATTAATCCATTCTCTAAAGCAAAATAAAGAATGGGACTGAAAGTGGTTAAAGAATAATAAAATATCATACTCATGTAGGAGGTGGTCAAGCCGCGTCCACTCCTGCAGGGAAGACTTATTGTAAATAATGTATAATGTAAGGTGCTGGCCCCTCGTGATGGCTGACATAGTGTAGAGAGTCAGGAGTACTGTAGATAAAGGGTTATAGATAGGATGTTGTAGTGCAGTGTAACTAGGGACCAAGTGTGCAGGAGTGGGGTAGCGATGGTAGGTAGTGAGCGTCTTAGGTGTAAATAGCCAAGTGATGACCATTGAAACCAAGACTAGGAGGGAGGAGTGAGCAGATAAGTATTAGGAAGACAGGAAACTTTTTAGGCAGTGAAGCTGCAGTGGTTCAAGTGAGCGGACAGGGCCGGAAGTGAAGGCTTGTCCGGAACGGGAGAAATCCTCCCATGTGTCGAGAATTCACTCACCCTGTGGTCGGGAGCTGGTACGTCGTACGAGGACCCGAGTGAGACATGGAAGTTGATAGGAAAGGTTAAGGGGAGGAATTTTTTTTTGGCTGCTGGAAGATTGAGTGCCAGTAAATTAGAAATCCCCTGGGGGAGCGACGGCAGCACAAGAGGACCTGTCTGTCCGAGTTATGAAGACATGGTGAACTACAATAAACCGCTTACTGAGTGTTTTATAAAGATGCTTGTGTGTGTGAATTGTGTAACCCTCCACATCTACGACAAGGACTTGAAGCTGAGGTGAAGATAACACTGGACAATATTGTACACACATTGAGCAGGGGAGTGAGTAACCCTCGGTTGGGAAAGGGCTCCCCTCTTCAGTCATCTCACCCCTCCCTGCCGATCCTCTGCTCAGTTTTCAAGGCAATCGTTTTATCTCCGGTCTGCTGTCTCCTTTTTGTTGGGACTTCAAGTGCCGATTAGGCCTAGATACAAGCGAAATAAGCACTGGTGAAAATACGGGAGAGGAATACCAGCCTTATGTCAAACACTGTAGCTCCGGCATCCCTGCGGGGACACCAACTTACTCACCGTCCCGGCCAGGTCGTGTCATTCCCTGCACTCCCCTCGCCATCCATGTATGTTGCTGCCTCCTTCCCCTCCAGGGGCCTGTGTACGCAGCCCAGGTCCCCTGGCAGCGTGCTTACGACACGCGCACCGGCTCTACTCTTAAATGGCCAGCATGCTATGTCCAGGAAATGCCTCTCACTATGTATTTAAGGCACCCTCCCATTAATAGAGGTGCCTGTGTGACGCCCTGGCCTATCAGGTCGTCACAGGGTATTATGCAATCTGCCCTTCTGTACAATATCCATCTCCTCCTTGGTTACGGGTCCCTAACCTTTAGTGTTGCCAAGAACAAGCTAATCAAAATCCTAGGAACACTCTGCACCACACCCACCAGACACACCAGTGGACGGCCTGAGTGGAATAGGGTCGCCCATTTGGGGGGTTGGTTAAGGGGAGGTCAGGAGCAGGACAGTGTAGCGTTGGAGGTGAAAGTGAGAGGAGGTCAGGAGCTGGGATCCTTGGAATTACTAGGTGGCAGACGTTGATCTGGGCCAGGTAGGAGCTGGACCCCGGTCACAGGGGATCATGACAAGGGGCACAGACTGTCAAGGAAGACAGCCGGCGGCCTTGTGCCATCACCGGGCAGGGGCCAGGGCACGACGGGGTACGTGGACGCTACGTCAGGGAGAAGCTTCAGGCATCCTGACAATTTACCCAACGAGGATGGAGCCTTCAAGATCTTCAAGAAGAGCCTTCTCCACCCGCTCCAAAATCGGGGGTACTAGCGCAACGAGGGGGATAGGACTTTTCCACATACGGTCCAGAAAATCCCAAGCGTGAACCCTGAGAGCAAGCTCACCCAGTTAGCCATACTGGGGAGCGGGACCCGATTAGTTTCACATTAAAGGGGCCAACTAGAAGACAAGGTGCCAAGGCAAAGGTCACAGACTAACAGGCAACACCAACGGGCACGGGATCCAGGCGTGCTCCCTCCTAGCGGCAGCGGTGTCCAGAACTTTGGTTTACCACAGTTGTTGGTGTCAGCGTTGTTGGACTGAGTGAGTACACGAGTGACCCCCCCCACCCTGTCCTTATCACCGAGTCCCGGGGCATTCCCCCTACCCGCAGAGGGGTTAAACACCTGGCTGCCCCCATAATCACCACCGGGTACTCCCAATCGCAGCGGTGGTACTCCATCTTACCACGCACCACGGGTGGCATCACAAACTCTCCACACCTTCCCCTGTAAATAGCTTCCTTCCCCTTTTATTCGAGTGGCTGCACGACCCCCGGGTCCGGAGACTTCTCGAGCCACCGCGGATCCGGATCCGAGCAGTCCGGCTGCTGGCACGGGGCCAGTACACCTGTGCAATGACTTAGTTAGTCAGTATACCAGTCTGTCTAGCTAGTTGTTAGGTATAGGTGATGGACACAGGGATAACGTGACAGGAGCTCAAGACCTAAGTCTGCCTTCCCATAACTATCTGTCCCTGCCGTGCCCACTATATCTGTTCGTACTCGCCCGCCTGTCTGCCTCAGTCATTCCTGCCTGTACCTGCCTGCACCCGTGTCCATATCTAAGTCCGTCTCCTGTCCTGGGGGCCATCTGCCACAACAGTTCCAGTCACTGCCCTGGGAGTGGTACCTGGCGTCCGTCTTGCGTTGGGTGCTTAATTAAGCCCCTCTCACTAAAGGGTAAGCCCGTGTCCCCCCTGTGGTCCAGTGGGTCCACTAATCTCGCTCATTGTTCTTACACAAGCCGTGAGCATTACAGCCATACACATTACGGTAGATGGTTGTCAGCCGAACGATGCAGTGCACGATCATTTGGTCAACGGCCATCTCAGCCAACTCTCCTGTACACGAGTGCTTGCTCAGGTCTCCTGTTCTCTATGAGAAAGCCACTGACTGATACTTCTCAACTTATCTCAGGGAGAGCAATGCAAATGGCAGTCCCAAATTGGACATGTCCAATCAACATCTCTCCTGACCATCACTCGTCCGGCACATTCATGCACAATAGAATGTTGGCTGAACCCGTCGATAAAGCCTTTTATAAACATTATGAGCCCCCACATAGCCTCCTATACACTTTATGAGCCCCACATTGCCTCCTAAATACTGCAGAGGTCTAATATATGCTTTTTGAGCACCCACATAACCTCCTACAGTTTTTATGAGCCCACATAGCTTCCTATATACCATGGGTCGGAACCTTTTTGCCTGAGAGAGCCATGAATGCCACATATTTTAAAATGTAATTCCGTGAGAGCCATACTCACGTGGGGGAGAGCGGCGGTGATGGAGTGGCTGAGAAGGTCCCAGGATAGGCAATGCTGCCGGCACAGAGGAGGGGTTGTCGCAGCTCAAGAGGATTAGTGTGCGGAGGGTCGGCGATACTGCTGCGGGCTCTTAGGGTATCATGGTGGCGGGCACCATTGATCTGCCAACATTTTGCTTTGAATCTCCTGCAGTTGACGAGATTGACTTAATGAAAATGGCTGCAGCGCTTGTGCAGATCGACGCAATGGACTTCAAGAAAATGGCCGTGGAGTCCTATCTGCGCATGCGCCATCTCCGAGGCCATTTTCCTGAAGCCGATCTCGTCACTGTGGGAGATTCAAAGCAGCCCACAGATCAATGTGGTTTGTAAGACACACTCCCATTTCCCTCCCAGTTTTGGGGGGAAAAATGCATCTTACAAACCAGAAGATTTTTCTGCGAGCCAGATGCATCTATCAAAAGAGCCACATCTGGCTCGCGAGCCAAAGGTCCCAACCCCTGCTATATACAGTATGAGCCGCCATATAGCATCCTATACACTTTATGAGCCCCACATAGCCTCCTGCAGGGGTGTAATGATCACGGTTGCATAGGTCCATAGGTCACCACCAGGCCCAAGGGTACAATATAATATATGGATAACTATGGGAAGTGCATTATAATATATGAAGGACTATGGGGTGCATTAAACTATATGGAGGCCTTTGGAGGTACATTATAATACATGGATGACTATGATGTGTATTAGATGATATGGAGGACTACTGTATGTGGGGCCCATTATACTATATGGAGGACTATGTGGGACCCATTATACTATATGGAGGACTATGTGGGACCCATTATACTATATGGAGGACTATGTGGGACCCATTATACTATATGGAGGACTAGGTGGGACCCATTATACTATATGGAGGACTATGTGGGATCCATTACTCTATTTAGGACTATGTGTGGCCCATTATACTATATGGAAGGCTTTGTGGGGCCCATTATATTATTTGGAGGGCTATGAGGGAGCCTTTATTACGTTATCTTTAGTTATTTGAGGGCCATTATACTGTATGCAAGCATATATACAGTGGGAAAGTTTGTGTGGTGTCTATTATACTGGGTAGAGAGTTGTGTGGGGGGAATTATACTATTTGGAGAGATAGTAGGGGACATTATATGTGCTGCCCCCGTGCTAGCAGCCGAGCTGCTTGGATCCGGGTTCTCAGTGGCTCGAGGGTCTCTGGACCCGGGGGTCGTGCGGCCACTCAAATGAAGGGGGTATTTACAAGGGATTTATTAGACTTCGTGATGCCACCCGTGGTATGTGGTAATTAGGAGTACCACCGCTACAGTTGGGAGTATCTGGGGATGATGGAATGGGGCAGCCAGGTGTTAGAACCCTCCACGGGTAGGGGGATACCCCGGGGCTCAGTAAGGGGTGCTGTGGGATGCAGGGAGTCACTTTGGTACTCACTCAGTCCATTAAGCAGCCACCAACAATTGGTAAAACAAGTCTCTGGATACCGCTGCTGCTGAGGGGAGCTTAGTTCAGGTCCCATCCCCAATGGTGCTGCCTGATGATCCGTGACCTGCCTCCTGGCACTAATTTTACTTCTCTGGTGGTCCCAGTAGTGTAAAACTTGCCGGGTCCCGCTCCCCACTATGGCTAAGCGTTGGAGCTTGCTCTCAGGGCTCACGCTTGGGATTTTCTGGACCGTTTTGGATTGGAAACTCCTATCCCCCTCGTTGCACTAGTGCCCTGATTTTGGAGCGGGTGGAGAGCGAATCTTGAACGCTCCGTTCTCTGACCTAGGATCCACGTACCCCGTCGTGCCTTGGTCCCAGCTCGGTGATGGTGCAAGGCCGCCGGCTGTCCTCCTCGACAGATCCGTGCCCCTTGCCACAATCCCCTGTGACCGAGGGTCCAACTCCTCTAGGCCCAGACCACTGTCTGCCACCTAGATTCCCAGGAGCCCCACTCCCGACCTCCTCTCACTTTCACTTCCAGACTACTCTCCTCTTCTTGACACTCCTCACCTCCGCGACTCTATTCACTCAAGCCGTCCACTGGTGTGTTTGGTGGGTGTGGTGCAGGGTGTATCTAGGATTTGATTAGCTGATGTAGGCAACCCCATATGGTTACGGACCCAAAACCAAGAAAGAGGTGGATATTGCATGGGAGGGCAGATTGTGCAATACCCTGGGATGACCTGATAGTCTAGGGGCATCAAATATACTATATGCAGGCCCATTATACTGCATGGAGGGCTGTGTTGGAGTCACAGTTGGGGGTCTCACTGTTTTGGGGTCACCATTCATTGCCAGCGTAGTTGAGGAGGGTACAGTAGAGTCATCATACTTTGCTTGTGGAGGGTACTGTGGAGGAATTTACTGTGGGGGAATTATACAATGTTTGTGGGGAAGTTTTGCTGTCATCATAGTTTATGGCTATATACACAAATAAATAGCCGAGGGCACTACTCCCCAAGTGGATCACTCTAGGCACAAGAAGAAATGTGCCAGGACAAGTGGATCACCTAAACAGATAATTTTTATTATTAAATACCCAAATGTAAATAATAAGCACAACTAACAAAGCTATACCATTAAAAGCATGTAAAAAGCCATGCCTCCCTCAACCTGCACCTATAATATGGTGCAGTTTAACCCCCATACAGACCAACCCCACTTGCAAGTAGAAAAAGGTGACAGTACATATAAAAACTTGGATGAAAAATAAAAACCTATGAAAATATGAATACAGATGAAGAATACTTTAAATAAAAAAGCATTTGTTCCATATACTGACCCAGGATGAAATCAAGGGATCAGACACAACTCTTGACACCACCATGAAATGGGAACCAATAAACCGGACAATCTACAGTGGGGGAAAAAAAAGTATTTAGTCAACCACCAATTGTGCAATTCTCCCACTTAAAAAGATGAGAGAGGCCTGTATCATAGGTGACCACAGGTATGAGAGACAAAATGAGAAAACAAATAAAGAAAATCACCGCGTCTGATTAAGGCTACTTTCACACATCAGTTTTTTGCCATCAGGCACAATAATCCTGTTTGTGCCTGATGCAACGGATCCGTTGCATATTGTGTAAAAACTGATGCGAAGGATCTAGCAAAAAACAGATCCGGGTTGTTTTTTTTTCCATGCCAAAGGGAGAGAGAGAGACCCCATCAACACCGCACACACCGGCACTACTGCCCCCTTCATCACCACACACGCACAGGCACTATCGCCCCCTTCATCACCGCACACACGCAGGCAGTACTACCTCCATCATCACTGCACACACTGGCACTACCACCCCCATCAACATCACCACACCCCGGCACTACCGCACCCATCATCACCACACACACGCAGGCACTACCGTCCCCATCATCACTGCACACATGCAGGCACTACCGCCTGAGAATACCAGCCTTCAGCTGTGTGGCTTTACTTTGGCTGGTAGCAAAATTGGGGTGGACCGCACGCTGGTGGTTTTTAATTATTTATTTATTGTACTGCACGATATAGACCCGCCCACCGGCGGCTGTGATTGGTTGCAGTGAGACAGCTGTCACTCAGCGTGGGGCGTGTCTGACTGCAACCAATCATAGGCGACGGTGGGCAGAGGAAGCAGTGAATACGAGATGGAATAATAAGTGGCCGGCATTTTCAAAAGAGGAGAAGCCGCCAGAGCAGTGTTACAGCCGTGCAGCGCCGCACCGGTGATCGGTGAGTATGAACGAGGGGGGGAGAGGGAGAGACTGACAGACAGAGAGAGATAGAGACCGAGAGAGAGAGCGAAAGAGAGGCCAGAAATGAATTCACATCTCATCTGAGCATGCTCAGATTAAAAAAAACGGATCCATCACTGGAATGCATTTTTTGCTGGATGACAATGGATCCGGCGCCCATAGGCTTCCATTATACAACATGCCGCACGCCGCCGGATCTGGCGTGGTCCCGTTTTTTGTTGGAGACAAAAAATGTTGCATGATGCGTCCTTTCCAGGAGCCGGACAAAGAAATTTCTCTGGATCCGGTGGACACCGCATGCAACAAGTCGGTGCCAGTGGCTGGGGTCAACAGCTCAGAGCACACAACACACCAACTACAGGGTGTTCAGCTTCAGACACAGAGCAGAACGGACGTGCCGTGAGAAGCTCTGTGGGCCAAGGCGTTCAACACAGTCGCTGGGGTGAAGCAGGGCAGCTGCTTCCACAGGACTGGCGCTGTTGGGATACAGATTCCTAGGGCAGGCTTACTTCATGTTGTCTACCAACTCTGCAAGGGTCGCGGGGAATGGCTACGAAAAGTCCCCTGAAAGTAAAGGGTACTTTACATGCTGCGACATTGCTAGCGATCTCGTTAGCGATGTAAAATTCTAGATCGCAAGTGCGATCTTTCGAGAGCGCACATAGGTCATTTTACGCATGTGCGATCTCGAAAGATCGCACTTGCGCTGTAGAATTTCACATCGCTAACGAGATCGCTAGCGATGTCGCAGTATGTAAAGTGCCCTTAAGATCTAGCAAAGTTTTTGTTTGGAAGCATGCCCCCCAAACAGAGCATCAGGGCATGTTGTACATGGAAATAATGGCAGTAACAAGAAATTCTTGATAGGATTCACAGTTTGTCTGTTTATGCTGGTTTGTGATGAAAACTACTGTATAGTATATAATAAATGTTAAATTTTTTTGTTCAACAATAAATATGAATTCTTCCTCATGGAAAAATAAGACATCCCCTGAAAATAAGACCTAGCGCATCTTTGGGAGCAAAAATTAATATAAGACACTCTTATTTTCAGGGAAACCTGGTACTTCCGCTCCGCCTATGGGGAGCAACACCATCCCGGCTGCACTTAACATCTGCCCCAGCAGAGACCCTGCAGCGGCAGCCCCAACCCTGGCCACATGCTACTGGTGGCGTCACGATCCTAATAGCCTTTCCTAACCTCCGACTACTACCTCCATCCTGTCTACCACCCTCCAATCCTCCTTCTTGTATGCCTCGGGGCAACAGAACCGTCCCAGGCCACCCTGTGACAACGTGGAAGAATCTGCACCCCGGCCCAGCAATGAGTAGATTAAAACACCTGCCCTGTGGGTCGCTACAAAACCAAAGTAGAACCATTTGGTGGAAACACAACTCGTCATGTTTGGAGGAGACAGAATGCTGAGTTGCATCCAAAGAACACCATACCTACTGTGAAGCATGGGGGTGGCAACATCATGCTTTGGGGCTGTTTCTCTGCAAAGGGACCAGGACGAATGATCCGTGTACATGAAAGAATGTATGGGGCCATGTATCGTGAGATTTTGAGTGCAAACTTCCTTCCATCAGCAAGGGCATTGAAGATGAAACGTTGCTGGGTCTTTCAGCCTGATAATCATCCCAAGCACACCGCCAGGGCAACAGAGGAGTGGCTTCGTAAGAACCATATGAAGGTCCTGGAGTGGCGTAGCCAGTCTCCAGATCTCAACCCCATTGAAAACCTTTGGAGAGAGTTGAAAGTCCGTGTTGCCCAGCGACAGGCCCAAAACATCACTGCTCTAGAGGAAATCTGCATGGAGGAATCGGCCAACATACCACCAACAGTTTGTGCCAACCTTGTGAAGACTTACAGAAAACGTCTGACCTCTGTCATTGCCAACAAAGGATATAACAAAATATTGAGATCAACTTTTGTTATTGAGCAAATACTTATTTCCACCATAAATTGCAAATAAAATCTTGCCAAATCAGACGCGGTGATTTTCTGGATTTGTTTATACATTTTCTCTCTCATAGTTGTGGTCACCTATGATGTCAATTACAGGCCGACCTAATTTTTTAAGTGGGAGAACTTGCACAATTTGTGGCTGACTAAATACTTTTTCCCCCCACTGTAGATTAATAGATAGATTTAGATTAGAATTAATATGTGGAAGATTTCCCCAAATCACCAAGTACATAAATCGGCATTTACAGACGCAGCCGGTGGTAACTACACAAATACCGCCACATCGTGATTACTGTAAAGTAAATTCACATTATGTCTGACGGGAGCGATCAGGGAGGCCTGTAAAATCTAACACAAGATCCTCTGATATCTGACTGGGGATCTGGAGGAGATCAGGACACAAGGCCAAGTGATGGAGGAGATGATGGCTCCTTATCAGGTGTTACAATGAACGGGCCGGGCGTTTCGATACAGCCAGGACTTTTTTGGCCCAGTTAATAAAAGCCAAATCTCCATCTTGAGATCTTTTTTTCAGCCTATGAAGAAGAAAAGAAACGAAAAGGAGAATCCTGGGGTGAGAACGAGCACAATGGAGGCCACCATTGTGTGTGACGTTTGCTCCGCTTTCTGCAGATACAATGAACGCATATCTGGGGACTCTTCATGTTTTATATTGGAGGACAGAAGACCCTTCTGTCCCACCATTATTATCTACTATTGTGGAGAGGTTTGTGTGGAGTGTCATCCATTTTCCTGCTGCAGTAATGTCCTGATGTTCTGAGGTAAATCCATCACGTACCTTGAGGTGAGATGACCTCGATGGTATTTGGTCAGGCAGTCCCTTACTAGCTCCACCACCAGCTGGTGAGAGAAGCTGAGGACACTATCAGGGGGTAGAAGCACAATGTCCGGGCGATTGTTGGTAAGAATCTCCCATAGTGCTTCCACCTAAAGAGTATCCAGAAGTAATCCGGCCATAGTAAGTAACTAAAAAACCCATCAGTCTCTAGATAAAGAACCATAAAATGGCACCTGTGGTCCTGTGCGCATTGTATAAGTAGAGACTGTGAGCTGTGATATCATAATAGTGACCATCAGTGAAGCCATGATGGAATCTGGTGATGTAATCTGGTGATGGAATCTTAAAGGGCCGGCTCCGCACAAATTGACGCTGATGAGCAAAATGTAAAGCGAAAAATCTTATGGAATTACACACGTCCTTATGTTGTGATGTATGTTTTATTTTACTTCCTATTACAACACAATCAGGATAAATCTATATTCACAATTTGCATTTTTACAGCATTTTTTTCTACACCAAAAACTAGAATGGTGCCAGGAACATTACTGAATACAAGATGGGTATTTTTGACACATTTTTATGTGCGTTATTGTAGAGATTTTACTTTTTTTTCATTGATTTGAATGATTGAAAAATGCTGCAAAACCCCTGAATAAATTACATAGTTACATAGGTTGAAAACTGACTGCTCTAACTGTAAAGAACCCTTTCCTATTTAGCTGTCGGAATCACTTTTCTTCCACTCGCAGTGAGTGCCCCCTGGTCCTTAGTACTGTCTTTGGAAGAAATAAGTCATGTGCCAGTCCTTTATATTGACCACACATGTATTTATACATATAAATGAGATATCCTCTGAGACATATTTTTTCTAAGCTAAACATATCTAACTTTTTCAACCTGTCATCATACGGGCGGCCTCCATTCCTTTCAATAATCTAGTTGCCGCCTTTGAACTGACTCTAATTGCTGAATATTGTTTTTAAAATGTGGAGCCCAAAACTGGATCCCATATTCTAGATGGGGCCTTACAAGTGATTTATAGAGGGGTAACAATACGTTGGGATTACAGGATCTAATCTCTCTTTTTATACACCCTAGAATCTTGTTTGCTTTTGCAGCTGCTGCCTGACATTGAGTGCTGCTGCTCAGCTTATTTGTAATGAGAATACCCAAGTCCTTCTCCTGTTCTGTAGTCCCGAGTTTACTTCCATTTAACATATACACAGCTATAGGATTACTCCGTCCTAGGTGCATTACTTTACATTTATCAACATTAAATCTCATTTGCCAGGTATCTGTTCATTCCACCACGTTATCCAGATTGTTTTCTAATATTGTACTATCAAGGTCAGTTTTTAATATCCTACATAGTTTGGTGTCATCAGCAAAGACTGACACTTTATTATCTATCCCATCCACAAGGTAATTAATAAAGACATATAAAAATAATTGGTCCTAGCACAGATCCCTGCGGCCCCCACTGCTGACTATGGCCCACTCAGAGAATGTTCCATTTATGACTACTCTTTGTTTCCTATCTTTTAGCCAATTCCTTACCCAGTTGCATGTAGTTTCCCCCAGTCCTTGCTTCTGGAGCTTTAGTATAAGGCTATTATGTGGTACAGTATCAAATGCCTTTGCAAAGTCCAAATAAATCACATCAGCTGCATTACCAATATCCAGGTTTGCACTTACTTGAAAAAGTTTGGGCACCCCTATTAATGTTAACCTTTTTTCTATATAACAATTTGGGTTTTTGCAACAGCTATTTCAGTTTCATATATCTAATAAATGATGGACTCAGTAATATTTCTGAATTGAAATGAGGTTTATTGTACTAACAGAAAATGTGTAATCCACATTTAAACTAAATTTGACAAGTGCATAAGTATGGGCACCCTTATCAATTTCTTGTTTTGAACACTCCTAGGGTCGCATGGATTCAACTCAGTATCAGCAGATTCTTGACAATAATGTGCAAAAATCAGTGACGAAGTTGAAGTTACGCAGGGGATGGATATTTCAGCAAGACAATGATCCTAAACACCGCTCCAAATCTACTCAGGCATTCATGCAGAGGAACAATTACAATGTTCTGGAATGGCCATCCCAGTCCCCAGACCTGAATATCATTGAACATCTGTGGGATGATTTGAAGCGTGCTGTCCATGCTCGACGACCATCAAACTTAACTGAACTGGAATTGTTTTGTAAACAGGAATGGTCAAATCTACCTTCATCCAGGATCCAGGAACTCATTAAAAGCTACAGGAAGCGACTAGAGGCTGTTATTTTTGCAAAAGGAGGATCTACAAAATATTAATGTCACTTTTATGTTGAGGTGCCCATACTTATGCACCTGTCAAATTTAGTTTAAATGCAGATTGCACATTTTCTGTTAGTACAATAAACCTCATTTCAATTCAGAAATATTACTCAGTCCATCAGTTATTAGATATATGATACTGAAATTGCTGTTCCAAAACCCAAATTGTTATAAAGAAAAAAGGTTAACATTAATAGGGGTGTCCAAACTTTTTGATATGACTGTACCCCCTCATAGAAGCCCAAGATGTTGGTTAGACACGACTTATCTTTTATGAATCCATGCAAGTTATCAGTTATTATATTATTCTCCCTAATATATTTTTGCATGTCATCTCTTAAAATTCCCTCAAAAACTTTCCATACTATTGATGTCAGGCTTACTGGACGGTAGTTGCTTGGAATATCAGTACCATATCAGCAATCCTCCAATCATGAGGCACCAACCCTGTTGCAAGAGAGTGGTTGAGGGATTTCACGAGCACAAAACTCCAGGCATCTTGCTTTAAAATAAAACTTCTTTATTTCTTGTCATTAAAAAGTCCATGCTATAGTGGTTAAGCCCATGTCTCTAACATGAGCTTAACCACTATAGCATGGACTTTTTAATGACAAGAAATAAAGAAGTTTTATTTTAAAGCAAGATGCCTGGAGTTTTGTGCTGGTGAAATCCCTCAACCACTTTCTATGTACATGGACTGGCTCTCCAAACCTTTTCTCCGTGCACAGCCCAGGTTTTTGGCTTCCATTGCACAGGTGAGCTGGGCAAAAAACCTTTTTTACTACCTGTTGCAAGAGAGTCTATGAAGATAAGATACAGCGGTCTGTTAATTACTGTGCTCAATTCCCTTAATAGCCATGAATGAATCCCACCATCTGGCCCAGGTGATTTGTCAACATTTATTTTAATCAGATGCAGGCAAGTTCTTCTTGTGTTAAATTAGTTATATCAGGGGAGGACTTTGATTTTTGCCTTGCTGAATGATCCCTGGAACAGTCTTTTTTTGGGAACATCGGTGAAAAGTGCCTGTTTAATATCTCAGCCTTTTCTTTGGCCTCTATAATTATCCTGTTATAAGCTTTTAAGGGGGCTCATACCATCCTTTGGTTTTTTTTGGCATTAAATTATTTAGACAAATTTTGAGGATTTATTTTAATGTCTTTGGTGATTTGTGTTTCAGTAACTAATTTTGCTAGCTTGATTTTTTTTTTACATTTTCTGTTGAGATCTTTTTATTCTGGACATTTTTTATCGGTTTCTTTTTGTTCCTGGACATTTTATTAACAGAGGGTATATGATTTTTACAGGACTATAGTAGTATATTCTTAAACTTACCCCATGTTCGGTATCCCCAGTTACCATGACATCGTCTCAATCTACACAATTAATCTCTTCCCTTAATTTGTTGAAATCAGCTTTCCTAAAATTCCAGGTTCTTTTCTAGCCCATATAATAGTTCAATTTGGACGAGAGGCATAGCATTTAGAGTAGGACCCAGATGAGAGTTACACCTTGATAAATTTGGCCACCTTTATTTGCTAAGTAACTCATATTTTTCAAAAAATATTTTCAAAATGTTTTTCATGTTTTCTTAGCAGTAATGTGTATTCATATTCCAATATTCACCATCTACATTCCTATTTTTCTCCTTCCCTTTACTTGAGTGCTATTTTTGAATATTGTATGTCATGTTCAGTATGCACCAGTTCAGACTATGAGATTAGGAATTGTCGGCAATTTTTCTAGTTATCATTGAGCACTGTTCTTAAGTTAGATTTGATATATATACACACCCCATCACCTTTTTTTGTCTTACCTGTCCTTTCTGAATGTAGTGTAACCCTCTACACTTGTCACCCAGTCACGGCTCTTATCCAGCCAGGTTTCACATTTCATCTCTGGTTGATGACATACACACTTATACACAATGGTGTAATTTGAAGTTCATGGGTCACTCCCAATGCAAAAGCTCCAATGGGGCTCCTAATTTTTGCAAGTCTTTAATAGTATTGGTCTTTTCATATGGGGCAAAAGGACTTTTGGGGCCCCTTAGGCTACAGAAACTGAAACACCTATACTTATTGTAGTTACGCCCCTGCTTGTACATAGATCTTCCTAAAAACGTAAGAGAGAAAAGCTCACACTAGACAATCTGACACACTGTCGTCCTCTTCTAGCTAAAAGGACTCTGAAAATCCAAGTCTAGCCACAAACCTCTTGAAGATCTGATGCCATCTCGGAGTCATTGGACTCTCAAATTGGTCGGGAGCTCGGAGGAGACCACTTCTAGGCAATTATCCGTCTTAGAAATCACAACACACGAGTCACTGGGCTTTAGTTTACAAGCCGGTAATGGAGGGCAGAGGATTTTTTTGTGAGTGCTGTGAAATTGGAAGCAGGTGCGACCGACTCAAGACAGCTGCAGTAAATTTATTTTTTTAAGGTCGGACTTAGACGTGGTTTAAAGTGTAACATGTAGGATAGTAATAAATTACACACATGTGTTTACATATGCGTTTGGGTTACCTCGTTCATCGCTGTATGCACACTCATCACTTTTTACAGTATGTAGTGTCATGTGATTTACAAGGGATGGACGCCTGGAGCTGTCACAGTCATTTAATGTACTTTGTATTTAAAGGATATTTCCACTTTAAAGACCCCGAGTTCCCTAATTCCCAGTTTTATTTTATTTATTATTTATTTTTTTCATTTTTTTTTTCTTAATAATAAGGAATAGGTTTCCTAGACTCCTGAATGGTAAAAATCAATTTAATATATGAAATAACTCTTAAACTCTTCGCAGTCAATTTTTGACACCGTTGTGCAAAAATTGCAAAATAATTCGATTAGTGTTGATCGCCATTTTGAAAACAGACTTCCTGCCAAAACTAAATTTTTGCAACTCCCCCATAGGGCAACACAAAAAAGGCAAAAGTTAAATAATAGAGCTGTAAGGGGCGCAATAAGTGACAAAAAGAAAACGTTAGAGAATTAAAGCAAGAGGGTAGTTAGGAGGTATTAAATGGTTATAGAAAATTAAATAAATTCTGTACAAAAACATATTAAGACTAGAAGTCCCAGGGGGTCATTTGACATTTCTACCATTGTAACCCTATGGAGCTCGAAATTCATGGGACTTCTAGTGTTAAGGCAGCAAAGATTGAGACGGAGAGACTCATTGCCAGAGAAAGTAAAAATAATCCAAATTATTCTTCAACTACATAATGTCACACTACAAGAGTATGGGAGCACGGTCAGATCAACTGAAGTCTGATGCACAATGACAAACACACCACTATAACACTACAAGCAAGGGGGGACACCAGGAATACAATTACAATGGTGGGCCTGGTCCCTAGTGAGAGGGTAGATGGGACACCACCTAATCTCACCTGTAAATGTCCCTTCTCTCCCAGCCAGTCCCTATACAGTCTCTGCAACTGTCACTGAGAAAGACCCTGGGAAACCCTCTAGATGCCCTGGCTAGTGAAAGGCAGGTAAGGTTCACTAAACCCACCGCTGCACTAATAAAACAAGAGTGTAGGTGAGACAAACAGGGGATAAACAACCAAAATGGAGATGATCCAACTTCAAGTTTGAATCCACAGCAGCTCCTTCCACCAAGGCAGTTAGCATACAAAAGCTTCCTGGGAAACTTGGCTACTTAAACACAAAGGGGCATGGCTACAGAGTAGCTGCAGCTGACCTGCACTGCTGGGAAGCTGGTAGCAGCAAAACTGACATTAACAGTTTCAGAAGCAAAAGAAATGAAACATTTAAATGTAGAGTCACAGATGGAGATGAGAGGCTCCAGTCCTAAAACTCTGTCACTAGTCTCCAAAAACAGGGAGACGGCCGTGACACCCAGATGGAGATGAGAGTCTCCAGTCCTAAAACTCTGTCACTAGTCTCCAAAAACAGGGAGACGACCGTGACCCATAAACAGTAAAAAAAACCCTCACAAATGAGAGTGTTGGCCCCATCAAAAATAGTCTAGGTGAAATGGTGGAAGAGGATGAAGTTAAAGGCCAATCTGCTCAACTCCTTTTTCTCTACAGTATTTATAGTAGAAAATCCCATGACAGATGACATGATCAGGGATACCATAAAATCCCCATTAAATGTCACCTACTAGCGCCTCAACTTCACTAATTTAGATAAATCCCTAGGCTCGGATGGCATACACCCAAAAGTATAACAGGAATTAAGTACGCTGATAGGCATACCATTATTTTAGATTTTCAGACTCCATAATACCAGGGTCTGTACCACAGGACTGGCGTATAGCAAATATGGCGTCAATATTCCAAAACATGAAAAAATCTAGCCTGTAAGTTTAACCTCTACTGTGGGTAAAATCCTTGAAGGTTTCCTAAGAGATGTCACCTTGGAGTATCTCAAGAAAAATAACCTCATGACCCAGTATCAACATGGGTTTATGAGAGATCAGTCCAGTCAAATTAATCTGATCAGCTTTTGTGAGGAGTTAAGTTCCAGACTGGACCAGGGAAATCCAGTGAATATTGTCTATATGGATTTTTTTTAAAAGGCGCTTGATACAGTGCCACACAAAAGGTTGATACATAAAATGAGATTCACGGGAATGGAAGAAAATATGTGTAACTGGGTTAAGAACTGGCTCAGTGATAGGAAACAAAAGGCAGTTATTAATGGAACACAGTTGGGCTGGGTCACAGTTAACAGTCGGGTACCATAGGGATCAGTATTGGGCCCTCTTTTTTTTAACATATTTATTAATGACCTTGTACGGGACATTGAGAGTAGAATTTCAATATTTGCTACTGATACTAAACTATGCAAAGTAATCAATACAGAAGAGTATAATTTAATATTGTAGTAGGATTTATGTCAGCTGGAGGCTTGGGGTGAGAAAAGGCAATTGAAGTTTAATGTGGATAAATGTAAGGTCATGCACTTGGGCAGAGAAAATAAAATTTATCTATTAAATCCAATAGGGACCCAAAATAAATGAGGTCACCTTGCCGCTGGCTGTTGGGCTCATATAAAATCTGGCCAATTTTGTGTGCTAAGTATCTCAATTGTTTATATGTTTTTTTCATAGCAGTAATGCATGTCTATGTTCTAATATTCATTGTTCCACATATCGTAGCACTACAGTGTGCAACGGTCTCCTTTTTGTTACTATGTTTCATATTCAGTTTGCACCTGTTCATATTAGAAAGGTAGGATGTGCCATCAGTCTTTTTCTTACATTACAGGGTCATGCCTTCTGATTGAGCACTCCTGCTCTTTGGCCTTAGGCTATTTTAATTCTCCATTTGCAGGTTCCTTTCCTCCCATAAATGATAGGGGTTTTTTTTAACCCAAACAGAGGCATTAGTTTGATAGGGACTCAACAAAAATGAGGAGGGGACGCCGCGCTCTCCCACTGCTCGGGTCCGGCTACTGCTGCTGCTCGGCGGTGGCTCGAGCGGTGTGCCGGATCCCGGGGACTCGAGCGGCGCTCCTCGCCCGTGAGTGAAAAGGGTTGATTGGTGGTGGGGATTTGGTTATTGTCCGTGACGCCACCCACGGTTGTGGTGATTTTGGGGACACCACCGCTGCTCTGTAGGGGGATCCTGGGAGTGGTGACAGGGAGAAGCTGAGTTGTTAGTTCTCCCCTCCGTGGGTAGGGGTTGGTTGCCCCAGGGCCCAGTGATGGTGTAGGGATGGATGATGGCAGGCGGGTTGCGGGGCCTGGCGAGGTGCAGGGTCGCAGGGGCAGCGCTGTGCCGCACGGCACGGTGGTACTCACTCAGCCTGAGACGATGACACAGTTCACGGTAAAACACACGGCTGGAAAGATGGGTCCCACGGACAGCTGCTGTTGCTTTTCCCCGGAAGGTTAACGGTGACTGTCCTTTCCCTGCACCCGAGTACTGCTGTTGGTTCCGATGGGTTCCCACCGGTAACCCGCTCCCCGGCTTGGATATGGGCCGGAGGAGCCCCCTTTTTGCCCACAGGCGCTGGCCCTGAGGGACTGATGCCTTGGCGGTGGCGGTGTCCCTCTCACTCGGTCAGACTGTTGCCTTCAATCGGGACTTAGTTGTTTGGAAATCCAGGAGGTCCCCTTCACTGACGGATTTGGCAAATTCACGGCGACTCCAAGCCTTGCCGGGGTCTGAAAGGCCCCTGCCGATGGTGCTGGCTTCTCCTTGTGTACCGGTCCGGTACCGCCGGGCCACCGCCCGTCCACGGTCCTTACGGTAACTCTGATAGGCCACTCCTGCAGACGGTCACCGCCGTCTGCTAACCTTGCTGTCTCTGTCCGGGCCACACACCCGGACACTGTCAGTTAGTTGCTCTCCTACCACTTCACTCCTCACACTTTCCTGTCCAAAACTAATCTGCTCTTTTTTCCCGCCTCCAGGACTGTGAACTCCTCGGTGGGCGGGACCAACCGCCTGGCCCACCCCCTGGTGTGGACATCAGCCCCTGGAGGAAGGCAACAAGGGTTTTGTGTCTGGCTTAGATGTGCCTAACCGGGGTGTAGGGTGTGGTGGTGTAATTACCTGTGACCCCTGGCTTGTCCAGGGCGTCACATTCCCCCTTAGCAAAATGCAGACCGTCCGCGGGCTGCCCGTCCATCACCGGTTTTATTTTTCTTTTAACTGTAAAATAGAAAAAACGGTAACACACATACAATTATAATAACTTCTTCCCACATCGGGAGGTACTCTTACTTAAACGGTTTCAAAACGGTTTCAAACGGTTATGGCTTCTGCTCTCTCCCACCCAAGCAACCTGGCCCTGATGCTGCCCCTAAGCAAACAGGCAGCACCCCTTGACCCCAGTCCTGCACAAATTGCCCGAGCGGGTTCTGTCCTTTTCAGGGGACCCACGTCCATGGGGAGCCCCTGAAACCCCCAGAGGATTGCCATCGGTTCCTGTGGTGGCTGGGCCCCAGCCTGCTCCACTGCGGGCCCTTCCTCCAATCTGCCTCTCTGGAGGCGGAAACAGTGGAAGCGGTAACAACAACATTATTTACACGCCACTAATGTTTGTGGTTGCCCTGCAAGTTCTCAGGCTTGTCCATAAGAAGTTCCTTATGCAACTTTTTAGAACGGTCCCCACGGGGACAACGGTGCCGGCAACGACCGGTTTCAAATCACAGATGTTAATCAGGTAAATGTTCGGTTAATCATTTCTTATCATTTTGCAGAAACTTTCAAACTTTCAAAACTTTTCAACTTTTCAACACAGACGGTCCCAACGGGGACGGTGACAACGGTGCTCCGCTGCCATCACTCGGAGTCCTCAGCATCACCTGAGGGAGGGGGTGCGGTGCTCACACGGGCCTCCTGGCTGCCCCTCAACTTTGCATCCAGGGCGAACCATCCCCTCTCCCCACAGTGCGAGGTGTACTGCACCAGATCTCCCGGAATCAGGTTACGGCCTGGGTGCTCTTCTGGCAGGTAAGCATTAACATCCCGCCGGGCTATAAAAACTTTGGCTTCCAGGCCCGGTTCATAAATGAATCCATAGCCCCGGCGGACATCAAACCGCCTCACCTGCCCCTCATACAGCGGGCCTCGGACGCGGAAGGTTGCCTGGCGGAGACTCTCCTTCTCCCGGATCGCACGGGCCACCAACTCCGCCTTCTTCCTCTCCCTCTCTTCAATTTCTGGGCCCAACGGTACCGGCTCCCTGTCCCAGTACGGGGCTGCTGCGAGCTCTGGCGCACGGGCGGGCCCCGCGAGACCTTTTGGACACTGCCCACTGCTTCTGATCTGGGCAGAAGGTCCCGTGGTGACGTGGCCTTGGACGCCGCCTTGCAGCGGCAACCCGGCGCTACCTCGTCCGAGGCGTGGGGGATGGGCACAGGGGCTTTCCGCTGTTGGGCCTTCTTTACGGAGCGGTCCATCGGCTCCGGCTCAGGGAATTTCTCGGGGGACGCCTCCGGTTCGGGCTTCGGGGCTTTCCACGGCAGCACCTCCGGTCGGCTACGGGCTCCGGCTACAGGTCGGCCCGCCGGGGCGGGCATGCGGGGTATCGCTACCGGTTGTGGTGGCAGCGGGCCTAATGGCGGGGTAACGGCTTCCGGGACGGGTGGCGAGGGAGGCAGCAGGGTGAGAGGGTTTAGACCGGGTCCTGCAGCCGCGATGACCGGCCCTTTAAGGGCATCGGGGCGTGGGTCACTCACCCTCCCTTCCGCAGCTTCCTCCTCGCGTCTCCGCATGGTCGCTATGACCTCCGCCATGTCGGTCTCCCATTCCTCCAAGAGGAGCTGCATCTTGACCTGCAGCCTCTGGTAGAGCTGCGCGGTCCGGATTTCCACCCACGCCGCTGTTCCAGGCGCGGGGGCCACGGTGCTTCGGGACGGCATAAACATCTTGCTGGCGGCCTCTCCCAGGAACAAGATGGACGCAGGGTCCTGGCGTCCCTGCTTTTATAGCCGCGCTCACATGCAGCCAGCCACCATTTCGTCCCCCTTAGCCTCTTTCCGGCTCCTCCTCTGTCGGGGTGGGGTTTTGGCCTTCGCGCCTCCACTACTCGAGGAGACGCTCGAGCGGGAACTTTTCGCGCCAAAGATGGCGGCTTCTGAAATTTTTCGGCCGGACACCTCCGGTGGTCACAAGGCGCACCTCTACCCAACAGCAGAGCGGTAAGATCCTGTTCGTGACGCCAAGTTGTCGCGGGCGGAGGAGAGGACGCTGCGCTCTCCCACTGCTCGGGTCTGGCTGCTGCTACTGCTGCTCGGTGGTGGCTCGAGCGGTGTGCCGGATCCCGGGGACTCGAGCGGCGCTCCTCGCCCGTGAGTGAAAGGGGTTGATTGGTGGTGGGGATTTGGTTATTGTCCGTGACGCCACCCACGGTTGTGGTGATTTTGGTGACACCACCACTGCTCTGTAGGGGGATCCCAGGAGCGGTGACAGGGAGCAGCTGAGTTGTTAGTTCTCCCCTCCGTGGGTAGGGGTGGTTGTCCCGGGACCCAGTGATGGGGCGAGGATGGGTGATGGCAGGCGGGTTGCGGGGCCTGGTGAGGTGCAGGGTTGCGGGGGCAGCGCTGTGCCGCACGGCACGGTGGTACTCACTCAGCCTGAGACGATGACACAGTTCTTGGTAAAACACACGGCTAGAAAGACGGGTCCCACGGACGGCTGCTGATGCTTTTCCCCGGTAGGTTAACGGTGACTGTCCTTTCCCTGCACCTGAGTACTGCTGTTGGTTTCGATGGGTTCCCACCGGTAACCCGCTCCCCGGCTTGGATATGGGCCGGAGGAGCCCCCTTTTTGCCTGCAGGCGCTGGCCCTGAGGAACTGATGCCTTGGCGGTGGCGGTGTCCCTCTCACTCGGTCGGACTGTTGCCTTCAATCGGGACTTAGTTGTTTGGAAACCCAGGAGGTCCCCTTCACTGACGGATTTGGCAAATTCACGGCGACTCCAAGCCTTGCCGGGGTCCGAAAGGCCCCTGCTGATGGTGCTGGCTTCTCCTTGTGTACCGGTCCGGTACCGCCGGGCCACCGCCTGTCCACGGTCCTTACGGTAACTCCGATAGGCCACTCCTGCAGACGGTCACCGCCGTCTGCTAACCTTGCTGTCTCTGTCCGGGCCACACACCCGGACGCTGTCAGTTAGTTGCTCTCCTACCACTTCACTGCTCACACTTTTCTGTCGAAAACTAATCTGCTCTCTTTTCCCGCCTCCAGGACTGTGAACTCCTCGGTGGGCGGGACCAACCGCCTGGCCCACCCCCTGGTGTGGACATCAGCCCCTGGAGGAAGGCAACAAGGGTTTTGTGTCTGGCTTAGATGTGCCTAACCGGGGTGTAGGGTGTGGTGGTGTAATTACCTGTGACCCCTGGCTTGTCCAGGGCGTCACAATATCTCAATTATTACATGTTTTTTTCATAGCAGTAATCCATGTCTATATTCCAATATTCATTGTTCCACATATCTCAATTATAATGTGCAACTGTCTCCTTTGTCACACACAGTCTACATTCACCCTGGATTGCTTCAGAACTTACTGGTCCTGTGAGTTCTAGTGCAATCAAGCCCATCGTTACAGTACAGTTTGTGATCATCACCTTCCTTTCTTGCAGACCCACATCTAGTCTCCTTAAGGGTCCCATCATGACTAGAGTAAACCTTTGAACTCCTGGAATATTAAGGTACCGTCACACTTAGCGATACTCCAGCGATCCCACCAGTGATATGACCTGGCAGGGATCGCTGGAGCGTCAATACATGGTCGCTGGTGAGCTGTTAATCAGGCAGATCTCCACAGCGATCAGAGATCAGCCACCAGCTACCCGTGTAACAACGCTGTGATTGGTAACCATAGTACACATCGGGTTACTAAGCAAAATGCTTTGCTTATAGTTATCCGATGTGTACCTTAGCTACGTGTGCAGGGAGCAGGGAACTGGCTTATAGAAGCTGCGGACGCTGATAACCAAGGTAAATATTGGGTAACCAAGCAAAGCGCTTTGCTTGGTTACTCGATGTGTACCTTGGTTACCAGCGTCCGCAGAAGCCGGTTCCCTGCTCCCTGCACGTTCAGATCGTTGCTCTCTCGCTGTCAAACACAGCAATGTGTGCTTCACAGCGGGAGAGCAACGACCAAAAAATGGTCCAGGACATTCAGCAACGACCGGCGACCTCACAGCAGGGGCCAGGTCGTTGCTGGATGTCACACACAGCAACATCGCTAGCAAGATCGCTGTTGCGTCAGAAAAATCGTGCCTCAGCAGCGATGTGGCTAGCGATGCCGCTTAGTGAGACGTGGCCTTTAGAGGGAAACTACTTGGGTAGTTGACTATGCTCACATACCAATTAAGATAAATTAGTTATCTTGATAGTTAAGGAGACTGGCCTCTAAAGTCCCATGTCCTCCAGCTCCTATTGTCTGGGACCATTCAGTTTGAGGATCAGTCTCTCTTTTCAATGTGGTTCATATGCCGGGTCTCTATCAGCACTCGAGGTTTATGCTATCTCATCTTCTGTCTCCTCTCTTTCTCCTCTTGTTGCCACAAACCATCACTGTATGCGACCTTCACGACTAATCGACTATACGTCCATCACTTTCAGTCTCTCTTTTCCATGCGGTTCACACTCTGGGTCGCTATCAGCACTCAAGGTTCACGCTTTCTCATCTTCTGTCTCCTCTCATTTTCCACTTGTTGCAACAAACCACTTACTGTATGCGACCTTCACGACTAACCGACTATACGTCCATCACTTTCACTCACTAGTCCAGTGATGGCGAACCTATGGCACGCGTGCCACCAGGGGCACGCAGAGCCCATTTTGCTGGCACGCGTGCTGTCGCCTGATCCTTCCGCTTTGATCTGCTAGTGCAGTCGCGCCGGCAGATCAAAACTGTGTTGGAGCGGAGGAGACATTTCTCCTCGCTCTGACACTCCTCCTCTCCCAGGCGGCAGGTGTGTTGCCTAGGAGACGGAAGAGCGTCAGTGAGCGGCGCCGGCGTAATGAGGTCTTCTGGACGCGTGGGAACTGAGGACCCAGCGGCGCGCAGCGGGGGAGCGTGTGCAGGAAGGTGAGTTGTGTGTTGCTTTTTTTTTTTATTATAACTCGTGTGCGGCTGTGCCGGTGGGCAGCGCCAGCATGGGGTGGGGTGGGGGAACGCACATGCCAGCGTGGGGTGGGGGTAGGGGAACGCACATGCCAGCGTTGGGTGGGGGTGGGGGAACGCACATGCCAGTGTGAGGTGGGGGTGGGGGAACGCACATGCCAGCGTGGGGTGGGGGAGGAGGAACGCACATGTCAGCATGGGGTGGGGGTGGGGGAACGCACATGCCAGCATGGGGTGGGGGAACACGCATGCCAGAGTGGGGGGGAACACGCATGCCAGCATGGGGGGGAACACGCATGCAAGCATGGGGGGAACACGCATGCCAGCATGGGGGGGAACACGCATGCCAGCATGGGGGAGAACACGCATGCCAGCATGGGGGGGGACACACTTGCCAGCATAGGGGGGATGACATGCTTGCCAGCATGAGGGGGGGGGACATGCATGCCAGAATGTGGAAACATGCATGGCAGGATGGGGAAACATGCATGCCAGGTTGGAGGAAACATGCATGCCAGGATGGGGAAAACATACATGACAGGATGGGGAAACATGCATGGCAGGATGAGGGAAACATGCATGCCAGGAAGGAGGAAACATGCATGCCAGGATGGAGGAAACATGCATGCCAGGATGGAGGAAACATGCAGGCCAGGATGGGGGAACATGCATGCCAGGATGGAGGAAACATGCATGCCAGGATGGGGAAACATGCATGCCAGGATGGGGAAACATGCATGCCAGGATGGGGAAAACATACATGCCAGGATGGAGGAAACATGCATGCCAGGATGGAGGAAACATGCATGCCAGGATGGGGAAAACATACATGACAGGATGGGGAAACATGCATGGCAGGATGGGGGAAACATGCATGCCAGGATGGAGGAAACATGCATGCCAGGATGGAGGAAACATGCAGGCCAGGATGGGGGAACATGCATGCCAGGATGGAGGAAACATGCATGCCAGGATGGGGAAACATGCATGCCAGGATGGGGAAACATGCATGCCAGGATGGGGAAAACATACATGCCAGGATGGAGGAAACATGCATGCCAGGATGGAGGAAATATGCATGCCAGGATGGGGAAAACATACATGCCAGGATGGAGGAAACATACATGCCAGGATGGGGAAAACATACATGCCAGGATGGAGGAAACATATGCCAGGATGGGGAAACATGCCACGATAGGGTACATTTACCAGGAAGGGGTACATGCTAGGAAGGGGGACATTTACCTGGATGGGGGTAAATTAACTAGGATTGGGAACATTTACCAGGAAGGGAGGACATTTACCAGGAATGGGGTACATGCCGGGATGGGGGAACATTTACAAGGATGGGCAATATGTCAGGATGGGGTACATTTACCAGCATGGGGGAACATGCCAGAATGGGGTACATTTACCAGGATGGAGGACATTTACCAGGATGAGGTATATTTACCAGGATGGGGCCATGATGAGGACAAATATACCAGAATGTAGGAAATATATATCAGGATGGGGGACATGTTTACCAGGAAATGGCCAGGAAGGGGGACAGAACTACACAATGAAAGGGGAGGGGAGCAACTCGTACGTCTTTATGGGATTTCAGGATGTTCAGACTTTGAAATGTAGATGTGGATTACAGGGTGACATCTGATTGCATTCCAGGCTAAAATCTCTGTCTAATATGCTGCAATTTTTTCCAGAAAGATCAATCCAACTGCTGTGTCTGGAAAGGGCAGTGGCTCAGCTTCAATCTGTGGTAAGCATGAGCGTGATGCCCCCTGCTGAAGAGAAGACGGCAAAGGTAAGGTTACAATCAATTATTTACATAATAGGATTGGTTGGCACTTCGGAAAAAAAATTGGGTTTAGGGCTACAGTTTGGGCACTCAGCCTGTGAAAGGTTCGCCATGACTGCACTAGTCCTTCACTGACTCATCTAGAATGAACGGTCACACTTTCTTTTATTTGATCCCTCCCACGGAGGGCTAGTCCCAATGCTTAACTACTACTAACGCTACCTTAAAAGTCCTTAAAATAAGGAAATGTACCTATGAATTGAGCTTCCAAGGGGTCCAGGAACAATAAAAAAATGTTTTATGTAAAGTACTTAATATACCACGTGTTTCGACCTTTTGAAAAGGCCTTCTTCATGTTACTAACTGGAGTGTGGTTTGTAACATGATTGTGCGTGTACCAACCTTTTATTAATCATAACATCATAACAGTTCAACCTGAAGAAGGTCTTTACAAAAGGCCGAGACGCTTTGTATTTTAACGACTTTAATGTCGTCTCCTCTATTCATTCCCTCAGGGAGTTCTTCCTGACCCAACAGTCCTTCAACGTCCTAACAAGAACTAACAGCCTAACAGCCCCACAAAGTCTTTCTTCAAATTCTCCACATTATGCCCAACAAGCTACCCTAGATCCCTGAATTGAAAACCTGCCATTTTGCCTGAGAAGGAATGGTGTAAACCAAGGCATGGTGTAAACCCATAAGGGCCACATGATAGTCACGCCAAGGTGGCGCTAGACACTACTTATATGCAGTAAATGGAGCGGTAGTAAGAGAGGCCGAGATCATAAACCAGGAGGGCATAACAGTACCCGGGGTCCAGACAGAGACGAGGTCAAGATACAAGTTGAAGGTCAGGGTTCCAGGAGAGTATGTACAAAATACAGAGAGCAGACGGGGACATGGTCAGAAGGAAGTCTGAGGTCAGAAGCCGGGAAATCACAACAGAAATAGGGGAGGACAGGCAGAGACGTGTAAACAACAGTCCGGAGTCGAGGGACCAAGATGTGAACACTGAGCACGACGGGAGCCAACAGCACAACTGTAACAGGAAGTACCACTGTCAGCATCCTGAGCTAAAATGCTTCCTAATGAAGTAGTGCAATCACTGAGAAGCATCAGCGAGAGCACCTCCCAGGACCAGCGTGAAACCCAGTGCTGTGAAAAAACCAGCAGAGCATTCATCCTGCAAAATACTCTGCATCATAGGCAACATATACCGGCTCTGCAGGAGAGTGACCCTCCCACGGAATGTCTCAGGGTTACGAGTCATCGTCCTGGTGTCGATTCGGGTTATCACAGCTGCCAGGCTTGGTTCCGTGACCACGGCGGCATCAATAAATCAGGGAATGATGAGGATGGGGTTGTGGTAATTCGTGATGCCACCTGTGGTGTGCGGCCAAGGCTTAGCTGCTGCTGCGGGAGGTCTTCTCTGGGGCAGATGATAACGCAGTTCAGATGGTACAGCTCTCCACAGTCAGAGCTCAGGCCCCAGGGAGGATGTTGGGAGCAGTAGTTTACTCTATTGAAGGCGCGCAGGGTTGGAGGCGGTGAAGAAAGGGAGCAACACATGGGTTTTGATCAAAGTTCTTTACTCACTAATATGTCTCTGCCTTTGGACTTCCGGTCCTCGCTGTCATGGGCTCCAGCCAATCCCAGATAGTTCAGAGGTCAAAACCGGGAAGGGGGGGTTCTCTGTGAGTCCTTTCTATTTGTGCTGTTGCGTGAGTCGCTGGGGCTTGAAGCTATGCTGGGACCCAAGTCTTTGGATTGGCTCTGTTCCTGTCCCGTATAGCAGGCAGCGCGAGTCCGTAGTTGGTGTCGTCCGTTTGGTCACAACTCCTGGTTCTATATGCTGCTGTGCCCCGGGCACTTGGTGTGGGCCAGAAGACTTGAAATCCTCTGCCCGGAGGATTCTGCTGGTGGGACTTGCAGTGCCCACCAGCCTAAGGCTCCACACCCTGGTCTCTGTACACCCGATCCTGAGGGAGGTATCTCGTAGCTCTCTCCTCAGCAACTGTAACCTCTACGTCTCACTTGTTCCCTACTGGTCACTGTACAACAACTGAGTGCTTGGCTGTGTGTCACCTTACTCCCTGTGTGATGCTCCTCCCCTTTGGGTTCCTGAATTAGTGAGCTAAGGGTCCACTCCATTAGTAATGGCCACCCCCAAAGTCTCTACTCTAGCTCAGTCCCGGTGAGAGGGCAACTAACTGTGTGTTGTGGTGGATTGGAGGTTTACCGGTAATGACCTCCTCCGTATCCGACATGAATACTGCACCCCGGGTGAGGTGCAGAACCCTGTGGCACCTGAAGCCGCAGGGGCGCCACAAGAGCATAGCAGAACAATACAGAATGTTCTGCATATAGGAATGGTGACACAAACCAATTGTCAGCCCAAATTTCTACTGATCTACAGGGAAAGTTGTCTCAGAGGATTTCATATGAGACCAAATAGCCATGGAATTGCCCTATATGACCCAAACCAATAAATGAGATAGAAAGTTTAGTCTGGAGTGAGATAAGGAGAACTTTAGATGGGAATCCTGATATTCCTCTCTTTACAGTGCAGTAAAACCCATTTATTGAGCACTTAGAATATTTTGCAAGCGAGATAATAAAAGCAGACGCCTGGTGTAGAGTTTCCGCTTTTTCACGTTATGTCCTATGTGAGGGTTATGGCTTCTATGCTGTGAATTAAAACAGATCTCTGTATATTAATAAGAAGCATATTTTGAATACTGGATCAAGACAGTTTCTGGCGCCATGACACCTCTCTCAGATTTGTTAATTATGGACATATTTTTTGCCATACGTCATATTAAATCACAAACTGCACTAAACCTAAAGGAGACTTTTCACTAGATTATTTTAATTGAGCAGAACCTCCAATTAACACTTTTTGTTACTGATTTTTGAACTGTTTTTCTTTTTATTTTGTGCTTTTTATTCCAAAGTTATGCCCAACTGGAATAATAAGAGCTGATTTTCCCTTCAGCCAAGTGGGTGTATACCACAGAAGTTCCTTATTTTGATTTTGAAGGAAAAACAAACAAACGCCCATAGAGACGTTCTGTGGTATACGCCCACTTGGTTGAAGGGAAATTTTTCACGATTATTTGCGGAGGACATAATTTTTCAACAAAGTGGCACAGAAAAAAAAACAAAACAAAAATTGTTTTAGAATCAGTAAAGTGGCGGCAATGGGAGGAGGTACAGTTAGGTCCAGAAATATTTGGCCAGTGACACAATTTTCGCGAGTTGGGCTCTGCATGCCACCACATTGGATTTGAAATGAAACCTCTACAACAGAATTCAAGTGCAGATTGTAACGTTTAATTTGAAGGTTTGAACAAAAATATCTGATAGAAATTGTAGGAATTGTACACATTTCTTTACAAACACTCCACATTTTAGGAGGTCAAAAGTAATTGGACAAATAAACCAAACCCAAACAAAATATTTTTATTTTCAATATTTTGTTGCGAATCCTTTGGAGGCAATCACTGCCTTAAGTCTGGAACCCATGGACATCACCAAACGCTGGGTTTCCTCCTTCTTAATGCTTTGCCAGGCCTTTACAGCCGCAGCCTTCAGGTCTTGCTTGTTTGTGGGTCTTTCCGTCTTAAGTCTGGATTTGAGCAAGTGAAATGCATGCTCAATTGGGTTAAGATCTGGTGATTGACTTGGCCATTGCAGAATGTTCCACTTTTTTGCACTCATGAACTCCTGGGTAGCTTTGGCTGTATGCTTGGGGTCATTGTCCATCTGTACTATGAAGCGCCGTCCGATCAACTTTGCGGTATTTGGCTGAATCTGGGCTGAAAGTATATCCCGGTACACTTCAGAATTCATCCGGCTACTCTTGTCTGCTGTTATGTCATCAATAAACACAAGTGACCCAGTGCCATTGAAAGCCATGCATGCCCATGCCATCACGTTGCCTCCACCATGTTTTACAGAGGATGTGGTGTGCCTTGGATCATGTGCCGTTCCCTTTCTTCTCCAAACTTTTTTCTTCCCATCATTCTGGTACAGGTTGATCTTTGTCTCATCTGTCCATAGAATACTTTTCCAGAACTGAGCTGGCTTCATGAGGTGTTTTTCAGCAAATTTAACTCTGGCCTGTCTATTTTTGGAATTGATGAATGGTTTGCATCTAGATGTGAACCCTTTGTATTTACTTTCATGGAGTCTTCTCTTTACTGTTGACTTAGAGACAGATACACCTACTTCACTGAGAGTGTTCTGGACTTCAGTTGATGTTGTGAACGGGTTCTTCTTCACCAAAGAAAGTATGCGGCGATCATCCACCACTGTTGTCATCCGTGGACGCCCAGGCCTTTTTGAGTTCCCAAGCTCACCAGTCAATTCCTTTTTTCTCAGAATGTACCCGACTGTTGATTTTGCTACTCCAAGCATGTCTGCTATATCTCTGATGGATTTTTTCTTTTTTTTCAGCCTCAGAATGTTCTGCTTCACCTCAATTGAGAGTTCCTTAGACCGCATGTTGTCTGGTCACAGCAACAGCTTCCAAATGCAAAACCACACACCTGTAATCAACCCCAGACCTTTTAACTACTTCATTGATTACAGGTTAACGAGGGAGACGCCTTCAGAGTTAATTGCAGCACTTAGAGTCCCTTGTCCAATTACCTTTGGTCCCTTGAAAAAGAGGAGGCTATGCATTACAGAGCTATGATTCCTAAACCCTTTCTCCGATTTGGATGTGAAAACTCTCATATTGCAGCTGGGAGTGTGCACTTTCAGCCCATATCTATATATATAATTGCCTTATTCTGTCTGTCTGTCTGTCTGTCATGCTCCAAAATTGTGTCCTTACGGTGACACAAAGCTGATTGGCCGCTGGGCTCGCCATGGCCCCGCCCCCCCACACGGATTGGCCTCTCGCCCTGGCTCTCTGCAGGCCCCACCCCCCTCACGCAATGCACGCTCGCTCTGGCCCAACTGACACGGAGCTCCGACTCCCAGGTGAGTACACACACACACATCAGATCACACTCACTCTCACACACACCTCACACATCACATCCACACACTCACAACATCCTGGGATATCGCAGACATAACCTTGCGATGCTGGGATCTTGACGGAGCCAGTGAACGCTGGTAACCATTATACACATCGGGTAACTAAGGTCTCTTGGTTACCCGATGTGTATCATAGTTACCAGTGTACACCGGCTCCGTCACGATCCCAGCAGCGCCAGACATAACCTTGCGATGCTGGGATCTTGACGGAGGCCGTGAACGCTGGTAACCATTATACACATCGGGTAACTAAGGTCCCTTGGTTACCCGATGTGTATCATAGTTACCAGTGTACACCGGCTCACTCTCACACACACCTCACACACACATCACATCGCATCCACATACTCACAGCATCCGGAGATATCGCTTGCTTCTCGGCCTCGATACTGTGCTGTTGTGACCTTCCAGGACCTGCCGGAGGATCACATGGCCAGAAGCATGTGGTATCTCCGGATGTTGTGAGTGTGAGCGTGGATGTGCGATATCGTCAGTGTGTGTGTGTGTGAGTGTATGCGATCGGGTGTGTGTGAGTGTATGCGATTGGGTGTGTGTGAGTGTATGCGATCGGGTGTGTGTGAGTGTATGCGATCGGATCTGTGAGTGTCGGCAGAGGAGCACGGCGTGCTGGAGGAGGCTGGGAGGAGAGAGGCTGATCTTGGGGAAGGCTGGGAGGGGGAGGCTGATGCTGGGGGAGACTGATAGGGGAAGGCTGATGCTGAGGGAGGCTGGGAGGGGGAGGCTGGGAGGAGAGAGGCTGATCCTGGGGAAGGCTGGGAGGGGGAGGCTGATGCTGGGGGAGGCTGGAAGGAGAGAGGCTGAGGCTGGGAGGAGAGAGGCTGATACTGGGGAAGGCTGATGCTGAGGGAGGCTGGGAGGGGAAGGCTGATGCTGAGGGAGGCTGGGAGGAGGGAGGCTGGGAGGAGAGAGGCTGGGAGGAGAGAGGCTGATCCTGGGGAAGGCTGGGAAGGGGAGGCTGATGCTGGGGGAGGATGGAAGGAGAGAGGCTGATGCTGGGGGAGGCTGGGAGGAGAGAGGCTGCTGCTGGGGGAGGCTGGGAGGGGGAGGCTGATGCTGGGGGAGGCTGGGAGGAGAGAGGCTGATGCTGGGGGAGGCTGATGCTGGGGGAGGCTGGAAGGAGAGAGGCTGATGCTGGGGGAGGCTGATGCTGGGGGAGGCTGATGCTGGGGGAGGCTGATGCTGGGGGAGACTGGGAGGAGGGAGGCTGGGAGGAGAGAGGCTGATGCTGGGGGAGGCTGATGCTGGGGGAGGCTGGGAGGAGAGAGGCTGTTGCTGGGGGAGGTTGATGCTGGGGGAGGCTGGGAGCACGATGGGGGGTGCGCAGCATGGGGGATGGAGCACGTTTGGGAGTGCGCAGCATGGCGGATGGAGCACGTTTGGGACTGCGCAGCATGGCGGATGGACCACGTTTGGGAGTGCGCAGCATGGCGGATGGAGCATGTTTGGGAGTGCGCAGCATGGCGGATGGAGCACGTTTGGGAGTGCGCAGCATGGCGGATGGAGCACGTTTGGGAGTGCGCAGCATGGCGGATGGAGCACGTTTGGGAGTGCGCAGCATGGCGGATGGAACACGTTTGGGACTGCGCAGCATGGCGGATGGACCACGTTTGGGAGTGCGCAGCATGGCGGATGGAGCATGTTTGGGAGTGCACAGCATGGCGGATGGAGCACGTTTGGGAGTGCGCAGCATGGCGGATGGAGCACGTTTGGGAGTGCGCAGCATGGCGGATGGAGCATGTTTGGGAGTGCGCAGCATGGCGGATGGAGCACATTTGGGAGTGCGCAGCATGGCGGATGGAGCACGTTTGGGAGTGCGCAGCATGGCGGATGGACCACGTTTGGGAGTGCGCAGCATGGCGGATGGAGCACGTTTGGGAGTGCGCAGCATGGCGGATGGAGCACGTTTGGGAGTGCGCAGCATGGCGGATGGAACACGTTTGGGACTGCGCAGCATGGCGGATGGACCACGTTTGGGAGTGCGCAGCATGGCGGATGGAGCATGTTTGGGAGTGCACAGCATGGCGGATGGAGCACGTTTGGGAGTGCGCAGCATGGCGGATGGAGCACGTTTGGGAGTGCGCAGCATGGCGGATGGAGCATGTTTGGGAGTGCGCAGCATGGCGGATGGAGCACATTTGGGAGTGCACAGCATGGCGGATGGAGCACGTTTGGGAGTGCGCAGCATGGCGGATGGGCCACGTTTGGGAGTGCGCAGCATGGCGGATGGAGCACGTTTGGGAGTGCGCAGCATGGCGGATGGAGCACGATGGGGGGTGCGCAGCATGGGGGATGGAGCACGATGGGAGGTGCACACCTCCCCCCAACACACACACACACAACACACCACACACACACTGGGAACCACAAACACCGCCGTACACAGACAACGCTGCACACACACAACACCCAACACACAAACACCGCGGCATACATAAATATACGCACATACCACGCAACACACACACATTGCACAAAACATACCTCCCCCCAAAACACACCACACACACACAAACCGCGCAACACACACACACAACGCTACAGACACACAGCGCTCCACAAACAACGCAACACACGCAACACACATACAACACCGCTCTCACCCCCCGTCACACCCAGACAACACCCAGAACATGTACAGCGCCCTACACAAACACTTGGTAACTACACACAACAACATCTATATATATATATAACAAAAATCATACATTAACTACACAATACGTAAATTCTAGAATACCCGATGCGTAGAATCGGGCCACCTTCTAGTTATATATATAATTGTATTTCTGAACATGTTTTTGTAAACAGCTAAAATAACAAAACTTGTGTCACTGTCCAAATATTTCTGGACCTAACTGTATTTCGTTTCAGTAAAAATAAGGAGACAGTTGCGTTCTGTAGTGCTAAGATATGTGTAACAATGAATATGAGAATATAGACATGCATTACTGCTATGGAAAACGTAAAAATTAAGATACACACAAAAATGGCCAGTTTTATGTAAGCCCAGCAGCCAACAAAAAGAGGTCGCCTTGCCGTTGGCTGTTGGGCTCACATAATACTGGCCAATTTTGTGTGCTAAGTATCTCAATTTTTAAATTTTTTTATGCATATTTATATCCCCATATTCATTGATCCATATGTCTTATCTCTACAGAGTGCAACCGTCTCCTTTTTGTTACCATGTTTTATGTTCAGTTTGTACCTGTTCACATTAGAAAGGTAGGAAGTGCCATCAGTCTTTTTTATTAGATTAGCCATGCATTCTGATTGAGCACTCCTGCTCTTCAGCCTCAGGTGATCTTAATTCTTCATTTGCAGGCTCCTGTCTGCCCATAAATTGGAGGTTTTTAAACCCACAGAGAGGCATTAGTTTGATAGGAAGCCAACAAAAAGAGATTGCCTTGCCGTTGGCTGTTGGGCTCACATAAAACTGGCCATTTTTGTATGCTAAGTATCTCAATATGTACATGTTTTTTAATAGCAGTATTGCATATCTATGTGCCTATATTTATTTTTACACATATCTTAGCACTATAGAGTGTAACTTTCTCCTTTTTGTTACTATGTTTCATGTTCAGTTTGCACCTGTTCACATTAGGTTGTGTCATCAGTCTTTTTCTTTAGTTTACGTGGACAGTAAGGCCTCACGTGTCCATTTTTCACACACATGTCCTTTTCGATTTTTTTGGCCACAGAACGCATGCTTTGTATAGTCTTTGGGCCCTTTTCAACTTGCACCTTTTTTTTTTTCATGGACCATCATCCCCCCCTAAAAGAAGACACTGTCCTATTTTGATTGGATCAAACGCACCCATTTAAGTGAGTGAATCCACAACAAAATGGACAGCACACAGATGGCATTTGACTTTCTGTCCAATTTTTACAGACTTGTTGCTGGAAAAAAGACATGTCCATCCGTTTTCTATCTCATATGTGAAAACAGATGGCTCAAAGATGGTAAAAACAGATGCACGGACCTGTCATGCGATGTTTGGCTCGGCACATGTACCGCCCCGTGCTCGGCTGCAACCGAGCCGCTCGGATCCGGGCTCGTTGGTGGGTGGCTCGAGCGTCTCCGGACCCGGGGTCACTTCGCTCTGAAAGGGTGCTGGCGGTACTTAGGGGGGTGGTAGGTAGGTGTATGGCCGGAGCCGTGTCTACGTTCGTGACGCCACCCAGGGGTTGTGGTGAAGGTGGACACCACCGCTTCGGTCACTGGGCACCTGGGGAAGATGGTGATGCAGCAAGGTGTTAACCCCTCCGTGGGCAGTGGTGATGGCCCCGGGACCCGTCGGGGAGAGCTGGGCGATGCAGGGTGATGTGCGCGGCCGGAGGGCGGTCGGGTCCCCCACCCGGATGGTGGTCTCTGCCTTTCTCCTGCACCGTGTTGTGTAGATGTAGACTGCCCGCGCTTCAGCAATGGGAGTCTGCTCCCCGGCTTTGTATATGTCGGAGGAGCCTGTTTGCCTGCAGATGCTGGCCCGTGGGATCTCTCTGCCTGTGCGGTGGCTTTCTATCCCCCTCGGTGGGCTGTTGTCTTCAGTCGGGACTTGGGTGGGAAAGGACCTATAGTCCAGACTGCAATCAGTCAATTAACTCAGTCCAGTGGCTTCTGGACCTCATTTCAGGGTCTGAGTACCCCCCTGTGTGCTCCTGTTTTCGAGTAGGTTCACCGGGTCGGTACCGGCGGGCCACTACCTTGTCCCGGTCCACCATGGTTCCACCGAGCCGTCTTCCCGACTCCTGCAGGCTAGGCCACCGTATGCCTCCTAGCCAAGGTACCAGGGCTACGACCTTGGCACCTGTCAGACTCCTTCACTCCTCACTCTCTACTCTCTACTCAACTCACTGTGTTTCCTGCCTCAGGCCCTCTGAACTCCTCAGTGGGCATGGCCAACCACCTGGCTCTGCCCCCCTGGTGTGTCTATCAAGCTCTGCGGGAGGTGACTAGGGTTTATGGTTTGGCTGGTGTTACCTTGTGTGGGACTGGTGTTGTGCGGGGCGCTATCTGTGACTACCTGGCTAGTCCAAGTCGTCACTCACACACCTGCTGGCACGGCATTGTCAGACTCCGTTCACACCACAGAGTCTAACTAGCAACCTGAGGCTTCTGAATTGTTCAGCCAGAACCGGGCGTTGGCTGGTTTAGGTTCACTGGTCTTCAGCTCTACAAGAGTTAATCCTTGGATACAAGGAAGGAAGAAGTCATTCATTTTGCCCAGGTGCCTACATACCTCAAAAACTAGAAACAAAAAATAGTCAAATGCACTAGTGTGCAGATAAAAAATTCATTTAATAAACAAGCAGTAGTGCAATACAAAGGCATGGATATAAATATCAGTATGAAATAGGTTTACAAGGACAAAGGGGGTGATAAGAATCCCCACATGTGGATGCATGCAAAATCGTATCATATCAGTCACTTATAGCTCACTGGTATGGTCAGTGCTGAAGAACACATATAGCAACATAGTGTAGACAAGGAAATACTAGCTGAAAAAATCGGCATGCCGACTACACATTGGAAGTAAGCAATACAGCAAAAGACCAGAGGCCAGTATGGAGCTTACCAAGGTAACAGGAGAAAAAGCGTGCAGGCACACACAGGGATGGCCTCATGCAGCTGCCTCCTCCTTTTTTAAAGCGCTGCTTCCTTCCTGTATGTGCCGATGATAGCTTCAGCATAAGCTCCAGTGATCCCGGTCTTGGTGATTTTCCATGTGGTGCTGAGTAGTCTGAGTGTTCCCCGGTTGTGCAGTACTTCCTCTCCTTTTGCGTTGCCCTCTCGTACATATTTTGTCTTTCCTGTGTGTTTTGAGTGCTGTGTGTACAAGTTTCCGTTCTTCCTTGTCCGTGTCATTTTGTCTTTGTATTTTCAGGCCCGCTCCGAGGCTGTAGGAGAGGGGGAGTAAGATCAAGGCTTGGACAGGAGTTAGGGTCATGCTGGAGGTTCAGACCTGGCTACCATCAAGCCTACCTTCAAGATAAGGGACAGCTCAAGGTCTCAAATCTGAGGGCCAGCTTTGGGGCCTCTGTCCTGTCATTACATCCCCATGGCAGGACCAAAATGGAATAAAAACCTAATCTTCACACTGATAGGTCTGTTTTTTTATCATATGATAAACAACTGAGATAGCCTTAGGACTTATTGGGGTGTATGAAATAGGGTGGAGACCAGGTTTAAGGGCAGCAAGAGTCATGGGAACAGAGTGAGGGAGGGGAAAGTGGTTTCCTTTATAAAAGCAAAAAATCCTCTGTTCGCTTCCCTTGGTGCCTCTGCACCGGACTGGGATTGGATTAGCGATGCCCAGATCACAACTTTTAAAAAGATTTGTAGTATTGCACTGCAAAAAAATGAGAAATGACAGTAAATTTCTATGAAGCCTGGGCGATCCATCGACTAAATGATGGCTCCATACCAGGAGATACAGGGAGCATAGATGAAGAAGACCTTAGTAAGAAAATAGTAATAGAGCATCAATAGATCTCAGTATAAGGTAAAAGCAAAGAACGGGGACTTTGAAATTATACAAGCCTGGGTGACTGTGACTAAGTGGTAGCTCCGTGACTGTGATTAAGTGGTAGTGCCATTGTACCGCCCCAACGTCAGCAGCCAAGATTGCTCGGATCCGGATCTGCGGTGGCTCGAGGGGTCTCCGGACCCGGGAGGGGTCGTGCGGCCACGCAAAATAAAAGGGGGGTATTTACAGGGGGTTGTATGTTTAGAGTTCGTGACGCCACCCACGGTGTGTGGTAAGGTGGAGTACCACCGCTGCTGTTGGGAGCGCCCGGTGGCGATGGGATGGCAGCCAGGTGTTTAACCCCTCAGTGGGTAGGGGGAATGCCCCAGGGCTCGGTGATGGTAGTGAGGGAATACCGTTGGGGAGGAAAGGGTCACTGCGTACTCACTCAGTCCAATAATGCTGACACCGACAACTTGTAAACCGAAATTCTGAGCACCGCTGCAGCAGGGAGGGAGCACGTCTGGATCCCGTGCCCGATGGTGTTGCTTGTTAGCGTGTGATCTTTTCCTTGGCACCTTATTTACAGGTTTGCCCCGGTAGTATAGAACTAGTCGGGTCCTGCTCACCCGTATGGCTAACGGAGTGAGCTTGCTCTCAGGGTTCACGCTTGGGATTTTCTGGACTGTATATTTGGAAAGTCCTATCCCCCTCGTTGCACTAGTACCCCGATTTTGGAGCGGGTGGATAATGGATCTTGAAGGCTTCATCCTTGTCGGGTGAATTACCAGGACGCTTGAAGCTACTTCCCGGCCTAGGGTCCACGTACCCCGTCGTGCCCTGACCCCTGCCCGGAGATGGCTCAAGGCCGCCGGCTGCCTTCCAAGGCAGTTCCGTGCCCCTTGACACGATCCCCTGCAACCGGGGTTCCAGCTCCTACCAGGCCCAGACCAACGTCTGCCACCTAGTGTTAGCAAGGAGCCCAGCTCCTGACCTCCTCCAACGGACTTGCGACCTCTCCTCCTGAGAGTCACCACTCAACTCCTGCTCCTGACACTCTTGATACTCCCTAACCAACCCCCCAAGTGGGTGGCCCTATTCCCTCAGGCTACCCATTGGTGTGTCTGGTGGGTGTGGTGCAGAGTGTTTCTAGGATTTTGATTAGCTTGTTCTTAGCAACACCAAAGGTCAGGGATCCATAACCAAGGAGGAGGTGGATACTGTGCAGAAGGGCAGATTGCACAATACCCTGTGACGACCTGATAGGCCAGGGCGTTACACCATACTTAATGGCTACTGTATTGTTGCAAAGTCCTCGTAGTTCTAGTAAAAAGGTGAAGAAAAGATCTGGAATGTATTGGCTGATGGGGAAGGAAAACTATAATGGCAGAACAAGGAGAGTTCTTAGAACAGATAAGATGCACTTTTTATAGAGGACCCTTATTTACCTGGTGTAAATCCCATGATTCTCCTGAACGCGGCAATGTTTTTCGCTTGACCCGCACTTCTCCATTTGTGAGATATGGCCTCCAGTTCCTGGTATCTAAATCTAATTTTGTTAGCCAGCGAGGTGTGGTTTTAAATTCTTCTCTATGGGAGTCATACTGTCATGGCGATTCCAGACTCTGTTCCCATTGCAGAGTCTGGCAGGCAATCTGATACTTCTTAGCTGCTCAGCCAGAGTCAGGGGTCGACTGTCCAGTGCTCTCTGGTCTTCGGTTTAACAGGAGTTAATTCCTGCTGGCTGGTGAATGGCTGCTGGGATCACAGGTTCCTGACATCCTTTCACAGCCGCCTCTGCCATATAAAAAAATGGTGGAACCTAGCCTCACATGCTGAATATAGCTCTAGCTTTGCTCCAGCGTTATCAGTCTTTGTGTGTGGTGTTCCAGTTGTTGGTGAACTATTGTTTTGCAATATAGTGTGCTGCTGTTAGAGTGGCAAACGGGGGATATAAAAGTCATCGTAGCTAGAGCTTTTAAATCGCAGCGCAGCCGGGCATTAACCCCTGGCGCCCCAGTCACCACTCCAGTGCAAAACAGTACATTCATCCTCTGAGGCAATAACTTGGACACAGGGAGAATCTTTTCAAAATCCGTAACTTTACTTGGATACTTCTCCACAGCATCTCCTCGCATCTTGCGGGCATCACTTCTGACCCCAGCGGGGTTCCCTTCAGTCTCCATCACAAAATACGATTTTCCAGCCGACCGCTTCCCTGGCACCAGGGTCCCAGTAAGCACCACTAGGCCCCTCATCCCCTGCTCTGACTTCACAATCTGTAGCAGGCTCATTTTCTGCTCACACACTGGCATACACCCTACTCGTAGGGGCACACTAACCGTCAGTTGACTGCGGGGAATCGTTTGGAATTCTTTCCAGGGAACAACCGCCACTCACACTATCCGGACTACAACCCCCAGCAGGGGACGTAGTTATCTTCAGTCCTACAGCTTCAGGACCGGGATGTGAGTTTGACGACGAGGGTCTGATCTAATCAATACTTTGGGCGTCTTCAAACTTGCTCCTTCCTCTGGACTCTCCTACCCTCTCCCTCTTACTTTCACCTTTTATAACCTACTTCCTAACCCCTGTAACTAACCCCTTCCTACCCAAGAAGCACCAGGGAAGCGGTCACTTTGGCCACGCTGCCACCTGGTGGCCATACAATATACATCAACGACTTTATTACACGCAAATATATATCCGTACATAGTCTGTCACTTGTGCGATGGTGGCAGGACCTTGTACCTCCTAACACAGTGGAAATATCCTTGTTGTTGGTTTATTTCCTCCCTGGACTTTACATCTCCCTGAACACGTATTGTGTTTTCCCCTGTGTGTGCTTGCAGTGAGTTTGAGCTTTGGTTTTCCCGTGTCTGTCAGTATTTGTGGGATTCTTTACTCTGGGCCCAGCCCTCTCTGGGGGTGGGGGAGAGGAGGTGTTAGACCAGGGCTGCTCAGGAGTTAAGGCTATGGTGGCGGTTCAGACATGGCTACCATCAAGCCTACCTCTGAAATAGGGGACAATTTAGGGCCCCTAGTCTATGGGCTAGACTAGGTGCCCTTACTCCTAGTTAACATGTAATACCTGTTACACATAATGAGGAGGACTATGCCTATTTGGCTAAAAAGTCTAGATTTATATACTGTGAAGAAAGGATTATATCTCAGGAATAGCGAGGCGCAGGAACAAAAGGAAAACATTGCCGTATTCAGGAGAATAGCAGCATTTACACCAGACTGAAAAACCCTAACATATTTATGAGTGACATTGAATATATGGACACATATGGCGCTGCTGAATTACAAATACTGTGCGCTACAAATGAGTTATCATATTCCGTTATGTGTAATAATTGCTTCTCATTAAGTTTCTTCATGCAAGATGGAGAACACTAATGAAAAGCTCTGGGGTATTCAGTGTCTGCTTAATTATTCAGGCATAAGTTACAGACTGTAAAAAAAAAAGACAAAGGGTGCAATGTTCATTTTACAAAATCTATCAATATAAGGAATACCTGAATGGAAGGTGCAAAATTGCTCAGGTGCTTTAGTGTAGGTTTCATGGATGGCATTGTGACGCCCTGGCAAAACCAGGTAGTCACACATTAGGCCACCGCATAACACCTTCCCTCATCTAGGAAACATACAGCCGACCTGAAACCTTAGTCACCCCCCTCAGGGCAAGACAGGCACACCAGTGGGTGGGACCAGGTGGATTAGGAACGCCCACCTAGGGGTCTAGACAGCCCGGGGTGGGAAAAACAACAGATTAAAGGGGGCTTTACACGCTACGATATCGTTAATGTTTTGTCGTCGGGGTCAAGTTGTCAGTGACGCACATCCGGCGTCATTAACGATATCGCCACGTGTAATACTTACCAGCGACCTTAGGCGACCTCAAAAATGGTGAAAATCGTTCACCATGGAGAGGTCGTCCCAAACTCAAAAATTGGTAAGGGTTGTTTAGCGTTGTGGTTCATCGCTCATGCGGCACCACACATCGCTATGTGTGACACCGCATGAGCGAGGACCGTCTCCTTACCTGCCACCGGCCCCAATGCGGAAGAAAGAGGTGGGCGGGATGTTTACATCACGCTCAGCTACGCCCCTCCGCTTTGATTGGCCGGCCGCTGTGTGACGTTGCGGTGATTTCGCTGTGATGCCGAACGTCCCTCCCCCTTGAAGGAGGGATTGTTCGGCAGTCACAGCGACGCCGCCAACCAGGTAAGTATGTGTGACACTGCGTAGCGATAATGTTCGCTATGGCAGCGATCACAAACAATCGCATGTGCGACGGGGTGGGTACTTACACGGTCGCTATCGCTACAAATTGCTAGCGATATCGCTACCGTGTAAAGCCCCCTTAAGTGTAGAGTTCAAGTTGAAAGGAGTGGAGGCTGGGGCTAGGTGTAGCTCCAGCGGAGGAGAAGCTCAAGTTGAACGGTGCCAGGGTTGAAGCCCTGGTACCTTGGCTAGATGGCAGACGGTGGTCCCCGTCGGCAGGTGACAGGAAGACGGCAGCCGGAGATCCGAGGTGGACCGGGGCAGGGTTGGAGCCCGCCGGTACCGACACTAGAGACCCGACCCGGAAACCGTGCACTGAGGGAGTACTCAGACCCTGAAGCCAGGACCGGAACCAACGGCCTAGCTAATCAACTGATTGAGGGCAGGATTTTAGGTCCTGTCCCAACCAAAGTCCCAAAAGCAGACAACCACCCACAGAGAGGGATAGGGCAACCGCCAGGGCCCATAGATCCCACAGGTCAGCGTCAGCGGGCACGGCTCCTCAGGCACACAAAAAGCCGGGAGCGGACTACCGTGTTCCATACCGGGAAGTCTAAACAAACAACAGAACTAGTGCAGAGGAAAAGACGGCGACCACCACCCCGGGTGGGGGACCAGAGTGCAACCGGCCGCGGTGGCCGGCCACCAGCACCTTGGTTTACCAAAAGACTCGTCTCGTATGATTCATTTAATTGTGAGTAACCAAACACCCCCTGGTACATCTGGGTGCACAGGCCCCTGCCATCGCCATACCCTGCAAAGAGACACTTGGTCCCGGGGCAATCATCCCTACCCACGGAGAGCTTAACATCCAGCTGCCACTACATCTCCCCCGGATGTCCTATAACAGCAGCGGTGGTGTCCCACTTCACCACACACCGTGGGTGGCGTCATGAACTGAATACGGTCAAGCCCGTACAACTACTTTCCCCCTTTTCATTTGGCGTGTCTTCGTGATCCCCGGGTCCGGAGGATCCCTCGAGCCACACAGCGGGTTCGGATCCGAGCAGCCCGGCTGCTACAGGCGTGGGGGCGGCACAGCATCATATGATGAGCCTTCCACAATGGCCACCATGTAAAATACCCTACATGAGCAGCTGTAGTGCCTACTGAAAAAGTTGGTGGAGGTTCAATAATAGTACGGGCCCTTTATAAAGTTCAGTGCTATGCCCCCCTTTTTCCAATGAAGGTTCATTCTTTTAAAATGGGATGTCCAACAAGGTCATATGTAGTTTACAGAGATGATTAAATCAATTTGATGGGAATTTAATTTGCATTGAATATTATGAAATTCACAGGCCCCAGCGAATTTAATCAATTTGCGATTCGATTAGCAAAAATTACCAAAAATAATGGTCGTTTATAATTTGCACATTGCATAAGCCATAAAAGACTTGGCCATACAGGCTTCCCTTGCAGTTATCACATCACATAATGTCTAAGGCGGGCTTTGCACACTACGACATCGCAGGTGCGATGTCGGTGGGGTCAATTTGAAAATGACGTACTTCCGGCATCGCATGCGACATCGTAGTGTGTAAAGGTTCGATGATACGATTAACGAGCGCAAAAGCGTCGTAATCGTATCATCGGTGCAGCGTTGGCGTAATCCATAATTACGCTGACGCGACGGTCCGATGTTGTTCCTCGCTACTGCGGCAGCACACATCGCTGTGTGTGAAGTCGCAGGAGCGAGGAACATCTCCTACCGGCGTCACCGCGGCTTCCGTAGGATATGCGGAAGGAAGGAGGTGGGCGGGATGTTTACATCCCGCTCATCTCCGCCCCTCCGCTCCTATTGGCCGCCTGCCGTGTGACGTCGCTGTGACGCCGCATGACCCGCCCCCTTAATAAGGAGGTGGGTCGCCGGCCAGAGCGACGTCCCAGGACAGCTGAGTCCATGTGAAGCTGCCGTAGCGATAATGTTCGCTACGGCAGCTATCACAAGGATATCACAGCTGTGACGGGGGCGGGGACTATCGTGCTTGGCATCGCAGCATCGGCTTGCGATGTCGCAGTGTGAAAAGTACCCCTAAGGGGAGTACTTTTCTCCATGCGGAGACTGACAAACCAATCTGGCTACCAGTAACGAGTCTTAAGAGCACTATACACACAGAGATAAACTGTGGCAGATCTGTGGTTGCAGTGAAATTGTGGACAATCAGTGCCATGTTTGTGGCTGTGTACAAATGGAACAATATGTCCATGATTTCACAGCAACCACAGATCTGTCAAAGATTTATCTCTGCGTGTAAAGTGGCCTTTATAGCTGCAATGATCTTCTGTGAAATATTCAAATTGTCTCATCAGGGAGGAAGGAGACAAACTCTAGCACCACCTATTGGAAGTAGCAATCTTTAAAGTCAAAAGTTTAACACTAGAAGTCCCAGAAATTTCGAGCTCCATAGGGTTCCAATGGTAGAAATGTTAAATGACCCCTCTCTGGGACTTCTAGTGTTAATGAGCCTTGTCGTGTGACTTAGGATTTTCACCTCAATTTTCAGACACTGAAGAAGCTATTGTGGGATCTAAGGGGATAATATCAAATAAAAAAAGCCTCCACCACCCCTTATGCTATGTTTACATACTATTTTTTGCTGCGTTTTTTGTACACCTCATTTCTTTCAATGGTGAAAAAAAAAACATTCACAGGAGAATGTAATTTTAACATTTTACTACCTTATCTGGGCATGTAGTGGGTGTGACATGGTCAGACACAGCCTGCTTAATTTATGATGGAACGATTCTGAAACTCACAAAGCCAATGTGGAAAATGCAAGAACTGGCAAAAAAAATTGAAGGAAAAGGGTGCCCGTACATCCTGTATTAGACATAAAGGAGGGCGTCATCACATTATGTTAAAAATGCTAGGTAGTGGGACACCTAGGCTAAGTGCAAGGGCTACCAAAAATTAGAAGGAGAGACTGCAATATCCCCTGGAAGACACGTAGAGAAGGGCTTCTGACAACATTTTTTTTATCATTTTTAAGGCGAATGACTCCTACACTGGTAAAGACTATGCACTAAGTGCAACGCAAAAATAGACCATACAAGAGATATAGAAAATGTGGAAATTATAACATAGACCAAAAGAAAAACTCCTAAAAAAATCAATTTTATTTCACTATTAAAATACAAATGATAAAATACATTACCCTATTTGATGCATTTCCATTTGTTAAGATGGCCTTAATGCTTTATGGACCTATCACTAGTACATTGATCTTTCGCTGATGAACCCCAAAAAAAGGGAGAAACGCGTCGGACTTTTCTCTAGCTATATCCCAGCAGATAAGTAACCCTTTGCTGGGATGTTTTATATTTTATTAGGCCTAAGCATATTTTTGTGGCTATTAGTATCTATCTTAACTATTTTGTTATAGGCCTTGATTGATTTTTTTCTCTGGGCAATAGCTTGAGCTCATTGCTCTTTGAGAATTTTTATTTCTATGCTATAATTTGACCTGGGACAATTTGGGATTTCAGCTTATTTATATCTTGGTGATGGATGCCTACTTCAGGGAACAACAGGGTATAGGGATAGTGGAGGGGCAGCCGACGAGGAACAGGGGGGCACCCAAAAACGTATGGTACACCTCCGTTAGTAGGTAGGTGAAATGGAAGAAACAGCTAGTCCCTTGTTAGCCTACCCCTGGCCATTACCTAATAATATCCTGGCTATTAAGCAATTCGGCTGATTTAGACAATACCTCACTATCCCAGTTGTTTGCCCCCCTTTTCTGCACCCAGTTCACATGACGTTTGTCTGAACTGTAGTGATGTGCAATATATCATATAGTATTTTATCATTTGTACTTTAATAGTCAAATAAAATTCATTTTTTTGGAGTTTTTCTTTTGGTCTACTAAGTGCAAGGCCTATGTAAATATTACAAGGAGGGATTGCAATACAGCCAGCAAGAGGCATAGAGGAATCTGATTAAATCCTGGTACTATATTATAAACATTTTGACTTCAAAACTGGTAAAAAGCTATGCATTCAGTGCGAGGCCAAGCTAAAATTACAGATAACAACCTCCGAAACTGGTTATTACCTGCCATTCAACCGACAATCTGCGTGCACTGTTTGACATTCAAGAGTAGAGTCCCACGCCCCCTGCAAAGTGGGACAGGAAGCAAGGTCTCATGGATAAGCATGTTTGTTGTGCTCATGCAGCAGGCACAGATTCACCTGGCCAATGACCACGGCGTGGGCTTGTGCAATCAGCAGCATATCCACATACCTGTCCCTTACCACACCCTTGTGTGACGCCCTGGCGCCGCCAGGTGGTCACAGAGAAACAATTCACCCGACATAACACCATCCCACATCAGGTACCATTTCCCACAAAATCCTAGCCACCCCCCTCAGGGTAGGAAGGACACACCAGTGGGCGGGACCAGGCAGATTGGGAGCGCCCACCTAGGGGTCTTGAGGATCCGGGGGCGGGAACCAGTCAGTTGAGTTGAGTTGAGTTTAGTTCAAGTTCAGATTTGGAAGTGGAAGGAGAGAGAGTGAAGTGAGGAGGAGATCCAAGTTTGAGCCTAGTGAAGGGTAGCCAGGATAGTGGCCCTGGTCTACTGGCTAGGTGACAAGCAGTGGACCGTCTCCAAAGGTGACGGGAGTCCGGTTGCGGGAAATCCAAAGTGGACCGGGACAGGGTTGGAGCCTGCCGGTACCGACAACGGAGATCCGGTTCGGAAACCGTGCACAGGCGGGGTACCTGGACCCTAGTTAGAAGACGGTTGCAAGCCCCTTCTCTAATTAACCAGGCTGGGAGCAAAGTTCTAGACGTTGTTCCAAAGTGTGAGTCCAGATAGAGCGAAACGGCAGCCCACCGCGGGGGATAGGGTATCCGCAAACACCCACTGAGATCCCAAGGGTCAGTTTTCGCAGGCACGACTCCCAACCACAACAGCAGCGGGAGCGGACTTCCCCATACCAGGTTGTCCAGAATTGAGAAAGTTAGAGAGTGCCGGAGGAAGGGACATTGCTACACCAGCCGGGTGTGGGACCCGAGTACACCCGGACGCAGAAGCCGGCCACGGACACCTTGGTTTACCAGCAGACTTGTGTGCAATTATTCAACAGTGAGTACACCAACATCCCCCGGTCCAGCCCGGTGCGCCACCTCCGGCATACATCATTCCCCGTGTCCTGGACACTGAGCCTCGGGTCTTCCACCCCTACCCACGGAGGGGTCCAACACCTAGCTACCACTCCACCGCCCCGGGTGCTTTGCAATAGCATAGGATCTTTGGCCACAGCGTGGCCTGCCATTAACTCTTCGCACCCTGGTCACCTTTCCAGTGCAACACAGCCACAAAAGTCCATACACCCACTGAGACAATAACTCTCACACAAGAGGGTTTCTTCAATCACTGGAACTTTTCTCGTTGGCTTCATACAGAAATCTTCGTCTCGCATATTGCGGTCACAGAGTCCAACCCCAATGGGGTTCCCTCTAGTTTCAAACAACGTCCAATTTTCAGGCTGACAGCTTCCCTGGCACTTAGGCCTCTGAGAGAACCACTAAGCTCCTCACCTCCTGTAAGGACCCTATGCATCCAGTGTCCGAGGTCGACCCCGAAGGTCTCGCCAAATCACTACTATGGGCTTCTTATTCTTTCTCTTCACTGGGGACTCTCCTATTCTCTTCCTAGTGCTTGCCCTTTTTATAAAGTACACCCCTCCCTACCCGTAACCCCTTCTTAACCAAAGGGTACCAGGGAAGCAGTCGCTTGAGCAACATTACCACCTGGTGGCCACACAGCGTTCAGCCTTCAACTTTATTCCTCATTTATACAATGTCTGTTATCTCTGTGGGGGTGGTAGAGCCCTAGACCCCCTTACAAAGCCACCCGGTGACTTAAGAGCAAAACACCGCTTGACAAACCGGGATAAAAATGCTCTGTTTTGTCATTCTGGATGGGGTCTCAGCGGTCGGACCCCCATAATTATTATGTTATCACCAATCCCGTGAATAAATTGATAAGTTGTGAAAACTGGACAACCCCCTTTAAGATTGAGAAAATTCCGATAAAATACCACAAAGTCTCAATATAAGATGAAAGTTGGATTTTAAAGAAAGAAATCATTTTTTTATCCTTTTCTTATGATGTTTTTAGTGTTATTTATGGCGAATACAGAACTTGTTATCTGAAAGAATGCTCCGGCAATTTGTCCCGAGGGAGTGGTTGTCGGTAATCTCCATATATTTCCATGGAAACCGCATTGCCGATGCCGAGTGTTCACACAAATATCACGGCACTTACTGGAGAGCGCATTATCATAATCACACGAGGAGACTCAGTTTATATTATCTTTCTTTCCATACAAAGTTCATATATATTCAGAGGTTCTGGATAATAGAAGATTACATATGGAAATGAGCGTACATCTACATGGCTGTAAGTCACATCGCTATGTGCCATTTCTCGGCAGGAAACAATCTCGCCCCGATGAATGCAGCGCAAACGTTTTACTACTTTGTGTTATTTGATATGGTCAACATTTTGGTCACCTATCAATCAGGCCACTAAGGAGAGTGCCGAAGCATCGTGCTGCCACAATAATCATTGTAGACATTCCCTTTTGCTTTACCTCGCTCCTCTGCGCCTTATCCTCACCCCATCCTTGCTCCCTGAATGTCTGTTTGATCACCATCCAAACATCCTGAAAACTGCCTTTTAAGAAGTTTTGGTAAAGCAGACGATGGAAGGAGAATGGTTAAAAACTGCGCTACCATTATAAGAAGATGAACGTAGGATCCTGGGAAAGTGATTTATTCAACACTTTTTGGAGTGGATACACCTTCTTCAGGACTATCACATGTGAACGTCCTGAAGAAGGAGTATCCACTCCGAAACGCGTTGAATAAATCCCTTTCTCAGGATCCTGCGTTCATCTTCTCATAACAGGAGGGCGCCTTTTAACCATTCTTCTTCCATTGTTTGTGTGACGCCCTGGCGCCCCCAGGTGGTCACACATAGCATAGGCCCCCGCATAACACCATCCCTCACAGGGTTACACCAAAGCCAACAAAACCCTACTCACCCCCCCCCCAGGGTAGGACAGGCACACCAGTGGGCGAGACCAGGCGGAAGGACAATGCCCACCTAGGGGTCTAGAGAACCCGGGGGAGGGAAAAGAGTCAGTTACGTTCTGAGTTCAAAGTGAAAGGAGTAGGAGTGAGAAAAGAGAAGGTCAAGTGCAAGTGAAGTCAGAGAGCCAAGGCGTCGAGGTTGGAGCCCCGGCGTTCAGGTTAGGTGGCAGACGGTAGTCAGTGTCTGAATAGGATAACTGAAGTGAGCACTAATATATATATATGAGTGCAAGCCAAAAATACATACTATATATAAGTATATAAGTAGTCAGTGTCTGACAGGAGACGGGAAGATGGCTGCCGGAGATCCGAGGTGGACCGGGGCAGGGTAGGAGCCCGCTGGTACCGATACTGGAGAAGTGACCCAGAAACCGTGCTCAGAGGGGGTACCTGGACCCTGAAGCAGAGACCAGAACCACCGACTTTGTTAATTAACCAGTTGAGGACAGGATTACAGGTCCTGTCTTACCCAAAGTCCCAAAAGCAGCCCAGCAGCCCACCGAGAGGGATAGGGCATCCGCCAGGGCCCCCTTAGATCCCACAGGTCAGAGTCTGTGGTCAAGGCTCCCAGCAGAGGATCTGGGAGCGGACTCCCAAGTTCCATACCGAGAAGTCCAAAAGAGAACTAAAGTAGTGCAGAGGAAAGTGACATAGACCATCACCCCGGGTGAGGGACCAGAATACACCCCACCGCGGAGCTCCGGCCACTGGCACCTTGGTTTACCACGGACTTGTGTGATTTCTTCAATAGGGAGTACACCAACATCCCCCGGTCCGTCCGGGCGCGCCGGCCCCTGCAATCACCATCCTCAGCACAGAAACACTAGGCCCCGGGGCATCCACCCCTACCCACAGTGGGTTAACAACAGCTAGCTGCCATCCCAACACCCCGGGTATTCCCCAATAGCAGCGGTGGTACCCCATTTTACCACACACCGTGGGTGGCGTCACGGACTGTATACAATATCCCCACATACCATTATCCCCTTTTTATTTCGAAGTGTCCACGAGACCCCCGGGTTCGGTGACCCCTCGAGCCACACTACAGATCCGGATCCGAGCAGCCCGGCTGCTGACGTGGGGGTGGTACATTTGTTTTTCCATACTGTTGGGGCAGCTACAGCTGTCATTTCAGCTATTCCGGTGGTTGTGTCTCACACAGGTGAGCAAGCCTTTGCCTCTAATCATTTTTATCTTCTCCACAGAGACTTTCTATTGAGAAGCTCTATCAGCGGCTAAGTAATTTTCCAACTTATTTTTTCGGCAAACCTTACGGATATTGTGGGATGTAAGACATTTGGATCTTGTCTTCTTCAGGAACGAATCTCCCATAATATCTCTAGCTATGGCATCTTCAGTCACTGGCATCTTTAATGCAACTCAATAGGCTTCCCATTGAATTGAAATAAAAAGTAATTAACCCCTTCAGCCCCCGGGCACTTTCCGTTTTTGCGTTTTTGTTTTTTGCTCCTTTTCTTCCGAGAGCCGTAACGTTTAAATTTTTCTGTCAATCTTGCCATATGAGGGCTTGTTTTTTGCGGGACGAGTTGTGCTTTTAAAAGAAGCCATAGGTTTTACCATATAGTGTACTGGAAAACAGCAAAAAAATTACAAGTGTGGAAAAACTGTAAAAAGAGTGTGATCGGACAATAGTTTTTGGGATGTTCTATTCACCGTGTTCACTATATGGTAAAACTGAAGTATCTGTGTGATGCCTCAGGTCGGTGCGAGTTTGTAGACACCAAACATGTATAGGTTTACTTGTATCTAAGGGGTTAAAAAAAATCACAAGTTTGTCCAATAAAAGTGGCGCACGTTTTGCGCCATTTTCCAAAACACGTAGCGTGCTCATTTTTCTATGGCTCAGTGATGGCTTATCTTTTGCGTCTCAAGCTGACATTTTTAATGGTACCATTTTTGCGCAGATGCTACGTTTTGATCGCCTGTTATTGCATTTTGCGTAAAACATGCGGTGACCAAAAAACGTAATTTTGGCGTTTGGAATTTTTTTGCCACTACGCCGTTTACCAATCAGATTAATTGATTTTATATTTTGATAGATCGGGCGATACCAAATATGTGTGCATTTATTTATTTTTTAACCCTTTAATTTTCAATGGGGTGAAAGGGGGGTGATTTGAACTTTTAGGTTTTTTTTTTTTTTTTTATTTTTTAAGACTTTTTTTTTACTTTTTTTTTTATTTACTAGTCCCCCTAGGGGGCTATAGCGATCAGCAATCCGATCGCTCTTATCTATCTGCTGATCACAGCTATACAACTGTAAACAGCAGATACGGTCACTTCCTGTTTCATTCAGCTCCGTGCCGAGTGAAAACGAAAGTGAAACGTCAAAGCTGCAGGCGTCATCACATGACCCTGTGCTACCATGGCGACCACCGAAAGTCACGTGCTCACGCACGTGACTTCCGGTGGGGGCGGCGGTAAGTAAAAATCATGGCCGCGCGCATATAGATTTAAGGGGTTAAATGTTGCCAGTGGAAGCGATTCCACTCGCAACATGCAGGCACACATGTCAGCTGTTGAAAACAGCTGATATGTGTGACGACCGCCGCCTGCCCGCGGCAGGGGGCGGGGCTTAACGTGACACGCTCCATGACGGATAGATCCGTCCAAGGTCGTGAAGGGGTTAAAATAGATTCCTAAATGCCTTTAATTAGAAAATCACACTTGTTTGGTTTACGGAGGTCATTTCTCTGGAATATAAAGTGTCCGCAAATCTTGTTACACCCAACTTGTTGACCTAAACATTCCCTTGAACTTCAATAGGACAGGTGCATGTGCAGTAAGAAGCACCACTCCCGCCACTCATATTTTAGCAATATATGCTCCCAGTGGTTGTCATAGAGTTGTAACGGGGTGCCAGGGGTGCCTCGGGGATTGTAGTCGTGGCCCCGGTCTCGCTCAGGCTAACCCCCGGCTCCGCCGTCACTATTGGGACGGGAGGTGACTTGGTGGGGCAGAGTGTGGTGGTGCAGATGTCGCCGTCAGTTGTACAAAGACTCTGTAGACGTGGGTCAATTGAACCAGCAGGCTTGTTTATTGAGCACTTCTCCATCACAGCGGCAAAAACACAGCAGATGACTTCACACTTTTGCTAGGGGGAAAAAAACTGTTCCTGACGTCTCCTCCAGTGGGGATGTGCCCGGCTAATCCACTTCACCTGGCTCCCACTCCGGCTAGAACAGACTGGACCCACACCAGTACTGCTTCACACTTGAGGTTACGCCTTCTCTTCTTTTCTCCGGCTTTCCTATTCACCCAGCTCCCACACTCTGCCCCTTCTGCTTCTTCTCTCCCGTCCCGGACTCAACTGCCTCTGGTTCTAACTTTTTCCTTAACAACTCCCCTTTCTGCTGCCGGCTCCTCCTTTCCTCTGCCCTGTTTCTGTGGAGACAGCCGTCCCACCCGGCCACTAGGGGGACCCACTAAAACAGTGTAATTACAATAAAACATTTTTATTAAATAGCATCTATATTAACTACAACACTACACCTCCTTGTAAGGGGTCTGCCCACCCCTTACATAGTGATGCCTATTACCCTGTTTCCAAAAAAGTTGGGAGATTGTGTAAAATGTGATGAAAACCTGAATGCAATGATTTGGAAATCTCTTACAGACCTCCCCTACCATGGAAAGCTTCAAGAGGAACCTCAAGACCCACCTCTTCCAACAAGCCTACAACCTACAACAGCCCTCAGTCCAGTAGACCACTGCGCAACCAGCTCTGTCCTCACCTATTGTACCCTCACCCATTCCCTGTAGACTGTGAGCCCTCGCGGGCAGGGTCCTCTCTCCTCCTGTAGACTGTGAGCCCTCGCGGGCAGGGTCCTCTCTCCTCCTATACCAGTCTGTTTTGTACTGTTAATGATTGTTGTACGTATACCTTCTTTGACTTGTAAAGCGCCATGGAATAAATGGCGCTATAATAATAAATAATAATAATATTATTCTCATCACAGTTCTGCATTGTCGGCAGCTGGTCCATCAACTGAATTTTTCTTCTGCAAAGCCATTGTGTTGCTGAAATATACAAAGCCTTCCCTGAAAAAGACATTGTCTGGATGCAACATATGTTGTTTTAAAACCTCCATATAGTGCTCAACATTGATAGGTACCTTCCATGTGCATTCTAACCAAGTCATAGGCATTAATATAGCCCCATATCATAAGAGATGCAAGAACTGTGCACTGATAACAAGCTGGATGGTCCTTCTCGGCTTAAGTCCAAGTTTTCTTAAGGAATATCAACTTTTCATTCATCTGACCTTAGAACAGTATTCCATTTTGCCTCAATCCACAGTCCAGAGAGAAGAGCATTATTTCTGGATTGTGTGATGAAGCATTAATGTGCATGTGTGGCTTACAAAGTGAACTGTGTTCATAGACCGTAATTTCTGGAAGTATTCCTGAGCCCATGCAGGGATTTCTATGACCGAATCATGCCTGATTTTAATGCAATGCTGCCTTAGAGCCTGTAGATCACGAGCCTCCAAAATTGATAGTTGGCCTTGTCACTTGTGCACATGGACTTCTCCAGAATCTATGAATTTTATGAAGATATGGTGCCATCAATTTCTAAATGAGTTTTTTCAATTTAAATGAAAAAATGTCCAGTGTTCACCTTCTGATCTGTGTCCTACATTTTTTGTGAATAAAATATGGCTATAAAATATTATCAAATCATTGTATTCTTGTTTTTTTTACATTTCACACAGGAGCCCAATTGTTTTTGAATTGGAGTTGTAAAACTGGAGATACCATGTGTGCTGAGTTAAGAAGAAGCTGCCCACACTGCTGTCCACCCTGTCTGTCTAATCTAATACTGGAGATACCAGGAGTGCTGAAATAAAGAGATTGCTCACACTGCTCCCCACCCAGTCTTTCTCACTTAATACTGGAGATATCAGAGGTGCTGGGGTAAGAAGAGGCTGCTCACACTACTGCAGATCTGTCACGCTCCCCGGGTCCTCGGCTCCCCTCCCCGGGTCCTCAGCTCCGCTCCCCGGCTCACCTGCCACGCTCCCCTCGTCCCAGCCTCCGGTGCCCGTCCTCCATAGGTCCTCTGGTCGCCGATCCCGGCGTCCGACATCTTCCCAGGTCCTGGCCGGCTCTCCTGCGTCCTCCTCGCAGCCTCCTTCCCTGGCTTCTGGCACCCGGGCCGCGCGCATGCGCATTAGGGCACGCGCGCGGTCACTGACCCTTTCTTAAAGGGCCAGCGTCCAGTAACAGGAAATGAGGTTAGTCAGGTTCAGGGTATAAAGGGGGTTCTTGTCCAAGGGGGCGGGGCCTGATCTTCGTGTTCCCTGAGCTAGGAGTCAGGTCTCCTGGTGTTTATGTGCCTGTACTCACCTATCTCTCTTTGTAGAGCCGTACCTGCCTCGCCATCCAGTCTGCCGTATCCCGAACCCCGCACGCTGTCCGTCTGCCATCCGACAGCACCTGCCATCTCGGATCCCTGCGGTGACCCGTCATCTTGCTCCAGAGGTTCCGGACTCCGCCTGATATCATCTCGGCCTCCGAACCTGAGCTACGTCACCAAGACTACCTTCTGTGACTCCGTGGTCCCAGGGACTCCTCCGCTGTCTTCACTTGCACGGACTATCCTGCTGCCCTTCAGTGCTTCAGCTGCCGGACTCCCTACCTCCATCTTAGAGTTCGGTCCAGTGGATCCACCTCCTGGGTCTGCCCGACCGCCCGGCCGTGACAGTAAGATCAGGCCATGGATCCCGCTGCTGCACTAATGGCCCTGCAAGAGGAACTCCAACGCCAGCGTGAAGTCCAGACCCGCATGCTGCAATTCATGACCTCCGTGGACACCCGCCTGTACACATTACAAGCATCAATGACGCCTGCGGCACCCAGGTCCCCCGCCAGGCAAGCCATGGCTCCCGTACCAGTGGCAGCCTCTTCAGATGCTTCCCGACTCCGTTTGGCGTCACCTCCTCGGTATGCTGGAGATCCCAAGACCTGCAGGGGCTTCATAAACCAATGTTCCCTTCACTTCACGCAGCTGCCACATCTGTTCGCCTCCGACCAAGCCAAGGTCGCCTTTATAATGTCCCACCTAGAGGGCGAGGCGCTGGCGTGGATGAACCCCTTGTGGGAGAAGGAGGACCCCATGACCAAGGATCTTCAACAGTTCCTACAGGCCTTCCGCAGTACCTTTGACGAGCCAGGACGCGCCTCTGCCTCTGCTTCATCACTCCTCCGCCTACGTCAAGGGACACTGACGGTGGGTCAATACGCCATCCGTTTCCGCACTTTGGCTTCAGAACTCGGGTGGAATAATGAGGCCCTAACAGCCGCCTTCTGGGAAGGACTCTCGAGTCGCATCAAGGATGAGTTGGCGGGTCGGGACGTGCCCTCCACCCTAGATGCACTGATCGCCCTAGCAACTCGTGTGGACATACGTTTTCAGGAGCGCTCCAAAGAGCTATCTCGGGAGAGACGCCCGGTACGGCATTCTCCTCCTCCGCAGAAGTCCTCCGTTCCTCAGTCATCAACAGCTGGGATTCCCGTCCACGAGCCCATGCAGATCGACCGAGTGCGGCAGTCTGAACGACGTCGAGCAGAGCGGCTCGCCCAGGGCCTCTGCTTTTACTGTGGTGAGGACACCCACCTGCTACGCTCCTGTCCAGAGAGGCCGGGAAACTCCAAAGCCTAGGGTTGGTAGGAGAGGCCACCCTAGGTGCTGGGACCCTCTCTGACCCAGTTACATGGACAGTACAAGTGACCACGGGAGAGACGCGGTTCACGGCTGATGCCTACCTCGATTCCGGGGCAGCAGGCAATTTCATCCAGCAGGCCACGGTGGACAAGTACCGGGTGCCTGTCATGCCACTCGACAAACCCCTAGTGATTGCCTCGGTGGATGGGAGGCCTCTCTCTGATACCATCTCCTTGATCACCAGGCCTGTCGAACTACGCATCGGTGCTCTTCACACCGAGAACATCGCTCTCTACGTTCTCCCACACATGTCCCACCAGATCCTGTTGGGACTCCCATGGTTGCGGACACATGAACCATCGGTTAGCTGGGGTACTGGCGAAGTCACCCGTTGGGGCCCTTCGTGTCATGAGAGGTGCCTAAAGTCCATACCACCCCTCCGACGACCTCCGGTTCCTGAGACCCTAACGGGGCTGCCTTCGGCCTATTGGTCCTTTGCCGATGTCTTTGACAAAAAGGAATCCGAGGTACTGCCGCCACATCGTCCATACGATTGTGCCATTGACCTGCTTCCAGGGACAACCCCACCTAGAGGACGGATATATCCTTTATCTCCAGCCGAAACCAGGGCCATGTCAGATTACATCTCAGAGAGCCTAGCAAGAGGGTTCATTCGGAGATCCTCCTCTCCTGCTGGAGCAGGTTTCTTCTTTGTCAAGAAGAAAGAGGGAGACTTACGCCCATGCATAGACTACCGGGGTCTCAATCAAATTACCGTGAAAAACAAATACCCCCTGCCGCTCATTCCCGAATTATTTGACCGGCTTAGAGGAGCTCGTGTGTTCACCAAGCTGGATCTTCGGGGTGCTTACAATCTGGTACGCATCCGCTCTGGTGACGAATGGAAAACCGCGTTTAATACGCGCGATGGACATTATGAGTACTGCGTGATGCCCTTCGGTCTGTGTAACGCTCCTGCCGTCTTCCAAGAACTGGTGAACGACGTGTTTCGGGACCTTCTCTACATCTGTGTGGTTGTTTATCTAGATGACATCCTTGTCTTCTCTCCGGACCTCCAAACCCACAGAGAAAACGTACAGCTGGTCTTACAAAGACTGAGAGAGAATCGCCTGTACGCAAAGTATGAGAAGTGTGTCTTTGAGCAGTCTTCCCTCCCCTTTCTGGGGTACATCATCTCTGATACTGGACTGCAGATGGACCCCAAGAAGGTCTCCGCCATCATCAACTGGCCTCCGCCTTCTGGACTGAAGGCAATCCAACGCTTCCTGGGATTCGCCAACTACTACCGCCAGTTTATCCCGCACTTCTCTGCCTTGACCGCTCCTCTCTCCGCTTTGACCAAAAAGGAGGCTAATCCTAAGGACTGGTCACCTGCGGCAGACGCCGCATTTTGTTCTTTGAAGCGAGCATTCGCCTCCGCCCCTGTACTCCACCGACCGGAGTTAAACCGCCAGTTCACCTTGGAAGTGGATGCCTCCTCCTCAGGAGCCGGAGCAGTGCTCATGCAAAAATCCTCCTCCGGGAAGATGGTGACCTGCGGTTTCTTCTCTAAGAGCTTCTCAGCACCCGAACGTAATTACACCATCGGTGACCGAGAACTACTGGCGGTCAAACTGGCTCTGGAGGAGTGGCGCTACCTCCTGGAAGGAGCAGTGTACCCCGTGATTATCTACACGGACCACAAAAACCTGGAATACCTGCGGTCCGCTCAGCGACTGAACCCACGGCAAGCCAGGTGGTCCTTATTCTTTGCCAGGTTTGACTTCCAGCTCCACTTCCGACCAGCGGACAAGAATGTACGCGCTGATGCCTTGTCTAGGTCTCTCATGCCCATGGAACAGGAGGAAGAGACTATCCAGCCTATCATCTCTCCTAGCAAGATTGTTCCGGTGGCTCCTGTCACTCTGGCCCAGATACCACCTGGGAAGACCTATGTCTCGGAGACCGACAGGCTAACGGTCTTACACTGGGGTCATACCTCAAAAACAGCCGGCCATGCAGGCCAGAAGAGAACATGGGGTGCGATTGTACGCCATTACTGGTGGCCATCTCTTCGCACGGACGTCGCCGCCTTTGTCTCGGCCTGCTCCTCTTGTGCCAGAAACAAGACGCCCAAACACCTCCCACATGGCCGCCTTCTGCCTCTGCCGATACCTTCGATTCCGTGGCAACACATAGCAATGGACTTTATTACGGACTTACCATTGTCATCTGGGCACACAGTCATATGGGTCGTGGTGGACCGGTTCTCAAAAATGGCCCATTTCGTTCCTATGGCTGGACTGCCCTCTGCTCAGGAACTCGCGGACGCTTTTATACAACACATCTTCCGCTTGCATGGCTTTCCATTACACATCGTATCAGACAGAGGAACTCAGTTCACCTCCCGCTTCTGGAGGGCTCTCTGTAACCATCTGGGAGTGACTCTGGACTTTTCATCTGCATACCATCCTCAGTCTAATGGCCAAGTAGAGAGGGTCAATCAAATCTTGACCTCATTTCTACGTCACTATGTTAACGCCCATCACGACGACTGGTCCGCTCTTCTACCTTGGGCTGAATTCTCCCACAACCACCACATCAGTGAGTCGTCCTCCTGCTCTCCCTTCCATGTTGTTTACGGACTTCAGCCTTCCATCCCATTGCCTGTATCCCCCTCTTCGGATGTCCCTGCTGCAGATACAGTAGCCCGTGACTTTGCCACCATTTGGGACTCTGTCAAGGTGTCTCTAGGACGTGCTTCCCTGCGGATGAAGAGACACGCAGACAAGAAACGCCTGGATCCTCCGTGTTTCTCTCCTGGAGACCTCGTCTGGCTTTCTTCCCAGTACGTCCGCCTGAAGATACCTTCATACAAGCTGGGTCCTCGCTACATTGGGCCGTTTAAAGTCCTCACCAGGATCAATGAGGTCTCCTACAAGCTGCAGCTCCCGGCCACGATGAGGATACCCAACTCGTTCCACGTCTCCCTGCTCAAGCCGGTGGTCCTTGGTCCCTTCTCCGCTGCTGCCAGTCCAGCTCCTCCACCTATTGCCGATGATGACATCTATGCGGTAAGGGATATCGTGGCCATGAAGACCGTACGAGGTCGGCAGTTCTTCCTGGTGGACTGGGCAGGGTATGGTCCTGAGGATAGGTCCTGGGAGCCCAGGGAGAACGTAGGCACTCCTCTTATCCGTGCCTTCATGTCCCGGTTGCGGGGAGGGGGGCGTGGGGGGGGGGGGTACTGTCACGCTCCCCGGGTCCTCGGCTCCCCTCCCCGGGTCCTCAGCTCCGCTCCCCGGCTCACCTGCCACGCTCCCCTCGTCCCAGCCTCCGGTGCCCGTCCTCCATAGGTCCTCTGGTCGCCGATCCCGGCGTCCGACATCTTCCCAGGTCCTGGCCGGCTCTCCTGCGTCCTCCTCGCAGCCTCCTTCCCTGGCTTCTGGCACCCGGGCCGCGCGCATGCGCATTAGGGCACGCGCGCGGTCACTGACCCTTTCTTAAAGGGCCAGCGTCCAGTAACAGGAAATGAGGTTAGTCAGGTTCAGGGTATAAAGGGGGTTCTTGTCCAAGGGGGCGGGGCCTGATCTTCGTGTTCCCTGAGCTAGGAGTCAGGTCTCCTGGTGTTTATGTGCCTGTACTCACCTATCTCTCTTTGTAGAGCCGTACCTGCCTCGCCATCCAGTCTGCCGTATCCCGAACCCCGCACGCTGTCCGTCTGCCATCCGACAGCACCTGCCATCTCGGATCCCTGCGGTGACCCGTCATCTTGCTCCAGAGGTTCCGGACTCCGCCTGATATCATCTCGGCCTCCGAACCTGAGCTACGTCACCAAGACTACCTTCTGTGACTCCGTGGTCCCAGGGACTCCTCCGCTGTCTTCACTTGCACGGACTATCCTGCTGCCCTTCAGTGCTTCAGCTGCCGGACTCCCTACCTCCATCTTAGAGTTCGGTCCAGTGGATCCACCTCCTGGGTCTGCCCGACCGCCCGGCCGTGACAAGATCCAGTCTATTTGGTCTAATAGTGGAGATACTAGGGGTGATGAGGTAAAAAAAGGCTGCTAACACTGCAGGCCACCCATTCTTTCTGATCTAATACTGTCAATACCAAGGGTGCTGAGGTAAGAAGAGGTTGCCCACACTGCTGTACGCCCTGTCTACCTGGTCTAATACTGGAGATGCCAAGGATGCGGAGGTAAGAAGAGGCTGATCACACTCCTGTTCACACTTTTTTCTGACCTAATACTAGATATACCATTAGTTGTGAGGTAAGATGAGGCTGCTCACACTGCTGTCCACCAGGTCTATCTGATCTAATACTAGCGATACCAAGAGTGCTGAGGTAAGACGAAGCTGCTCACACTAGTGTTGATCCTTTCTTTCTGACCTAATTTTGGAGATACCAGGAGTGCTGTGGTAGGAATAGGTGGCTCACATTGTTGTCCACCATGACTAATTAATCTAGTACAGCATTTACTAGTGGTACTGAGGTAAGAAGAGGCTGCTCACACTGTGTTTATCCTGATCAATCTAATACTGGAGATACCAGTGGTACTGAGGTAAGAAGAGGCTGGTTACATTGCTGTTCACCATGACTATCTGATCTAATACTGGATATATACCAGGGGTACTGGGGTAAGAAGAGGCTGCTCACACTGTGGTTTACCCTGACCAATTTAATACTGGAGATACCAGTGGTACTGAGGAAAGAAGAGAGAAAACAATGACCAGGACGGCCGGACCTTATAATGAAATGATGCATGTACCCCAGAACATAATAGAATGAGAACAGAGACACCAGGGGGCTATACCATGCTAGTAGAAGAAAAGTAATCAAACACTGTTTAAGAAAGTATATCAGTTTTATTGTACAAAAATGTGCAACATTAATTTTATAAAACAGTGAAAGTATAACAGTAGATAAGTGGTTAATAGTTATAAAAACCAGCAAGAGAGGTGAAGAGGAGAAATGTCCCACAGAAAGGACGGAAGACTGACCCCAACAATAGCCACAGAGTCAAAATAATAAAGAAAACCACCAATGCAAATAGGGCAGGGAAACATGGAAAGTGGTTAAATCCCTAGTGCATTGGTGGTAGTCAGTCAGAATGAAGAAGCCTACCTGTATATAAGTAAAGAAGGGCTGAAGGGGAAAGCCTGCCGTCCAAGGTGTGGGACCGGTCCCGACACGTGTTTCAGTAACTGCTTCAGGAGACCGGGAGGTGGTACTTGAGGTAAGAAGAGGCTGCTCACACTGTGGTTTACCCTGACCAATTTAATACTGGAGACACCAGTGGTACTGAGGTAAGAAGAGGCTGCTAACACTGCTGTTCACCATGACTATCAGATCTAATACTGGATATATACCAAGGGTACTGAAGTAAGAAGAGGCTGCTCACACTGTGGTTTACCCTGACCAATTTAATGCTGGAGATAACAGTGGTACTGAGGTAAGAAGAGGCTGCTAACACTGCTGTTCACCGTGACTATCTAATCTAATACTGGATATATACCAGGGGTACTGAGGTAAGAAGAGGCTGCTCACACTGTGGTTTACTCTGACCAATTTAATACTGGAGATTCCAGTGGTACTGAGGTAAGAAGAGGCTGCTAACACTGCTGTTCACCGTGACTATCTGATCTAATACTGGACATATACCAAGGGTACTCAGGTAAGAAGAGGCTGCTCACACTGCTATCTACTATGTCTGATCTAATATTAGAAATATTTCTATGGTACCTGGTGATCGAATGATTTTGGAGTACAAATACATTGTTTAAAAATACACAGTGAAAACCTATAAAACATCTTTAGGAGAAAAATTAAATAAAAAAAAAAGTCCACACTGCAGAAAATAAATAAATAAAGCGCTAAATAATAAGAACATATAAAATAACAAAAAATGTCCTGCAAGAAACAAAGCCTCATACAGAAATAGCAGGAAAAAAAAAAAGATTATAAGTTCTAAAAAGAGGAGAGGCAAAAACGGAAAACAAAAACAAAAATTAGTCGCTGATTAGGGTCCTTTTTGGCCTATTCATTAAGTGGATAAAGATTTTTAGGAATGTGTTACGACTTTTCTTTATCCTTTTTACTGTAACCGCCCCAAGCATATGTAATGTCTGTGATTATTAATGCAAAAGCTTAATAAAGTTGTGCAGCTGTCTAATATAGTCGCTTTTATCAAGAGCTCTGAATTTCAGCCACTGAATGACAGCATTCTTAAATCCATGTGTGTGTGTATATAGCAGTAGCCAGTAGGTGGAGCTCTTGCGCGGGAGAAATGGATATAATGCCCATGAACACCCTTATTATGCATCATTTCTAAGCTTACAGCGGGCGCTGCAGAAAGCAACATCCACTCTACCTGACTAGGAAAATCCTCTAATTGGTCACAGTTGTTGTCCTATCAAGTCATTTAGCTTGTTACATGCGGCAAGATGGATCTGTGGAATATTCCCGGGTTATCTAATATCACTCCAAACAGCTGTTGCTAAATTTTTGTCAAAAATAATCCTTTAGATTGGTGAGGATTTATGATCATATCAAGATGTGCAGGGGAAGAAATTCAGATTCTGCTGAGCTTCTTATTGATTTTACCGTCTAGATAAAATGATAATTTTTGTTCCTTTTTTGTACTGTTAGCGCCATCATACCATTAAAGCCTCCACCTCAGCAAGTCGTAACGGTTAAAACGTAGGTTTGTCTGTGGCTATAAGTTTATATGTAGGTCACCCCCATTGGGACATGCCTTATCGCTATGAATTCCCTTTACTGCTGCTTATTCCTGAGCTTTCCTTCATTACAGTCAGATACACAGCAATTTATCTTCATTGAAACCTAAAATGCATCTCCTGTTTCATAAGAGACTCCAACTACTGCTCCAGCCTCCCACCATGATTTACACTGCAGATCTGCTTTTTCAGATTGGCTTTTGTGGATAAGCGCACAAGCTCACCTGGTAGTCAGGGTATTCCACTTTTTTTTATTTTTTTTAAATAATCTTTCCAGAATATTCTGTTATGTATGGGTATATGAGGAATAACTCTATTTCTGGACTTTATATGACTATTTGACTAATTTTGAACATTTTTATCAGTTTTCTCCCTGTGCAGGCTCTACCTCTAATTTTCAGTTGCCTTTGAGCTGGTGGAGATTGGGAGAATACAATATATTTTTCTATATGCTTTTCTACTGTAAGAATACAATATATATATTTTTCTATATGCTTTTCTACTGTAAGAATACAATATATATATTTTTCTATATGCTTTTCTACTGTAAGAATACAATACATATATTTTTCTATATGCTTTTCTATAACTAAGCTTTCTTTTGTATAAGAGTAACAAGATAGAGCCTGTTTACACTGCAGATCTGCTTTTTCAGATTGGCTTTTGTGGATAAGCGCACAAGCTCACCTGGTAGTCAGGGTATCCCACTTTTTTTTATTTTTTTTAAATAATCTTTCCAGAATATTCTGTTATGTATGGGTATATGAGGAATAACTCTATTTCTGGACTTTATATGACTATTTGACTAATTTTGAACATTTTTATCAGTTTTCTCCCTGTGCAGGCTCTACCTCTAATTTTCAGTTGCCTTTGAGCTGGTGGAGATTGGGAGAATACAATATATTTTTCTATATGCTTTTCTACTGTAAGAATACAATATATATATTTTTCTATATGCTTTTCTACTGTAAGAATACAATACATATATTTTTCTATATGCTTTTCTATAACTAAGCTTTCTTTTGTATAAGAGTAACAAGATAGAGCCTGTTTACACTGCAGATCTGCTTTTTCAGATTGGCTTTTGTGGATAAGCGCACAAGCTCAACTGGCAGTCAGGGTATTCCACCTTTTTTTTTATTTTTTTTTTAATTATCTTTCCAGAATATTCTGTCATGTGTGGGTGTATGAGGAATAACTCTATTTCTGGACTTTATGTGACTATTTGACTAATTTTGAACATTTTTTATCAGTTTTCTTCCTGTGCAGGCTCTACCTCTAATTTTCAGTTGCCTTTGAGCTGGTGGAGATTGGGAGAATACAAAATATTTTTCTATATGCTTTTCTACTATAAGAATACAATATATTTTTCTATATGCTTTTCTACTGTAAGAATACAATATATATATTTTTCAATATGCTTTTCTACTGTAAGAATACAATATATATATTTTTCTATATGCTTTTCTACTGTAAGAATACAATACATATATTTTTCTATATGCTTTTCTATAACTAAGCTTTCTTTTGTATAAGAGTAACAAGATAGAGCCTGTTTACACTGCAGATCTGCTTTTTCAGATTGGCTTTTGTGGATAAGCGCACAAGCTCACCTGGTAGTCAGGGTATTCCACTTTTTTTTTGTAATAATCTTTTCAGAATAATCTGTCATGTGTGGATATATGAGAAATAACTATTTCTGGACTTTATATGACTACTTTTTACCATTTTGATCAGTTTTCTCCAGACACTACCTCTAATTTTCAGTTGTCTCTGAGCTGGTGGAGATTGGGAGAATACAATATATTTTTTTATATGCTTTTCTACTGTGCGAATACAATATATATATAATTTATTATTATTATTTATTATTATAGCGCCATTTATTCCATGGCGCTTTACAAGTGAAAGAGGGTATACGTACAACAATCATTAACAGTACAAAACAGACTGGTATAGGAGGAGAGAGGACCCTGCCCGCGAGGGCTCACAGTCTACAGGGAAAGGGTGATGGTACAATAGGTGAGGACAGAGCTGGTTGCGCAGTGGTGTACTGGTCTGAGGGTTATTGTAGGTTGTAGGCTTGTTGGAAGAGGTGGGTCTTGAGGTTTCTCTTGAAGCTATATATATATATATATATATATATATATATATATATATATATATTTCTATATGCTTCTCTATAACTAAGCTTTCTTTTTGTATAAAAGTAACAAGATAGAGGCTGTTTTCTAATTATTGCTGCATATCAGGGAGCATGGCAAAACAAAATTCCAAAACTGCATGACTGGTTATTAAATGCCATGCAAACATATTACAACATTTACAAAAAAAGAGGCAAAAAACTCCAAAATTACATGTATTAAGATTAGGAAAGGGAGTCAGAAAAAGCACAATGAGGATACAGGACCAATTTTTGTGGAAAAATAGAAAAACACCAATAATTAGTGATCCATTATGCATGACAATGTGTGTCAAATAAATAGACGGACCAGCTGTTAAGTAATGGAACCCACCTTGGTTCACACTACCGTCATTTGGACTGCTGTAGAAGACAACCAGGAGGGGACCCCAGTCGCTCTACACCACGGGGACCCACCAACCAAAGACAGGTGCAGGGGAAGAAGCCACCAGGTCACTAAACCGGCACTGGGACTAAGAGGACCTACGGTTAAGACCAGCCGGTTTCGGGTGACCAGTTACCAGTTTACTGTGAGTAAAAGACCCAGTTACTCTGCAAGCACTTGTGTGACCTACCTTCTTTCTACACCCATCTACATCACCTACGCTCTGGGGCCTGGCCCTGCTTGCGGAGGGCCTAACATCCAGGCTGCCAATAACATCAGCCCCATTAGTGAAAACTGCAGCGGCGGCTTCATCCACATAGCCGCAAAACCACAAGTCGCGTCACGTATAAACTTTATTCAACAATCCCCTGTAAATATTTCCCTTTTAAAAAAGCACCCAGGGCACGGAACCGGGCAACGGCCACCAAAGTGACATTCCCCAGTTATACACCGCCTGGGACCGATCACCCCATAACCCTTTGCGACACATATTTGTATGTGTAACGGGGGCAGGGGGCGCCTCGGGGGTTGTAGTCGCGGTCTCACGCCCAGGGGGCGGCAGGCTGACCCCCGGCCTGGCCGTCACTGTTAGATCAGAGGTGTTGTTTGTGGGGCAGAGTGTAGGTGGCAGGGACGCTTCCATGTGGGCAATTTGCTTCTCGGTGACACCTTTTTCTCTCGGCTCACAGGCCTCTGCACCACTCCCAGTAAAGAGCCACAGACAGCCAGTTGATGAACTAAGAAACATTTTATTGAACACAGCTTCCGCTCTTCTTTACACCCTTCAGCATCAAGTCACTTTGGTTTACAGGTTACACTTCTTGCTGACGGTTTCCTCTTTCCCCGGTAACTTTCCCTTGCCTGCAGGGGACATGTGTTAACCCCCTAGTAGCTGCACACTGAACCCGGATTTACTATAGGACAGATCTAGCACAGACTACCGGCTCCGGATAAGTTCTCACCTCTCCACTTCTTTGCGGGGGAACTACTTCACTTGTTTTCTACGGGCGTTTCCATTTACCTTCACTTCTTTGTCAGGGCACTACCCTTCGCCTGCAGGGGCCACTTGTTATCCCCCTGATAGCTGCACTGCACTGTAGTACACACTACCGGCTTTGGAACTAGTCTTGACTCTTCCACTTCTTCTGCCACTGCACCACTTCCACACTCTGCCCCGTCACCTCAGACTCCTTTCTCCAGTCACATCTCACTGCACACTGGACTCTGCATTCAGAGACCTTCCTTCCCCACCTAGGCTGCCCTGACCCTTCCTTCCCTGCCACTGTTACCAGGGGAACCACTGCTCTACACTGGCACCTAGTGGGGAAACAGTTTATGACAGGTAACATTTTACCATTAACATTTACAATTTGCCACCATACTACTGTGGCGTCTTCAGGGGGGGGGGGAAACAGCTCCTTCACTACCAGGGGTCCGACTACCCCTTACATATGTACCTGTATTCTAGAGGTTAAGAAAAGTCAGACTTTTGTTCCTACAAAACTACTATAAAATAATTACAAAAACATCATTTTTTGTTTCATTCTCCTTCTCCATAGGGTTCAAACCAACAACTTTTAAACATTTCAGCATTAATTAAATCTTAGAGCCACAGGCTCTGGTGCTTTCACAGGGAGAGTTTTGTGTATATGAAGCTGTATTGCAGGCTCTGACTCCACAGGCAGATTATACTGGTATGTAGAAATACATTGTACATAGCAGTTATGTAGAAAACAGTGCTTTGTTATCAGCTCACCCCGTCTCCTTTCGTGTGGTTCTCTGAGTCCAATTAAGACTGGGTGGTGCAAGGAAGGATACCAGGCAATCTAAAGGACATGTTTGTGGAGAAACAAATCCAGCATCTCGTCCGGTTGAAGTATAAATAAAATCAACTTTATTCCATATTCTTTCCAAAAAAGGGGGGGAAGTCATAAAACCATACAAGGTGCACTTTTGTAGAAGACGCTTGCGTGTCTATGAGTAAGGACATGTAGTCCAAAACGCGTAAGCGTCTTCTACAAAAGTTTACAAGCAGCATCGTTTATTCCTCTTTCTGCCCTTCAAAAGTTGGGAGGTATGACTTCATCCAAAACCTGCCTGAAGAAGGGCATAATTAATACCTGAAATGTAAAATGAATTAATGACATATTACATATATAAATTACACTTCTGAAATAACAAATAAATTAATTTGTTATTTTTAATGTTCTTCTGGACGCACTGGCACACACAGAGAGAAGAGGACCCCTGTGCAAGAATAGTGTATGGGCCCTTTTCAGTTCAAGAGCTCCTCATAGTGCACAATTCCCCCTGCTTTGGAGGGAGAAATGGGCCTCCAACCTCTTGGATCCTGTGCAGCTGCCCAGGCTGCACCAATGATATTTCCGCCCCTGTCTGGATGGATATTTTACAAGACTAGTGGCAGAGGAGTTGTCCTGTTACAAACATTCTGCGTATGAATCCTAATGGGGTTGTCCGGTATCAGAAAAAAAACCCCTGTGTTTTACTCACCCGTTCTGGGTCCAGCGCTGAGGTTTTGCACCTCTGATGTTAAGTTGACAGCGCTGAAGCCAGTGAGCTCAGTAGCACACGTTGACGTCAGATTCACTCAGAACCGCTGAGCTCAGTGATTGACAATACCAAACATGAGGAGCAGTAGTGGAGACTCAGCACCGGACCTGGGGAAGGTGAATAGAGCACTGTTTTTTTTTTTAACAATCTGAAGCCGGGGGACAAGTGTTTTCCAACACCGTAAAACCCCTTTAAACCCCGTCTAGTGTCAGCTGCAAATATCCAGAATTTTATCATTTTATCCTTTGTCCCTTTTTGTTTATGCAGGTCGATTTGAAGCTCTGTACCACAAAAATAAAACAAACTACTAATTAAATGTTTTTTCCAGAATTAATAATCACAAAATTTACATCTAAGAATGACTTGATTTTAAAAGGCGAACATTCCCTTCTTGGAAGATGATTACCATATTCTTCGGATTATAAGACGCACAAAAAACTTGGGAGGAAAGTGAGGGGTGCGTCTTATCTGAATATAGCTTACTGCGGATGGTGTAGAGGGGTCGCAGGAGGCCGGGTGAATGCTGCGGCGGCTGTGCAGGGGCTGTGGTGGGTTGGCTGGTGCTACAGCTTCTGGGCTGGGTCTGCGGTGGCTGTGCATGGTCTGCAGCGGCTGTGCGGGATTTGCTGCGGCTGGGCTGGCACTGCGGGGCAGGCGGTGAAGACTTCAAATAATTGCGCCTGGAGTTGGCGCGTGCGCAGATGGAGCCCTCAGCTCAAGATCCCATCTGTGCATGCGCTGATCTCTCAGCAGCGGACTTAAGGAAAATGGCGCCTGGAGGTGGCGCGTGCGCAGATGAGATCTCAGTTTGCCATTTAGCCAAGAGCTAAATCTGCGCATGCGCTGACTCTGGGCACCATTTCTTTGAAGCCCTCACCACCTGCAGCAACCACCGCAGCCTGAGCCCCAGCACAGCTGCCCCAGCCCCACCACAGCTGCCCCAGCACAGTCAACAATTTCTGGGACAGTATGTGGTACACCCACAACCTCTGCCTCCTGACACCTCGCTCCACCACAGCTGCCGCCCCCTCCGGTAAGACACTACTGGATTATAAGATGGACCCCACCTTTTTTTCACCCTTTTTTGCTCTGAATTTGGAGTGCGTCTTATAATCCGGTGCGTCTTATGAAAAGAAAAATACAATATATAACATTTTGCAATATCTAATTGTAAAAAAAACGTTCTTGGATAACTAAATGGTAGATTAAAAAAATCTTACGTAGTTGCCGATAGATCTGATTTTTTGGGAAACAGTGGCAGTAAATTTATGCCTATCCTGGGACAAAATAGGGTGCGGTTAAATATCCCTCCATTGTCAACATCAAACTTTGAAAGTGTGTTCTTTAGATGTGAAGCACCATATACATAATGAAAAATGGCAAAAATGTCCATCTTTACATGTCTCCTCTTCTTCTATGAGGACAATAACATTTCGGAGGATATTACATTTTTTCATCTTGTCTTTCATTAGGGTCGGCTACAATTAGAATAACAAATCTTAAGTAGAAAGATCCAGAGGAAGATTGAAATATTTCCATCTGTGGAGCTACGTTGCAGGTATTTGTGCCGTGTTGTGATCTGCAGCCAAGTTCTCGGATGGACTACACTGGTTGTTATTCTTTGCCTCCGTGTGAAAATACAACTTCAAACAGAGCAGAGAATATGAAAGGCTTAGACTACGACGTTCAGCGATGGAGCCCGACATCACCAACAAATACCTTCGGGTATTTAAAGAGGATGAAACCAGGCTAATTCATCTGGTGAAGACCTGTTATGGAGGATAGGAAAGCTGACGGATCAATTGTTCAATTTAGGCACCTTGAAGGCTACATCCATCGTCACCAACTAATCACTAAATGAAAAGGAACCAAATATGAAATATGGGTTAAACAGGACCGATCATCACCAGCTCAAAGGTGGCTGATCTCTGCTTTTGTTTTATTCCCACTGCTTCCTTGAGAATTCTGTTTTTTTGTTTGTTTTTTTTTATACCCCTCCTCGGTGGGATGGGTGGTGGCTTCACACTGTCACTTTAACATAAGTAATAACTGTGACTGTCCCGATTTGAGGGCTCAGTCCCGCTGTCCTGGTGGTTAGGGTTTTTGTCCCAACTTCCTCTCACCTCTCCTCGGAGGCTTCGTAGCTCCTTCTCCACTGGGTTCACTTTGCTCTTGCATAAATTAATTTAACAATTCTCCTCTCCTCTTGTCTCCTTGTCTGTAGGCAACAATTCAACCAATGAGGCACTGTCTCTACTGAAAAATAGGATAATTTTATATACTTCACCTATAGTGCAGGCTCGGAATCCAGAAGCAGATTATACAGGTAAATAGAGATATATGTGTCCACAGCAGTGTATTTATATGTACCTGTACTCTAGAGGTGAAGAAAAAGTCTGAGTGTTTTGTTAGTATAAGACTACTACAATATAATGAGACATGATTACAAAAATATCATTTTTTTATTCCCCCTTCCTCCACAGGACTAAAACTGACAAACATTTCAGCAGTAACTAAACCATTGAGCCACAAGCTCTAGTGAAATCACAGGGAGAATTTTGTGTACTTGAAGCTGCAGTGCAGGCTCTGACTCCACAGGCAGATTATACTGGTACATAGAGATACATTGTACAGAGCACTGTACTTATGAACATATGAACAGGGAGACAATGACCTCTTGTGGCCAGTATTAGTACTGCAGCCCATAGAACATTATCCATCTGATACATTACACTATAAACTATAGCTTAAATGACAAACTTACATTAAAACCATTTATGTCTTCGGGGAGGGGGGCAGGTGCCATAGTTCCACCTTCTTAAACCAAGAGAGCTTGGCTCAGCTTGGCTCACAAAATTCTTTGAGGGCGTATCAGTATTATTAGTAGCAATTTAAAGGCCCATATTTCTGGAACCATATGGTGTATTTGAAAAAAAAACTAGCACTTAATACTCAGGGGAATAGTGTTAATAAATGGCAAAAATAGGTCTCTTTTGATCGGGTGATCGGTTCTCCTACTTTTTGGTTTCCACAGCAACATCTATTGTTTTCTTGTAATTTTATATTAGGAATCATGGGCGGCACTGTGGCTCAGTGGTTAGCACTGCAGTCTTGCAGTGCTGGGGTCTTGGGTTCAAATCCCACCAAGGACACCATCTGCAAGGAGTTTGTATGTTCTCCCCGTGTTTGCGTGGGTTTCCTCTGGGTTCACTGGTTTCCTCCCACACTCTACAGACAGGGACTCTAGATTGTGAGTCCCAATGGGGACAGTGTTACCAATGTATGTAAAGCGCTGTGGAATTAATAGCGTTATATAAATGAATTAAACTATTATTATTATTATATTCCAGACTACCCAACGTCCAGGTAGTCTGCATTTTACTTTGCATTGACATTTTAAAATGTCGATGCAGAGTAAGCTACTTGTAAGAGATCGTGTTGCTGGTTGGGTTGGAGCTGGCTTTCAGACACAGCCAAACTCACCATAAAGAAGGCAGATATGGTTTATTGCTGCCTCTGTCTTTCCGATTGCTGTATACAAAGCATTAAACAAGCGCTGTTTATATGATGAAGGAAATGCTCACAGCCCTTTCTTCTCTAGACTTAGTAATCATGTAATCACTGGATATTATGGAAGGAGCAGAAATTGCTGGGTCCTGGGAAATCCAGTCATTTTTTTGATTCAGCAAGAGGCTGAATTTCCCCTGTAACTGGGGCTAATAAACTAGCTCCAGTTACATGAGAAGTCAACAATAAAAACAATGTATTAATATGTTAAAATTGCTCCCCCTAACAGGTCTTTTAAGATCATAATGGTGGTACAGTGTGTGAAATAAAAAAATAAATAAAAAAAAAGCAAGAAAAAAGCAAATAAAAGAAAACTAAAAAAATAAAGTGACACCGCCAGTATGAACCATTTTTCTAGCACCACTCCCATTGTCTATAGCCAATATGTTAAGATAATTTCTACAGAAAAGGGAATACAATTTCAAATTTATTTTTTTTTAGCTTTCCAATGCGGTCATAAAAAAAATGAAAAATAAAAATTATTTTTGCCTAAATTTGTGTGTTTTGCATCTTTTCTGGTTTAAACATTATTCATTATTATTATTATTTATATTTGAGCAATATAAATATTATATATTTTATATATAAATATATATATTTTAATATTTCATTTTATATTAATAAATAATATTTATTAATTTATTTATATTAAGAAATAATATCAATATTTTATTTTTAATATTTTAAATATTATACATATGATCAATATAAATATTTGAGAAATATAAATATTATTTATATTTATATTTGAGCATTTGTTAATCTGTTTTCCACTTTGTGGGTGAGGTTTTGCACATTTTCACTACAGTCCTCCCCTGGTGTATTTCTGAACACAGAATTTTTTTTGGGTGGCAAAAGTTGAAAAAGCAATTTAACATGAGAAAAAGAACATTTTTGATTTTGTGCCAAGTTCATGACTTGCATGCTCCATTTTGATGAATTTTGTGCCAGAATTTCGGGGTGAAAACATTAATCCTTCCTCAACACGGTGGATTAGCTACACCACCAATTCTCTTGGTAATCAGGAGCAGATAATAGCAGAGATTTTCTGCTCACTTTTACTAGCAGAAAGTATATGTTTATAACAGGGTTTATGGGTATTTCATCTAAGTTTGCCTAAAGGAAGCAGGATTAGTTTAGTTTTGGAGCGCACCCCGAGACCAAGCCTTTACAAGAGAATTCGTCGGTAGGTTTTGTAATGAAGATTTTATACTTATATTTGTAAAACCTCATTATATTCAGTAGTTATAGGGCATTGCGTGTTTTATAGCTTTAAAAGGAACCTGTCACCAGATTTTGGCCTTCTAAACTAAAACTAGCACCCAAAGCAGCACCTGTGCTGTATTCTATAAAGGCGCATGTTATCCCCTTTCCCCCTCTGGAGACCCCACAAATACCTCTGGCTCGCAGAGGCCCGCCTCTATGATCTGCACCTCATCATTGGTCGTCAGACGATGACTGGTGAAGTGTTTGGGGCGTGGCTGCCATGAGGTCATCAATGACATGGCGGTTCTGGATAGGTCGCATGTGACGTCACTGATGACATGGCACTCTGCTATTGGACCTTGGTGGTTCCACTCTGGGTTTGGGGCGGACACAGGTTATAAAAGGGGCTGGAGACAACATGGAGGTGCGCAGTCTTTATTTAGAGTTCTTGGTGGCATAAGCCTTGTTGGAAGCGGTAGGTAGGGCTAGGCGAACGGTGCCTGTCACGCCAAGATTCGTGGCTCAGCACATGAGGGTCAGGCGCCGTGCTTCCTAGCTACCGTTCCTGTTGTGCTAGAGCAGTCCAGTGGCGTTAACTGGGCTGCTTCTGCGTCACCTGTTCAGTTGTGCCTCCTACGCACACGGACAGAATACCTGCTGCGTCACCTGTCCGAGAGTGCCCTCTACGCACACGGACAGTGTACCTGCTGCGCCACCTGTCCGGTTGTGCCCTCTACGCGCACGGACAACGCACCCCAGAACCCCTGTGAAGTTAACAGGGTGTTCCTGGATTGGGTGTGTGAACCCTATTATCCTCCTCGGCTTCCCAGTCAAATGCTACTGGTGTGACTACCTGGTCTGACGTGTCCTTTACACACGTGGCCAGTCGAGTGGTGGCCAGAAACGCTAATCGGCGGTCCGCTCAGCCTGACTTGTCTTACACACGTGGTCGACAGGGCGCTGTCGCAGCGGTCTTCTCGGTCAACGCTAACTGGTTACCATCCGGCCTGACATGTAACACACGTGGTCGGAGTAGCATCCGCTCCACCGAAACGCTAACTGGGTTGTTGTCCGGTCTGATGTGTCCCTACACACGTGACCGGTTCCTTGAGTTATCTCAGAGCCATCCAGCTCTATAGTCTCTGCCTAACCCACAGGGTGCCAGTAGCTCCATTACCATCTGGAGCACGGTGGGCCCCGACTGGCGATTGGGATATATAGCCCTGGTCCTAATCTGCCGGTTCCCCCGTAACAGTAAGACTGCGACAGGTTCTGGCTGGCATGGCGGAGATGGAGCAGCTACGTCAGTTCATACTGCAGCTTGATGCCAGAGTGAGGTCTCTGGAGAAGTCTGCTCTTGCTGCTGATATGGATGATGTGGTGGCTCAAGCGGCTGCAATGGTGTCCGTCTCCAAGCCTACTCCAACCCTCCCTCACCTCTCGCTGCCCAACAAGTTTACGGGGAACAGCAAGGCATGTAGGGGATTCGTGAACTAGTGCTCAGTCCATCTAGAGCTGTTGGCTGCACGGTTTCCTACACAGAGGTCGAAGGTGGGGTTTATCATCTCCTTGCTCTCTGATAGAGCACTGGAGTGGGCTACACCATTGTGGGAGAGGAATGACCCCGTAGTACAGGACTCTAAGGAGTTTTTGGAGTCCTTGCGACAAGTGTTCCTGGGGCCTCAGGTCACTCACGACTCGGCCCTACAGCTACTGACTTTAGAGCAGGGGCGTACCTCCACAAGTCAATATGCTGTGAGTTTCAGGACACTTGCTGCAGAACTGGGGTGGTCAGAGAGGACTCTCATTCCACTGTTCTGGAGGGGATTAGCCTCGCACGTGAAGGACGCATTAGCATCGCATGAGGTACCAACTACCCTTGAGGGCCTCATGACTCTGGCTACCCGCATTGACCTGCGGACCTCCGAATGTCAGCTGGAGCGCAGGACAGAGGGTCGTTCAGCCACTGTAGTGGTCTCTCCTACTGCACCTCCCTTAGAAGACATCTCTGTCCCTATGGACATCGCTAGGGTTGGTGTTGCTAGGTCTTCGAGTCGCAAGGGCATTTCCTGTTTCGCTTGTGGGCAGTATGGTCATGACTCATTATGCCAACCGTTGCCCAAAGCGTCAGGGTAAGCGACCGCGATTGGTGACCATAGCTGGAGGTAGACTGGACTCTGCGTCATCCATTAGGGTGACGTTTCCCGCATCCATTTCCTTTAAGGGGTCAACATGGTCCACAAGGGCAAGTGTGGACACAGGTGCTGGGGATAGTTTCATCTCCTCCTCTTTTGCCCGGTGGCATGCCATCCAGCTGGTGCAAATGCCAAGGCCAGTGACAGTCCGTGTGGTGGATGGGTCCTTGTTGTCCAAGGTAATTCACCAGCGGACAGTGCCCATTACCCTTGCCATGTCATCTGGGCATAGGGAGACCATTTCATTTCTGGTTCTCCCTAAGGGTGCAGATGATATTCTGCTGGGTATTCCTTGGTTGAAGCGGCATTCCCCACATATCGACTGGTCGTCTGGGGTGATTACGCGGTGGAGCGAGTCTTGTAGCTCCCACTGCATGTCTCCATCTTCCGCCCGTCGCTCAGTGGTATCTGTGGCGACTATAGACCATTCGAGTGGGAGGGCCGCTAGAGGGGAGGTACTGTTACGAACCGGCGCCGCCATAGCCGCAAGCAGCCTGCTGCGGTTCCTGTTGCGCCCAGGCGCCGGCTGCCGTTCTTGGCCGTGCCTCGGGTCATCCAGTGGGCTGCTCCTTCCACCATGTCTAAGTGTGGAGAGGTGGCTAGTGCGCATGCGTGTGCCGATTTACCCCAGCCAGAGTCTAAGGTGCACTTTGAACACTGCGACATCGCAGGCCGATGCTGCGATGCCGAGTACGATAGTCCCCGCCCCCGTCGCAGCAGCGATATGTGGTGATAGCTGGCGTAGCAAAAATTATCGCTACGCCAGCTTCACACACACACTCACCTGCCGTGCGACGTCCCTGTGGCCGGCGACCCGTCTCCTTGTTAAGGGGGCGGGTCGTGCGGCGTCACTGCGACGTCACACGGCAGGCGGCCAATCAGAGCGGAGGGGCGGAGATGAGCAGGATGTAAACATCCTGCCCACCTCCTTCCTTCCGCATATCCTACGGAAGCCGCGGTGACGCTGGTAGGAGATGTTCCTCGCTCCTGCGGCTTCACACACAGCGATGTGTGCTGCCGCAGGAGCGAGGAACAACATCGGACCGTCGCGTCAGCGTAATTATGAATTACGCCGACGCTGCACCGATGATACGATTACGACGCTTTTGCGCTCGTTAATCGTATCATCTAGGCTTTACACACTGCGATGTCGCATGCGATGCCGGATGTGCGTCACTTTCAATTTGACCCAACCGACATCGCACCTGCGATGTCGCAGTGTGCAAAGTGCCCCTAAGCCCGGTGTTTTGCCTAGTGAGCATGCTCAGCCTGATTGTGTTATGTCTGAGACTAAGTCCTCAGTTCAGGCTACTGAGCATGCTCCCACAATTAACCCTAACAGCCTCTTTGCACAGGTACTTGGACTTCGTGCTGTGTCTAAGTTCTGGGATGTGCCTACTGAGCATGCTCAAACTGATAGTCTGCTTTCTGAGCCTGTTGCTCAGGCTACTGAGCATGCTCACGCACTTAGTGCATCAGAGGCTAGGTCCGGTAAGGACCTCACTGAGCATGTCCGTGAGGTGGCAGGCCCTCATAGGGCAGAGGGTGTCAGGTGTCCTGATGACGTGGCAACTCCGGACTGGCTCGCAGAGGCCCGCCTCTATGATCTGGCACCTCACCATTGGTCGTCAGACGATGACTGGTGAAGTGTTTGGGGCGTGGCTGCCATGAGGTCATCAATGACGTGGCAGTTCCGGATAGGTCGCATGTGACGTCACTGATGACATTGCACTCTGCTATTGGACCTTGGTGGTTCCACCCTGGGTTTGGGGCGGACCCAGGTTATAAAAGGGGCTGGAGACAACATGGAGGTGTGCAGTCTTTATTTAGAGTTCTTGGTGGCATAAGCCTTGTTGGAAGCGGTAGGTAGGGCTAGGCGAACGGTGCCTGTCACGCCAAGATTCGTGGCTCAGCACATGAGGGTCAGGCGCCGTGCTTCCTAGCTACCGTTCCTGTTGTGCTAGAGCAGTCCAGTGGCGTTAACTGGGCTGCGGCTGCTGTGTCACCTGTTCAGTTGTGCCTCCTACGCACACGGACAGAATACCTGTTGCGTCACCTGTCCGAGAGTGCCCTCTACGCACACGGACAGTGTACCTGCTGCGCCACCTGTCCGGTTGTGCCCTCTACGCGCACGGACAACGCACCCCAGAACCCCTGTGAAGTTAACAGGGTGTTCCTGGATTGGGTGTGTGAACCCTATTATCCTCCTCGGCTTCCCAGTCAAATGCTACTGGTGTGACTACCTGGTCTGACGTGTCCTTTACACATGTGGCCAGTCGAGTGGTGTCCAGAAACGCTAATCGGAGGACCCACACGTGGCCGACAGGGCGCTGTCGCAGCGGTCTTCTCGGTCAACACTAACTGGTTACCATCCGGCCTGACGTGTTACACACGTGGTCGGAGTAGCGTCCGCTCCACCGAAACGCTAACTGGGTTGTCGTCCGGTCTGACGTGTCCCTACATACGTGACCGGTTCCTTGAGTTATCTCAGAGCCATCCAGCACTATAGTCTCCGCCTAACCCACAGGGTGCCAGCAGCTCCATTACCATCTGGAGCACGGTGGGCCCTGACTGGCGATTGGGATATATACCCCTGGTCCTAATCTGCCGGTTCCCCCGTAACACTCCCTCTCTCTGTCAGCTCCACCTCCCTCCTCCCTCTCTCTGTCAGCTCCACCTCCCTCCTCCCTCTCTCTGTCAGCTCCACCTCCCTCCTCCCTCTCTCTGTCAGCTCCACCTCCCTCCTCCCTCTCTCTGTCAGCTCCACCTCCCTCCTCCCTCTCTCTGTCAGCTCCATCTCCCTCCTCTCTCTCTCTGTCAACTCCACCTCCCTCCTCTCTCTGTCAGCTCCACCTCTTCCCTCCCTCTCTCTGTCAGCTCTACCTCCTCTCTCCCTCTCTCTGTCAGCTCCATCTCTTTCCTCCCTCTCTGTCAGCTCCACCTCCCTCCTTCTCTGTCAGCTCCTCAGGATGTAAGTCAAAGAGTATGCTCACTTCCTTTGAAGAGTGCACTGAGCATAAGCAAGTGATTTCTTCTGACCTAGTATTTTTATGTCCAGGTGATTACCATAAATTAGTGGATACAAGACGACTGCTCCTATAATCTATTAAAAAGTATATTTAAAAAATTTGGAAATAAAAGCAGGTTGACCTAGGACATAAGGAAGGGAGGATAAAAAAAAATTCCCATAAAAAATACATTTGATTAAATTTGATCAAATATACGTACAAACGTAAAGATAATTTGCTTGTATATTTTATTTTACAAGGGGAACTATTCATTTAAAAAAGTTTTGTAAAAGTAGTGAACAACCCCTTTAAGATCAATGTCGGATTAACATCAAGCACCTCCACCGATTGGGTGATATTAACTCTGACAGCGATTAAAGGTAAAAAGTGAGTGTACAGTACAGCTCCATACACAGTTTAGTGACTGTGACCGATACTGCAGATGGCAAGTCTTTATTAAATCTTTCCTTTAAAGGCTCAATCAAAAAAAAAAATTGATTTTGGTCTGAGCGTAAAGGAAGTGGACAGAGTGTCACGTTTCCCCCAGAAGATTAATTGTATTAATGTAATGTTTTAATTTCTGCACTGTTTTCCTGTGGTAACAAGTGTTAATTTCGCTGTGGGCTGCAGTACTCACCAGCGGCCACAAGAGGCCACTGTCTTCCTTTTTACTATTATATAAACTCTTTTTGGAAAGGAAAGGGTTAATAGTAAGCCAGGGAGAAGGAAAGGGTTCACAGCGCAACATATTGACCCGTGTGGCCCTGTATCAGGAAGATGGAGGTTCAACACATCTGTTCTGCCTGTATAAGCTTCACAACCGAAGTGTTGTCACCCTAAACCATTATGTATGTGCCTCTGTATTCAGGCCTGCCACCAGGAATTTCAGGGCCTCATATTGGCAAAATTTTTGGGTCCTCTAAAGACTCTGCCCAGACTCTACCCCAGCTCCGCCTCCACACCATAACCTTCCACAGTCCTACTGCCATTTTTGGAAAAACGTCATTTCTGCACTACATCCTCCCCAATCACACAACAACAACTCTCATCAATCACCATTTTCTGGCTAAATGTATGTAAACATATATACAGTCATGGCTGAATGTATTGGCACCTTTGAACTTGTTCCAGAAAATGAGGTATTTCCCCCAGAAAATTACACCGCCTCTCTCTATAATCTCTCCAACACTGTCCCTCTGCATAATACACCCTGACACTGCCTCTCTGTACAATATCCCCCCACACATTGCCCCTCTGTATAATATACCCTCACACTACCCCTCTGTATATTACACCCGTACACTGTCCCTCTGTATAATACACCCGACACTGCCTCTCAGTATATTATCCCCACACACATTGCCTCTCTGTACAATATCCCCCCACACACACTGCCTCTCTTTATATTATCCCCACACACACATTGCCTCTCTGTGCCTTTCTGTACAAAATCTCCCCACACACTGCCCCTCTGTATAATATAACCTCACACACACTGCTTCTCTGAATAATACACCCCCACACTGCCCCTATGTATACTATCCCCCCACACACATTGTCTCTCTTTGCTTCTCTGTACCATATCCCCTCACACACTCACTCTGTATAACAACCTCACACACACTGCCTCTCTTTATATTATCCCCACACACACATTGCCTCTCTGTGCCTTTCTGTACAAAATCTCCCCACACACTGCCCCTCTGTATAATATAACCTCACACACACTGCTTCTCTGAATAATACACCCCCACACTGCCCCTATGTATACTATCCCCCCACACACATTGTCTCTCTTTGCTTCTCTGTACCATATCCCCTCACACACTCACTCTGTATAACAACCTCACACACACTGCCTCTCTTTATATTATCCCCACACACACATTGCCTCTCTGTGCCTTTCTGTACAAAATCTCCCCACACACTGCCCCTCTGTATAATATAACCTCACACACACTGCTTCTCTGAATAATACACCCCCACACTGCCCCTCTGTATACTATCCCCCCACACACATTGTCTCTCTTTGCTTCTCTGTGCCATATCCCCTCACACACTCACTCTGTATAACAACCCCACACACACTGCCCCTCTGTATTAGCCATATGGTCGGATGCATTCACCCAGCATAAAGTGGTCCAAGCAATAGAGGGCTGATGATGATGTCAGACACGGTCGGCCCCTCTGCTGAAGACACTTTATGCTGAGTCAGTTTGCGCCACCACATGGCTAATTTGTATGTGACCCACTGTTGCATGCAAATTAGCCATGTGGTGGTGCCAGTAGCAGTGAGGGGCAGAGCAGTGCACGTCATCCAGTATCTGCAGGCTGCGGCTATCATGATATGACTGGGGCCAGGGCCTGGGGCATAATAAAGCTAACTAATTACCCCAGGCCAGGCCCCCCCACTTCACCTGGCTCCATACACCAGTAAGGGCAGTAATGCCCTGATGGCGGCCCTGTCTGTATTGTGCAGAAGAGAGCTTCAAGTGTACTACCTGCTAGCATTTGTGTGTAAGTGTATTCCTCAGTAGATGGTGTGGCTTCCTCATCTTGGGAATAAAGGCAGGGCTGAACCTGAGGGTTTTTACATCAGCAACAGTACCATCACACACACCCAAGACCCCCATCTTTCTGTAGTGTACCAGGATGTGGAAAGTGAGTGCCTTGCCCAAGGATACCGGCCTGAGCCACATTACACAAGCACAAACTGCACAGACTGGCTTTAGCTCTTCCATCCCGAGCTTGATATACTCATAGCGATATACACCATGTTTCAAATTATTATGCAAATTGGATTTAAGTGTCATAGTGTGACGCCCTGGCAAAACCAGGTAGTCACAGATGACTGTACCCCCCACCAAGGGTACAGGAATCGCTTCCTCCTTGGGATTACACCCCCCCACCCCCACATGGTGCATATGAGCAGCCGCCCCTCCTCCCCCAGTTAGGAGCTGAAAAGAACAGCAGGGGAGGAGTTCAGTCAGTCAGAGGAGAGCAGCAGAGCAGCCAGTAGTGTGTCTCCTGAGCTGCAGAGAAAGTTGCAGAGCGGTCGGGGGTTGGAGCCCCTGGACTGCGGCAACAGGTCAGGCACTAGGAGGGGACCCAAAGTGGACCGGGGCAGGGTAGTGGCCCGCCGGCATCGGGAACCCAGAATAGTGCAGGGAAGTGGACTTCCCCCATTCCAACCAGAGGAGCTAAGCAGACTACAAGGTGCAGCAGTTTTGTTGCAGTGCAACAAAAGAGGGCTCCTGCTCACTGCACCGTATGTGGGACCAGCACACCCCTCCAAAAGGCTCCCGGTCACCGGCAAGTTGGTTTACAGAGGACTCTGTGTATTCTTGACCCTCCACATCAATACAGCCTCATCCAACACCAAGACAACCGAACTGTGAGTTTCCTGCTCCCTGCAATCCCTGCCACCACCACAACTCCCACTGGGCCCTGGGACTACACCTCCCCTACCCGTGGAGGGGATCCCACCTTGCTGCCCCACACCACCAGTCCCAGGCACAGTCCCCAGAGGCAGCGGTACTGCCACCATCTCATCACCGCTACCCACGGGTGGCGTCATAGACAATCTCCCTTTACCTAATCCCCTTTTTGCTACGGAGCCTGGGATCACAGACCGGGTCACGCCACCGTGATACCTACAGAAGTGACCCCTTGGCCCGGATCTGCATACCCCTTATCCCTGGGCGACACAATAGCGATATTTTTTTTTTCTTTCAATGAAACTCATTGATGGTATTGTGTCTCAGGGTTCTTTGGATCACTGAAATCAATCTCAGTTACCTGTGATAATTAGTTTGCCAGGTGAGACCCAATAAAAGGAAAACTAGATGTTCCCCAATATTAAGCAGCCACAGTTTTCAAGTAACATGGGAAAGAAAAAGGATCTCTCTGCTGCCGAAAAGCAGCAAATAATGCAATGCCTTGGACAAGGGATGAAAACATTAGATAGTTCTCGAAAACTTAAGCGTGATCATCGTACTATGAAGAGATTTGTGGCTGATTCAGAGCACAGACGTGTTCGTGCTGATAAAGGCAGAATGAGGAAGGTTTCTGCCAGGCAAGTCCATCTGATTAAGAGAGCAGCTTCTAAAAAGCCATAACAAACCAGCAAACAGATATGTGAAGCTGCTGGTGCCTCTGGAGTCCCTCGAAACTCAAGGTGTAGGATCCTTCAAAGGCTTGCTGTGTTGCATAAACCTACTATTCGGCCACCCCTAACCAGTGCTCACAAGCAGAAATGGTTGCAGTGGTCCCAGACATACCTGAAGGCTAAGTTCCAAACAGTTTTGTTTACTGATGAGTGTCGGATGGTCCAGATGGATGGAGTAGTGGATGGATGGACACCATGTCCCAACAAGGCTGCGACGTCAGCAAGGAGGTGGAGGAGTCATGTTTTGGGCCAGAATCATGGGGAGACATCTGCTAGGCCCCTTTAGGGTTCCTGAAGGTGTGAAAATGACCTCTGCTAAGTATATGGAGTTTCTGACTGACAACTTTCTTCCATGGTCCAAAAAGCAGAAAAGTGCCTTCAGGAACAAAATCATTTTCATGCATGACAATGCACCATCTCATGCTGCAAAGAATACGTCTGTGTCATTGACTGCTATGGGCATAAAAGGAGATAAACTTATGGTGTGGCCACCATCTTCCCCTGACCTGAACCCTATCGAGAACCTTTGGAGTATCATCAAGCAAAAGATCTATGAGGGTGGGAGGCAGTTCATATCAAAACAGCAGCTCTGGGAGCCTATTCTGACATCAGGCAAAGACATTCAAGCAGAAACTCTCCAAAAACTCACAAGTTCAATGGACGCAAGAATTGTAAAGGTGATATCAAAGAAGGGTTCCTATGTTATCATGTAACTCGGCCTGTTAGGATGTTTTGGATTTAAATAGCTTTTTATTTCAGTGAATGTGACCTCCTAATGCTGCAAATTCCACAAATGAGCATCTTCAGTTCTTTAAAAGATATAAAATGTTTAGAAACTCTACTGTGCCTAATAATTTGGAACAGGAACATTATACTGTTATCATTGGGAGGTTTCTTCAATAATATTTGATGTATACTCTGACGGATGATGACCTTTATTAGACTGAATGTCATTTGCAACGACCATTTAGGAAAATCAGAGAAAAATATAATTTGCATAATAATTTGGAACATGGTGGATTAATCTGTCAAGCTCTGGTCGGGAGAGCTGCGCCCGGTCCGTGCCTTAGCAGTCCGTGCTGGGACCGATTGCAACGGACATCTAAGAAAGTCATGAGTAAAACTAAACCCTCGAGTCTTCCTTACCTGTTATTGTATCCTAAATAACAAGTGTTTTCTTTTATAGTCATGCATTGTGTTATATTGTTTATTGAGCATGTTTTGAGCTATACAGTGTTTGTTTAGTTTTGGTCACCGACATGAATGCCTGAATGCGTCCATACATCCTACATCACTATCTGTTTGCAGGAGCATATTATTATACTCATTATGTTCCTTTTACTATCTGCACTGAAGGAATTTTTAGCCAAGATCCTATTTTTTTTGCCTTCGGGCCTCTCTAATGAGAGCTTTTGCCTTCTGCTCTCGCTGCCCACTGATACTGTAAATAGCGACCCCGGCACCGGCGCAGGACAAAGACCTTCCGAGTGGAGTTAATAATCTCGGCTGCCCTGGGGAATATGGCTTTGTTATTGTGAAAGTGCTGGAAATTATTAAATTAGCAGCTTTTTTTCACAAGGATTATTTACTGGATAGCTGGTAATTGCCTCCTCTCGGGGATAGCCTTAAACCAATAAAGCCTTGAGAAAGGATATTAGAAAAATGCAGAAAGAAACAATAAAACAAATAAGTATATTTTCCCATGCGTTCTCCATGGTCCTCTAGAAACTCTTTTGGTTTTCTATGATTATAATCCACAGGCATTATTTAATGTAAAATTTACTTGTTTTCTTATACTAAACCCATAGAAAAAGCATGGTCTTGTTGCCCCCACATCATGGTCTTGTTGCCCCCACATCATGGTCTTGTTGCCCCCAAATCACATAACAAGTTATAACTGCTTTGGTGCTCATACCAGTATAATTTGTCCAGAAAGTGTCCAAAGTGGGTTGGTTTCCATCACCAGCATTCTGACAGCACTATATGTGATGGGACTTCCTTTCCAATGTTACGCATGCCTTGAAATGAAAGCTCACCTGTCTGTTATGCCTGTGTAAAGTGCAAGCACCATAAGTGCTGGCTCTTCTTTTCCATCACTTCCTAGCATACATTACTCCTGTCCCATGGACAATGTTACACATGCACTGAAGTGCAAGCTCAAGTGTCTGTTATGTCTATAGGAGTGCCAGCACTCTAAGTGCTGGGACTTCCTTTCACATTGCTTCCAGTTATACATTGCTCTTGTCCAGTGGGCAAAGTTACACATGCACTGAATTGCAAGCTTACCTGACTGTTATGCCTGTAGAAGTGCCAGCACTATAAGTGCTGAGACTTCCTTTCCATAACTTACTAGTATACATTGCTGTCCAATGGACAATGTTACGCATGCCGTTAACTGAAAGCTCACCTTTCTGTTATGTCTGTATCAATTGCCAGTACTACAAGTGCTGGAACTTCCTTCCCATCATGTCCCATATATGTCTAAAGGAGTGCCAGGATTCTAAGTGCTGGGACTTCCTTTCACATCACTTCCTATTAAACATTGCTTCTGTCTAGTTCACAAAGTTACACTTGCACTCAATTGGAAGCTTTACCTGTCTGTTATGCCTGTAGAATTGCCAGCACTATAAGTGCTGGGACTTCCTTTCCATGACTTACTAGTATACATTGCTGTCCAATGGACAATGTTACGCATGCCGTTAACTGACAGCTCACTTGACTGTTATGTCTGTAGAAGTGCCAGCACTATAAGTGCTGTAACTTACGTCCCGTCACTTCCTAGTATGCATTGCTTGCAGCCAGTGCATAATGTTACGCATACCCTTAAATGAAAGCTCACCTGTCTGTTATGTCTGTATTAAGTGCAATTATTATAGGTGCTGGGACTTCCTTCCCATCATTTCCTAGTATACCTTGCTCACAGCCAGTGTCCAATGTTACATATGCTCTAAATGAAAGTTCACGTGTCTTTTATATCTGTAGAATATACAGAATATACTATAAGTGCAAGGACTTCCTTCCCATCACTTCCTAGTATACATTGCTCGCAGCCAATGTGTAATGTTTTGCATGCCATGAAATGAAAGCTCACATGGCTGACTGAGTACACACTAAATTCTTTGCTTCTGAAATGAAAGCTCACATGGCTATGTCTTTATGAAGTGCCAGCACTATAAGTCCTGGGATTTCCTTCCCATCCCTTCCTAATATACATTGCTTGCAGCCAGTTTCCAATGATACACATGCCCTGAAATGAAAGTTTCCCTGGCTATTATGTCTATATGAATGAAGTGCCAGCACTATAAGTGCTGGGACTTCCTTCCCATCCCTTCCTAGTATACATTGCTTGCATCCAGTGGCCAATGATACACATGCCCTGAAATGAAAGTTTCCCTGGCTATTATGTCTATATGAATGAAGTGCCAGCACTATAAGTGCCGGGAATTCCTTCCCATCCCTTCCTAGTATACATTGCTTGCATCCAGTGGCCAATGATACACATGCCCTGAAATGAAAGTTTCCCTGGCTATTATGTCTATATGAATGAAGTGCCAGCACTATAAGTGCTGGGACTTCCTTCCCATCCCTTCCTAGTATACATTGCTTGCATCCAGTGGCCAATGATACACATGCCCTGAAATGAAAGTTTCCCTGGCTATTATGTCTATATGAATGAAGTGCCAGCACTATAAGTGCTGGGACTTCCTTCCCATCCCTTCCTAGTATACATTGCTTGCATCCAGTGGCCAATGATACACATGCCCTGAAATGAAAGTTTCCCTGGCTATTATGTCTATATGAAGTGCCAGCACTATAAGTACTGGAACTTCCTTTCCATCCCTTCCTAGTATACATTGCTTGCATCTAGTGGCCAATGATACACATGCCCTGAAATGAAAGTTTCCCTGGCTATTATGTCTATATGAAGTGCCAGCACTATAAGTACTGGAACTTCCTTTCCATCCCTTCCTAGTATATATTGCTTGCAGCCAGTGTCCAATGATACACATGCCCTGAAATGAAAGTTTCCCTGGCTATTATGTCGATATGAAGTGCCAGCACTATAAGTGCTCTGAGACTTCCTTCCCATTCCTTCCTAGTATACATTGCCCCCAGCCAGTGTCCAATGATACATATTCCCTGAAATGAAAGTTCCCCTGGCTATTATGTCTATATGAAGTGCCAGAACTATAAGTGCTGGGACATCCTTTCCATCCCTTCCTAGTATACATTGCTTGCAGCCAGTGTCCAATGATACACATGCCCTGAAATTAAATTTTCCCTGGCTATTATGCCTATATGAATGAAGTGCCAGCACTATAAGTGCTGGAACTTCCTTCCCTTCTCTTCCTAGTATATAATGCTCCTGGCAGTTTACAATGTTATGTGTGCCTTGAACTCAAAGCTCTCTGTTATGCCTATATGATATTTGACAGACAGGAGAGCAAAGATTTTTCGGGGACAACACAACATATAATTTATACATAATGTGATTTGCAGATTTTTGGTTTATCACATTGTGTCAGTGGATTATAACTATATAACACACTGGCATTTACCATCCTGAGCTAATTATGACCGTATCAGACTTTCGTCGGAGTCAAGACTTGACCTGGCACTACAGCCGGCACTATGGATACTGGCACAGGTTGCTATGAACGTGTTCTGAAACGAAACAATCTGATCAAGCGCGGCGGTTTTATTATCAGAGCTGTGTGCGAATGAATCTCCTGATAATCAGCGTCTGACGGACAGTTCTCCGCCGCCTCGCTCTTCATTTACCGCTTCCTATTTCCACAGACATTCAAGCTCTGAATGAGAATCACACAGTTCAGGCACTTACTAAAAAAACCACTAAAACACTCGAAATCTGAAGTTTTTGTAAGAGATTCACTAATTCGCAAAATTTCAGACTTGTACCATTTTGAGAAGGTTCTTCAGGATAATATAAAGCGCTAATTACAAAAGTCACAAATTCTTTGTAGTGTATGTACCAGGAAGTCCTTGATTTAATGGGCCCCCATTGAAAATGTGTGACAAGGTCCCTAACTTTATATATTCCATTAATAAAACTGCCTTTTTGCTTTACCCATCCTCCTCCTCTAAATTCTGTAAATAACACTGTTTTCTGGGCTATTGATAAATTCTTGCAAAGTCTTTATGGTACTTCAGATGACCCAAATACTGACACAATGAACACTGTCAGGATTACACTCTGTCTGCCAGTTCGTATAGTTATCTTGTGACTGCGTCTATACAAAATGTGGTCATTTGCTGATTAGCTTCCCATTCTTCTCTAAATCCTTTAAAAAACGCTGTTTTATGGACTATTCATACATTCCTGCAAAGCCTTTATGGTAATTCAGATGACCAAATACCAGTGCAGTGCACACTGTCAGGATTACACTCTGTCTGCCTGTTCGTATAGTTATCTTGTGACTGCGTCTATACAAAATGTGGTCATTTGCTGATTAGCTTCCCATTCTTCTCTGAATCCTTTAAAAAACACTGTTTTATGGTCTATTCATAAATTCCTGCAAAGCCTTTATGGTAATTCAGATGACCAAATACCAGTGCAGTGCACACTGTTAAGATTACACTCTGTCTGCCGGTTCGTACAATTATCTTGTGACTGCGTCTATACAAAATCTGGTCATTTGCAGATTAGATTCCCATCCTCCTCGTCTGAAGCCTTTAAAAAACACTGTTTACTAGGCTATTCATAAATTCCTGTGAAGCCTTTATGGTACTTCAGATAACCAAATACTGACGCAGTGCACACTGTCAGGATTACACTCTGTCTGCTGGTTCTTGCAGTTGTCTTGTGACCGCGTCTATATGAAATGTGGTCATTTGCTGATTAGCTTTCCATCCTCTTCACTCAGTAGAAGGGTTTTCCCACACTGGCATATAATACGGAGGAGTACAATGCGAAAAAACATTGCGTTGCACTCTGACCAATGTTATCTAATGAGGAACAGAAGGTATAATTGTCTTAAGTAAAAAGTCGCAGCATGCTGCGTATGGCCGCAATATCGCATGAGACTCGCCAATGCAAGTCTATGGGTGCAAGAGAGAAACGGACAACACATGGACCATCTATATGCCTTACGATATTTATGCACAGTTCTCAGCCAGAACCCTCCTGGCAACCAATGAACAAAAAAAAAGTTACATAGATACAGACAGATTGAGAGATGATATATAGAGAGATTGAAATAGATAGAAGTCCTGAAGATATATAATTTAACAACTCCCCTTCATATTATACACTGGCACCCTTTAGTGCATTTCATATGGAACTTAAGGGTATTTAGCTTGTTTTATGCTAACAAATAAATAAATAATTTTAAAAAATAGTGAAGGGTCCTACCTATATTTGATATACCAGTAATGGTAAAGCAGACAGCTGGGGGCTGTTATAATCAGGGTGGAAAGGACAATGGTTACTAGGCCCTTCCCAGACTAAAAATACCAGCTCACAGCCACCTCAGAAGAGACACATCACATTAGATTCTCCAATTCCGGCCTCTTTACCTTGACTCATCCAGATTGCCCTGGTGCGGTGGCAATTGGGGTGCTGTGTAATGTCAGCTGTCATCAAGCTGTCATCAGGGGTTAGTAATGAAAAAGTGTCTATTAGAAACCCCTGTTACTAACCCAGTAAGTTAAAAGAAAAATTCACACACATAAAAATACTTTATTTTAAAAAAAACACTTCCCCACTTGCACTGGTCCACCAATTTATTGACGAAAACAAATTCCATGCTAGTCCAATGTACTCTAGAAATGGAAACTTAAAAGGCATAAAAAGAGACACTACACAGCTGACATGAACCCCAAAAAATATTACTCCGATTGCCATTGCACCAGAGCAATTGGGAAAAGCCAAGGCGAAACGCCAGAATTGGTGCATCTTACAGTATGTGATGCACCAGTTATGTGGCGGCTGCAGGCTGCTATTTTTAGGTTGGGAAGGGCCAAATAACCTTGGACCTTCCCAGTCTGATAATACCAGCCCCCAGCTTCTGCTTTACTTTTGCTGCTTATCAAAAATAGGGGGGACCCCACATCTTTTTTTAATTTATTTATTAGGTTAAACCTGGATAAACACACTTTAGTGCCACATGAAAGGCAGTAAGGGGTGCAAGTGTATAATATATAGGGGGTGGGACATTATAAAATCTGTAGAATATTTATCTAGTCTATCTATCTATCTATCTATCTATCTATCTATCAAGTATGAGTGCTGTTTATATAAGGAGGTGTCAGCAGTGCATGCCTGTCCCGCTTGCTCTGGCGGCTGTTTGCACAGTACACTTCTGTACACATATGTTAATGTATTGCTGTTGCTTGTTCTGACAGCAGTTTTTCTTCTGCCCCTGACAGCACATGTGATATATGACCGTATGTTGCTCTTATCTTCACACCTTCCGCACGTGTTGTAGAACTTGTTGGAATAACTTATTTTCTTACATTGTTGGATTTAGTTTTTGTACATGGAGTCTTCTGATAACAGATATATACATATACACAGTACAGACCAAAAGTTTGGACACACCTCCTCATTCAAAGAGTTTTCTTTATTTTCATGACTCTAAAAATTGTAGATTCACATTGAAGGCATCAACACTATGAATTACCACATGTGGAATGAAATACTTAAAGTGTGAAACAACTGAAAATATGTCTTATATTCTAGGTTCTTCAAAGTAGCCACCTTTTGCTTTGATTACTGCTTTGCACACTCTTGGCATTCTCTTGATGAGCTTCAAGAGGTAGTCACCGGAAATGGTTTTCCAACAGTCTTGAAGGAGTTCCCAGAGATGCTTAGCACTTGTTGACCCTTTTGCCTTCACTCTGCGGTCCAGCTCACCCCAAACCATCTCGATTGGGTTCAGGTCTGGTGACTGTGGAGGCCAGGTCATCTGGCGTAGCACCCCATCACTCTCCTTCTTAGTCAAATAGCCCTTACACAGCCTGGAGGTGTGTTTGGGGTCATTGTCCTGTTGAAAAATAAATGATGGTCCAACTAAACGCAAACCGGATGGAATAGCATGCCGCTGCAAGATGCTGTGGTAGCCATGCTGGTTCAGTATGCCTTCAATTTTGAATAAATCCCCAACAGTGTCACCAGCAAAGCCCCCACCATCACACCTCCTCCTCCATGCTTCACGGTGGGAACCAGCCATGTAGAGTCCATCCGTTCACCTTTTCTACAAAGACACGGTGGTTGGATCCAAAGATCTCAAATTTGGACTCATCAGACCAAAGCACAGATTTCCACTGGTCTAATGTCCATTCCTTGTGTTCTTTAGCCCAAACATGTCTCTTCTGCTTGTTGCCTGTCCTGAGCAGTGGTTTCCTAGCAGCTATGTTACCATGAAGGCCTGCTGCACAAAGTCTCCTCTTAGCAGTTGTTCTAGAGATGAGAAGGTGTGTATAAACTTTTGATCTGTACTGTATATATATATATATATCTATATCTATATATATATCTATATATATAATTGCCTTATTCTGTCTGTCTGTCTGTCTTGCTCCAAAATTGTGTCCCGGGACATGTCCTTACGGTGACAAACAGCGGATTGGCTGCTGGCCTCGCCATGGCCCCACCCCCCTGCACTGATTGGCCGCTCGCCTCGGCTCCTCCCCCCCGCACGGATTGGCCATGTCCTTACGGTGACAAACAGCGGATTGGCCGCTGGGCTCGCCATGGCCCCGCCCCCCCGCACGGATTGGCCGCTCGGCTTCATGGATTCGCCATGGCCCCGCCCCCCGCACGGATTGGCCGCTCGGCTTCACGGATTCGCCATGGCCCCGCCCCCCCCACACGGATTGGCTGCTCGCCTCGGCTCCTCCCCCCGCACGGATTGGCCGCTCTCCTCGCCCAGGCTCCGCCCCCCCACACGGATTGGCCGATCGCCCAGGCTCCGCCCCCCACACAAGGTGAGCGCATCAAGGTCCTGCAGGGGCGGGCGGGCACGCACGCACGCACACACGCACGCACGCACGCACGCACGCACACACACACACACACACACACACACACACACACACACACACACACACTCGCATCCACATACTCACAACATCCCGTGATATCGCTTGCTTCTCGGCGGCGATACTGTGTAGTGATCTTCCAGGACCTGCCCGAGGATCACATGGCCGGAAGCATGTGGTATCTCCGGATGTTGTGATTGTGTCAGCGCGTGTATGCGATCGGATGTGTGTGAGTGTATGTGATCGGATGTGTGTGTGTGTGATTGTATGCGATCGGATCTGTGTGTGTGAGTGTATGCGATCGGATCTGTGTGTGTGAGTGTATCCGATCGGATGTGTGTGTGAGTGTATGCGATCGGATCTGTGAGTGTCGGCAGAGGAGCACGGCGTGCAGCACAGCTGCTGGGACCGGCCACCGGTGAGCACAGGGAGAAGTGGGGTGTGTGTGAGTGTATGCGATCAGATGTGCATGTTTAATGTCTGATGTGTGACTGTTGAGCACGATGGGGAGTGCACAGCATGGGGGATGGAGCACGATGGGGAGTGCGCAGCATGGGGGATGGAGCACGATGGGGAGTGCGCAGCATGGGGGATGGAGCACGATGGGGAGTGCACAGCATGGGGGATGGAGCACGATGGGGAGTGCGCAGCATGGGAGATGGAGCACGATGGAGAGTGTGCAGCATAGGGGATGGAGCACGATGGGGAGTGCGCAGCATGGGGGATGGAGCACGATGGGGAGTGCGCAGCATGGGGGATGGAGCACGATGGGGAGTGCGCAGCATGGGGGATGGAGCACGATGGGGTGTGCGCAGCATGGGGGATGGAGCACGATGGGGAGTGCGCAGCATGGGGATGGAGCACGATGGGGAGTGCGCAGCATGGGGGATGGAGCACGATGGGGGGTGCGCAGTATGGCGGATGGAGCACAATGAGGAGTGTGCAGCATGGGGATGGAGCACGATGGGGAGTGCGCAGCATGGGGGATAGAGCACGATGGGGGGTGCGCAGCATGGGGGATGGAGCACGATGGGGAATGCGCAGCATGGGGGATGGAGCACGATGGGGAATGCGCAGCATGGGGGATGGGGCACGATGGGGAGTGCGCAGCATGGGGGATGGAGCACGATGGGGAGTGCGCAGCATGGGGGATGGAGCACGATGGGGGGTGCGCAGCATGGGGGATGGAGCACGATGGGGAGTGCGCAGCATGGGGATGGAGCACGATGGGGTGTGCGCAGCATGGGGGATGGAGCACGATGGGGAGTGCGCAGCATGGGGATGGAGCACGAAGGGGAATGCGCAGCATGGGGGATAGAGCACGATGGGGGGTGCGCAGCATGGGGGATGGAGCACGATGGGGAATGCGCAGCATGGGGGATGGAGCACGATGGGGAATGCGCAGCATGGGGGATGGAGCACGATGGGAAATGCGCAGCATGGGGGATGGAGCACAATGGGGAGTGGGGATGGAGCACGATGGGGGGTGCGCAGCATGGGGGATGGAGCATGATGGGGGGTGCGCAGCATGGGGGATGGAGCACGATGGGGGGTGCACATCTCCCCCCAAAACACACACACACACTGCCACACACAACACACCACACACACACTGGGAACCACAAACACTGCCCTACACAGACACCCACACACACAACGCTGCACACACACAACACCCAACACACAAACACCGCGGCACACACAAATATACGCACATACCGCGCAACACACACATTGCACAAAACATACCTCCCCCCAAAACACACACACACACCCACACAAACCGCGCAACACACACACAATGATACAGACACACAGCGCTCCACAAACAACGCAACACACAAACAACACTGCTCTCACCCCCCGCCACACCCAGAACATGAACAGCCCCTACACAAACACTTGGTAACTACAGACAACAACATCTATATATATATAACAAAAATCATACATTAACTACACGATACGTAAATTCTAGAATACCCGATGCGTAGAATCGGGCCACCTTCTAGTATATATATATATATATATATATACACATATACACCAGTCAGACCCTTTTTTTGGTGAGCTTCCTCCATCCTAACACTATAAGCCTCCCCAGGTATGCACAATATGCTTTGAATTGTAATGGTCAAAGCAGAATACAATCAGTTCAAAGGAACCTAAACATGGACCTGCCCAAATTTGCCATTTGTATGGTGAAGTAGCTCTACATCTCCTTGCGAGGACTCACTGGTTCCCTCTGAACAAGGTGACGTGCTAGGCTATCTCCAATAACATGGCCCCCAAAGTGATTCTTCCAGATGTCATCTACTTGGGGTAGTAGTGTGACGCCCTGGGCAAGCCAGGGGTCACAGGTCATGCACCACACACCCTACATCCCAGTTAGGAACACCAAAGCTACACAAAATCCTTGTTGCCTTCCTCCAGAGGCTGGGGTTCACACCAGGGGGTGGGCCAGGCGGTTGGCTCCGCCCACCAAGGAGGACACAGCTCTGGAGGCGGGAAAAACCAGCAGTTCAGTTTAGGAGGGAGAGGAGTAAACAGCTAAGATGAGCTAAGGAAGTGAAAGTAGAGAAGTAAAGTGGAAGTGGTAAAGGAGGAGTAGGAGAAGCTGAAGGAAAGTGAGAACAGTTACAGAAAGAAAGCTTGAAGTGTGTCCAGCTGTGTGCAGGACAGGGTCAGCAAGGTCAGCAACAGTGGTGATTGTCTGAAGGGGTGACCGTTTGGAAGTTCCTGGAAGGACCGCGGACGGGTAGTGGCCCGGCGGTCTGGAGCAGCGTACCAAAGGACAGTCAGCACCAGGGCAGGGGCCTCTCGGACCCCGGCAAGGCTAGGAGTCGCCAAACTTGCCAAATCCGTCAGTGAAGGGGACGTAGATCCCCCAACAACCAAGTCCCGATTGAAGGCAACAGCCCAACCTGTACAACAGAGACACCGCCACTGCCAGGGCACCAGTTTCTGAGGGCCAGCGCCTGCGGGCAAAGAGTAGAGCTCCTCCGGCCCAGCTTGAAGCCGGGGAGCGGGTTACCGGTGGGAACCCATCGCGACCAACAGACAACATTAGGTGCAAGGAAAAGGGACATCACCGCTACCGACTGGGTGAGCAAGTGCAGCTGTCCGTGGGACCGACCAACCAGCCGTTTGTTTACCGAAAACTGTGTCACCGTCTCAGGCTGAGTGAGTACCACAGTGCCGCAAGGCACAGCGCTGCCCCCGCGTCCCTGCGCCCACCAGGCCCTGCATCATTCACATCATCACCGGGCCCCGGGATCACCAACCCCTACCCACGTAGGGGCAACACAACACCTAGCTGCTCCACATCACCACTCCTGGGATCCCCGTATTGAGCAGCGGTGGTGCTACAAATCACCACAACCGTGGGTGGCGTCACGGACATTATCCCAACATCCCAAATCCCCTTTTCACTCACGGGCGAGGAGCGCCGCTCGAGAACCCCCGGGATCCGGCCCACAGCTCGAGCCACCACTGAGCAGCGGCAGCCGCCGGACCCGAGCAGAAGGGGTGAGCGCGGTGTGCTGACACCCTCCTCCCCGCCCGCGACAACTTGGCGTCACGAACAGGATCCTACCGCTCTGCCGTCTGGTAGAGGTGCGCCTTGTTACCGCCGGAGGTATCCGGCTGAAAAATTTCAAAAGCCGCCATCTTTGGCGCGAAAAGTTCCCGCTCGAGCGTCTTCTCGAGTAGCAGAGGCGCGAAGGCCAAAACCCCGCCCCGAGAGAGGAGGGGCCGGAAAGAGCTAAGGGGGACGCGATGGCGGCTGGCTGCATGTAGCTGCAGCTATAGAAGCAGGGACGCCAGGACTCTGCTGCAGTACTGGGTTCCTGGAAGGCACGATTGCCAAGATGTACAACCCAACTCCCAACGAGGAAGCCCCCGTGCCCGGCACGGCGACGTGGTTGAGGGACCGGACCGTCCCGCTGAGTAACCGTCTGCAGGCACATATGCAACTCCTCCTGGAGGAGTGGGAGACCGACATGGCGGACGTGGTGGCTGCTATGTGGAGACGCGAGGTTGAAGAGGAGTTGGAGGAGCGGGTAAGCGACCCACGCCCCTGTATTCCTGAAGGATCGGCCGTTGGAGCTGAGGGGCCCGGCCGGCTTCCGCTCACCCTGCCTCTCTCCCCGCTACCCGTGATAGTTGCTGCCGCCCCGCCATTAGGCCCGCTACCTGTCCAACTGGTAGCGATACCCTGCCCAGCCGCTCCGGCGGACCAGCCGGATGCAGACGTCCAAGACGGTCCTGAAGTGCACCAAGGGGAACTGCTAGAACTGCGGCCCCTTAACAGCGTGGTGCCCGAAGTCCCAGTAGAGACTGTGCCAGACCCTGAGCCCGGGACCGTGGCCTGGATGAAGGCCCGGGTGATTCAGTTCCACCAGCGTCAGCAGGAACAAATCCTCTGGATGATGGAGCAGTGGACCAACGAGGTGGAGATGCTGATTACCACTACCCCGATGTACGACAGGGGAATAGATGTAGCAGAACCGACTGGTGACCCACGTCCCTATGTCCTACCTGGACCGGCCGCTGCGGCTGAGGGGCCCGGCCTAGTCTCGGCCTATGCATCGCTCTTGCCGTTACGTATGGGGCGCCTCAGTATAAGCTCGCCTACTCTGCTGCTCAATGCTACCGCAGAAGGGGCTGAAGTATTGGATGCTGGAGACCAGGAGGCTGCGGCAGCTGGCGGCAACCCGCCTGACGCAGGAATAAGAGATGACGACTCCTGCCCCAGCTCCGGGTCCGCTGTTACAGTTGAAGGAGCAGGTGAGCGTTCCCACTATGTAGGAGCCCCAGTGGCCGTCCATGCCCCGTGTACCGGTGGAAATGGGTACCGGGTGCCCCTGTCACCGCAGGCATGTCGGTGCATGTTGGATATGCTGGTGGAGGGGGATGGAGCTGCATTAGCTTAATATCCGGAGTAGAGCAGCGGATGCCCGTTGCACCGTCCCCGTTGGGACTATCTCTGTAGCTGTTTTTGTTAAAAGTTTGAAAAATGAGAAATAATTACCGTAGAAGTCATCTGATTATCTGTGTGATTTGCAACCGGCCGGAGCCGGCACCGTTGTCCCCGTGGGGACCGTTAAAAAGTTGTTTTGCATGGGAACTATCCATGGACAAGCCCGTGAACTTGCAGGGCAACCACAAACGTTAAGTGGCTTGTAAATAAGTTGTTTGCCGTTACCGTTTTCCGCAATGCCGCCTCCGGAGAGGCAGATTGGAGGGAGGGCCCGCAGCAGAGCCGGCTGGGGCCCAGCCACCAAAGGGACCGGTGGTTACCCTCTGGAGGGGAAGGACAGATCCCGCTCGGGTACCGTGTGCTGGACTGTGGGTCAAGGGGTGCTGCCTGGGTTTTAGGGGCAGCATCAGGGCCAGGTTACTTGGGTGGGAGAGAGCGGAAACCGTAACCGTAAACCGTTTTGAAACGTTAAAGAAATGTGCCTCCCGTAAGGGAAGAGTTATTAAAAATGTATTTATGTTGTATTTACCATGTTATCCCTTTTTGCAGAAAAATAAAACCGGTGTTGGATCGACAGCCCGCGGACGGTCTGCATTTTCCTAAGGGGGAATGTGACGCCCTGGGCAAGCCAGGGGTCACAGGTCATGCACCACACCCTACATCCCAGTTAGGAACACCAAAGCTAAACAAAATCCTTGTTGCTTTCCTCCAGAGGCTGGGGTTCACACCAGGGGGTGGGCCAGGCGGTTGGCTCCGCCCACCGAGGAGGACACAGCTCTGGAGGCGGGAAAAACTAGCAGTTCAGTTTAGGAGGGAGAGGAGTAAACAGCTAAGATGAGCTAAGGAAGTGAAAGTAGAGAAGTAAAGTGGAAGTGGTAAAGGAGGAGTAGGAGAAGCTGAAGGAAAGTGAGAACAGTTACAGAAAGGAAGCTTGAAGTGTGTCCAGCTGTGTGCAGGACAGGGTCAGCAAGGTCAGCAACAGTGGTGATTGTCTGAAGGGGTGACCGTTTGGAAGTTCCTGGAAGGACCGCGGCCGGGTAGTGGCCCGGCGGTCTGGAGCAGCGTACCAAAGGACAGTCAGCACCAGGGCAGGGGCCTCTCGGACCCCGGCAAGGCTAGGAGTCGCCAAACTTGCCAAATCCGTCAGTGAAGGGGACGTAGATCCCCCAACAACCAAGTCCCGATTGAAGGCAACAGCCCAACCTGTACAACAGAGACACCGCCACCGCCAGGGCACCAGTTTCTGAGGGCCAGCGCCTGCGGGCAAAGAGTAGAGCTCCTCCGGCCCAGCTTGAAGCCGGAGAGCGGGTTACCGGTGGGAACCCATCGCGACCAACAGACAACATTAGGTGCAAGGAAAAGGGACATCACCGCTACCGACTGGGTGAGCAAGTGCAGCCGTCCGTGGGACCGACCAACCAGCCGTTTGTTTACCGAAAACTGTGTCACCGTCTCAGGCTGAGTGAGTACCACAGTGCCGCAAGGCACAGCGCTGCCCCCGCGTCCCTGCGCCCACCAGGCCCTGCATCATTCACATCATCACCGGGCCCCGGGATCACCAACCCCTACCCACGTAGGGGTAATACAACACCTGGCTGCTCCACATCACCACTCCTGGGATCCCCGTATTGAGCAGCGGTGGTGCTACAAATCACCACAACCGTGGGTGGCGTCACGGACATTATCCCAACACCCCAAATCCCTTTTTCACTCACGGGCGAGGAGCGCCGCTCGAGAACCCCCGGGATCCGGCCCACAGCTCGAGCCACCACTGAGCAGCGGCAGCCGCCGGACCCGAGCAGAAGGGTTGAGCGCGGTGTGCTGACACCCTCCTCCCCGCCCGCGACAACTTGGCGTCACGAACAGGATCCTACCGCTCTGCCGTCTGGTAGAGGTGCGCCTTGTTACATTTCAAAAGCCGCCATAAAAAGCACCACCCACAGGGATTAGAGCAGAAGACTTTAGCTGGAATACACAAGTTAAAAAATAATTACATTTTTGTAATTAATTATCTTCCAGGCATTTTTGCAACAAACAGTATTTTGCTTCCTTCTCTTCCTAACACTATGCTGCACCGCTGTTTTAAAGCCCTGTTTATGCTGCTTTAGAAACTCCTTTTAACTGCTGCTCTGCGAGATTCATACACTTTACTCAAACAATATGGGTACAGGACATTACCTTTTTGAGAAGAGGGAAATAAGAGCAAAGAGGCTAAGGCAGGAAAAGTCCTATTGTAATGCAAGCCACTACTTACGGGTAGTACAAACAGAAGAGTAGTCAGGATAGCCAGAGTCTGGTAACAGGAGGACATGTATGGACACAGGGAGAATTCAGGCATAGTCAGGTCATGATCAGTATTTCAGGAAGACGCATAATAACTTCAGGGAGAAAACTGAGACATAGTCAGATAACGGTCGGGGGTCAACAGCCAAGAAGTCATGATAGGAACAGGGAATGGTACAAAGAGACGTTAAACAATAGTCGGGAGTCAGAAAACAGAGATCAGAACAAAGCAAAGACACGGGTTAACAGCACAACTACCAAACCAGAGTGTATGACTGGTAAGGTTCTGGAGGAGCATGCTCAGTAAAGAAACAGGGTAATTACCAGGAAGATGGAACACCGGCTAATCAGCACCTCCCAGAACCAGAATAAAATCCTGCATAGTCAATCATGCTGCCAGCTCAGCAGTCCAGAAAACACAGCAGAGCATCTGCTAGTGCAAGATACTCTGCAAAGAGGAACTGTGACACCTATACTTTACAGTTTGAATACAGCGTATGGATCTTGCTGAGCAGCAGTTCAAAGCAGCTTCAAAAGGAGCATAAACTAGGCATTGAAACAGCAGTGCAGCGGAGCTTTTGGGAAAGAAGGAACAACAATAAGGTGATAAACTATATTACAACAAATCATAATTTTGTAATGCCTGCAAGATAAGCGAATAAATAAAAGTTTCAAGAACAGAATCTATAATGTAAGAAGAACCCAAGAACCAATTTGGTCCAAGCAGCTGACATCTTTCTCCAGCAGCTTAATATCTGGAGATCTGTGGAAATATGATGAATGCAAGCGGACACATGAAGGCACGAGGCCAAGAACCGTCTCTTCTCGCCAGTCTCTACGTATAGGGGAGGTTATGAGCCCCTGTTTATTGAATGTCTGAGATGACAGACGGATATTAAATAATAGAAATTCGACTGGTCTCAGGTCTATGAATGGGTCGAGGTAATTATTAAAAAGGATTATAGATTGCCCCTTGTTTCCTTATCAGGAGCCGATGTTTAATTAAGTCTTCACTTAATAAGTAATCTTTCTTCTATGTAATGAGGAACATAATGAGCAGACAGCCTTGTGTTATTATAGCCTTACAGGCCGCTCCTGGAGCCGCCGGTGGCCCAAATACAACCTCCGATGTACATTCTTGCCTTTCCAGTGTTTTCAGCGTGGAGGGAGCAAGAACTAAAATTATCTAAGTGGTTTCTCTGCTAAAAAATAGATATATTTATCTGAAACCTCAGGAGATCAGTAGGTGGGGGAGTGGGGGGGGGGTGCATGCCTGGCATACATACGTTCCTTCCAGTTTTAAAAAGTGCATATCCTAGAATGTACAAATGGCTAATACATAGATGGCCGAATTTTCATCCAGAATGGCTCCCTGCTCGCGGTCTAGTTCCATATGAACACTATATCGCAACGTGAGAGCACCCTAAGATTAAATTCATAAAGTATGACAATATGGGCACTTTTTTATTCTATACTAGCTGTAGTATCCGGCGTTGCCCAGGATAGTAACTATCTCTCTCCCAGTCTCTGTCTGTGTGTCGCTGTCTGTCTCTCTGTCTGTGTCTTTCTTTGTCTGTCTGTGTCTGTGTCTCTGTCTGTCTGTTTCTATCTCTCTGTCTGTATTTGTATCAGTCTGTCTCCAACTCTGTGTCTGTCTCTTTGTGTGTGTCTGTTTGTCTTTTTGCCAGGCTGTCTCTTTGCCCGTCTGTCTCTTTCCCGGTCTGTCTCTTTCCCGGTCTGTCTCTTTCCCGGTCTGTCTCTTTCCCGGTCTGTCTCTTTCCCAGTCTGTCTCTTTCCCAGTCTGTCTCTTTCCCAGTCTGTCTCTTTCCCAGTCTGTCTATTTCCAGGTCTTTCTCTTTGCCCATCTGTCTCTTTGCCCGTCTGTCTCTTTGCTCGTCTGTCTCTTTGCCCGTCTGTCTCTTTGCCCGTCTGTCTCTTTCCAGGGCAGTCTCTTTCCAGGACTGTTTCTTTCCCGGTCTATCTATTTCCAGGTCTGTCTCTTTGCCCGTCTGTCTCTTTGCCCGTCTGTCTCTTTCCAGGTCTGTTTCTTTGCCCATCTGTGTCTTTGCCCGTCTGTCTCTTTGCTCGTCTGTCTCTTTGCCCGTCTGTATCTTTCCAGGGCAGTCTCTTTCCAGGACTGTTTCTTTCCCTGTCTATCTATTTCCAGGGCTGTCTCTTTGCCCATCTGTCTCTTTGCCCATCTGTCTCTTTCCCCATCTGTCTCGTTCCAGGTCTGTCTCTTTCCCGGTCTGTCTCTTTCCCGGTCTGTCTCTTTCCCGGTCTGTCTCTTTCCCGGTCTGTCTCTTTCCAGGTCTGTCTCTTTGCCCATCTATCTCTTTGCCCATCTGTCTCTTTGCCCGTCTGTCTCTTTCCAGGGCTGTCTCTTTCCAGGGCTGTCTCTTTCCAGGGCTGTCTCTTTCCAGGGCTGTCTCTTTGCCCATCTGTCTCTTTCCCGGTCTGTCTCTTTCCAGGGCTGTCTCTTTCCAGGGCTGTCTCTTTCTAGGTCTGTCTCTTTGCCCATCTGTCTCTTTCCCGGTCTGTCTCTTTCCAGGTCTGTCTCTTTCCAGGTCTTTCTCTTTGCCTGTCTTTCTCTTTCCCCATCTGTCTCTTTACCCGTCTGTTTCTTTGCCTGTCTGTCTCTTTGCCCATCTGTCTCTTTCCCCGTCTGTCTCTTTCCCCGTCTGTCTCTTTCCCCGTCTGTCTCTTTCTCCGTCTGTCTCTTTCCAGGGCTGTATCTTTGCTCATCTGTCTCTTTCCCCGTTTGTCTCTTTCCCCATTTGTCTCTTTCCCCGTCTGTCTCTTTCCCCATCTGTCTCTTTCCCCATATGTCTCTTTCCCCATATGTCTCTTTCCCCGTCTGTCTCTTTACAGGTCTGTCGCTTTCCAGGTTTGTCGCTTTGCCCGTCTGTCTCTTTGCCCGTCTGTATCTTTGCCCATCTGTCTTTTTGTCCGTCTGTCTCTTTGGCCGTATGTCTCTTTCCAGGGCTTTCTCTTTTCAGGGCTGTCTCTTTCCAGGGCTGTCTCTTTGCCCGTTTTTCTCTTTGCCCGTTTTTCTCTTTGCCCGTCTGTCTCTTTCCCCGTCTGTTTCTTTCCCCGTCTGTCTCTTTCCCCGTCTGTCTCTTTCCCCGTCTGTCTCTTTCCTCGTCTGTCTCTTTCCCCGTCTGTCTCTTTCCAGGTCTGTCTCTTTGCCCGTCTGTCTCTTTGCCCATCTATCTCTTTGCCCATCTGTCTCTTTGCCCGTCTGTCTCTTTCCAGGGCTGTCTCTTTCCAGGGCTGTCTCTTTCTAGGTCTGTCTCTTTGCCCATCTGTCTCTTTCCCGGTCTGTCTCTTTCCAGGTCTTTCTCTTTGCCTGTCTTTCTCTTTCCCCATCTGTCTCTTTACCCGTCCTTTTCTTTGCCCGTCTGTCTCTTTCCCCGTCTGTCTCTTTGTCCGTCTGTCTCTTTCCAGGGCTGTCTCTTTGCTCATCTGTCTCTTTCCCCATTTGTCTCTTTCCCCGTCTGTCTCTTTCCCCATCTGTCTCTTTCCCCATATGTCTCTTTCCCCATATGTCTCTTTCCCCATATGTCTCTTTCCCCGTCTGTCTCTTTCCAGGTCTGTCGCTTTCCAGGTCTGTCGCTTTGCCCGTCTGTCTCTTTGCCCGTCTGTATCTTTGCCCATCTGTCTTTTTGTCCGTCTGTCTCTTTGGCCGTATGTCTCTTTCCAGGGCTGTCTCTTTTCAGGGCTGTCTCTTTCCAGGGCTGTCTCTTTGCCCGTTTTTCTCTTTGCCCGTTTTTCTCTTTGCCCGTCTGTCTCTTTCCCCGTCTGTCTCTTTCCCCGTCTGTCTCTTTCCAGGTCTGTCTCTTTCCCCGTCTGCCTCTTTCCAGGGCTGTCTCTTTCCAGGTCTGTCTCTTTGCCCGTCTGTCTCTTTGCCCATCTGTCTCTTTGCCCATCTGTCTCTGTCTCTTTCCACATCTGTCTCTGTCTGTGTCTCTGTCTGTCTGTGTCTTTTTCTGTCTCTCTCTATCCGTCTCACCACCATCTTACTACCTCACACATAAGTTTCTTATACTAACAGTTGATTTTGTTCCTATAGCAACCACTGACAGTTGTAATTAATGTAATTAAGACCAATGCATGAGCCACTTCATCCACTGGAAAATCCTTTCTGCTACAAAGTGTGCACCCCATATTAGAAGGAATGGCTTTATGCCATTCCTCCTGGTATCACCACTTGCCAGGTGGTACCCAATTCTCTGGGCAACTGTATCCACTTGTATAGCAGATTATTCTGAATACAAAGCTGCTCCCACCTCTGTGGTTTTTTTTTTTGCAAAGTCTTTGAATGAACCTTGGGTTCATTCATCTCTTCTAATAACTAACCAAACCCTGATCTTTGTGAAAATCCCCTCACCCCCAAAAACAATGGTAGAATTGCTGTTTTTTAACTCCTCCTCCTCAAAAATAAGTGAAACAACAAATTATAGCTTTAAAAGGACAACCGGTAAAACACAAAAACAAGTCCCGAATCAACCATGTCAATAAAACAATAAGTTATAGCTGCCAAAATGTAATTACACAAAAAAATATAAATAACAACAACAATTTGGCTACTTTTTTAATTACTAATATAGATGTCACCTGAAAGTGTTAAAACAGCTACCTAGGAATAATATTTTTGAAATGATTAGTGAACGGGATTTGTAATTTTTTTACCCATAAATTAGATGGTCTTTTAATAAATCAGATGTCAGAATAAATGACAGGTCTTCTCTGGGATCAGAGCACTCTTGGATGCTTCTATGGCAATGATAGCTATGTGGCCACACGACTGCTTCCTTCCATCTCTTGGTGCCAACTCTGCCTCTTCTGGACCCTTCTGAGCTTTTAGAATTAACAGCTGCACCCCAACTGTCACCTCACCCGGCATTTCTTCTAAACTCTTCCCTCGGGGCAGCACACTCCACTCTACAGTTCCTGCTTGCCCTTTCCAACCAGTAGGTGGTGATATTCACTTGCAGATACTGTAAAGTGTTAACTGTCATGATTCTGCTCAGCGGTGCTCTGCTCTCCTGCAGAGCCTATGCTGGGCCTCATATTTTCCCCCCATTCCTGGTCGAGTCTTGTGTGGTGTGGGAGGGGTCTGTTCTTTGGAGCCTCAATCCGGGTGATTGCTCCGCTTTATCTGGGAGTTGTTTCACCCATACTGCCGCCAGTGATAGCCCCTGTTTTGCAGTGCATGTCTCTGGTTCCTGTAAATGTCTGACCTGATCTTGTCCCGCTACCCTTTTCCGCTGTTCCCCTCCCGTCTCCTTACCTACTGACTTGATTCCCTGACTCCCTGACCTTAGCTTGTCGTCTGACCCCAGCTCTGCTTGCTCCCATGTACTTACATGACCTCTCTGGTTACCGACCCCGGCTCATCCTCTGACTCCAGCTCTGCTCTCTCCTTTGTACTTACATGACCTCTCTGTTTACTAACCCCGGCTCATCCTCTGAATCCGGCTCTGCTCGCTCCTTTGTACTTACATGACCTCTCTGTTTACCGACCCCGGCTCATTCTTTGAATCCGGCTCTGCTCGCTCCTTTGTACTTACATGACCTCTCTGTTTACCTGGTTCATCTCCTGACTCTGGCTCTGCTCGCTCCCTTGTACTTACGTGACCTCTCTTCTTACCAACCCCAGCTTGTCCCCTGACTCCTGCTCTGCTCTCTCCCTTGTACTTACGTGACCTCTCTGTTTACCAACCCAGCCTCATCCCCTGACTCCAGCTCTGCTCTCTCCCTTGTACTTACGTGACCTCTCTGTTTACCAACCCAGCCTCATCCCTTGACTCCAGCTCTGCTCGCTCCCTTGTACTTATGTGACCTCTCTGTTTACCGACCCCAGCTTGTCCCCTCACTCCGGCTCTGCTTACTCCCTTGTACTTACGTGACCTCTCTGCTTACCAACCCCAGCTTGTCCCCTGACTCCGGCTCTGCACGCTCCCTTGTACTTACATGACTTCTCTATTTACCGACCCCGGCTTGTCCCCTGACTCCAGCTCTGCTCGCTTCCTTGTACCTACAGGATCTCTCTGTTTACCGACCCCAGCTCGTCCCTTGACTCCCTCTTTGCTCGCTCCCTTGTACTCTTGTTCTCTCTCTGTTTATCGATCCCGGCTTGTCCCCTGACTCCGCCTCTGCTCTCTCCCTTGTACTTACGTGACCTCTCTGTTTACCGACCCCGCCTTTTCCCCTGGCTCTGGTCAATCCCTTGTACTTACGTGACCTCTCTGTTTATTGACCCCGACTCTGCTCGATCCCTTGTACTTACGTGACCTCTGATTATCAATCCTGGCTCGTCCCCTGACTCCAGCTCTGCTCACTCCCTTGTACTTACGTGACCTCTCTGTTTACCAAACCCGGCTCATCCCTTTACTCTGGCTCTGCTCGCTCCTTTTGTCATTTACGTTATCTCCTGGCTTTTGACCCCTGGCATGTTTGACTACCCCTCACTAGGTGTGTCTGTGACACCAAGGGGGACTTTGCACACTACGACATCGCAGGTGCGATGTCGGTGCGGTCAAATTGAAAGTGACGCACATCCGGCGTCGCAGGCGATATCATAGTGTGTAAAGCCTTTTTGATACGATTAACGAGCGCAAAAATCGTCGTAATCGTATCACCGGTGTAGCGTCGGTCATTTCCATAATTTGGAAATGAGCGATGTTACGATATTCTTCCTCGTTCCAGCGGCAGCAGACATCGCTGTGTGTGAAGCCGCAGGAGCGAGGAACATCTCCTACCTGTGTCCTGCGGCTCACGCCAGCTATGCGGAAGGAAGGAGGTGGGCGGGATGTTTACGTCCCGCTCATCTCCGCCCCTCCGCTTCTATTGGCTGCCTGCCGTGTGACGTTGCTGTGACGCCGCACGACCTGCACCCTTAATAACCAGGCGGGTCGCCGCCCAGAGCGACGTAGCAGGGCAGGTGAGTGCATGTGAAGCTGCCGTAGCGATAATGTTCGCTACGCCAGCTATCACCATGATATCGCAGCTGCGACGGGGGCGGGGACTATCGCGCTCGGCATCGCAAGCATCAACTTGCGATGTCGTAGTGTGCAAAGTACCCCTTGTACAAACCCGGCAGATGCCCTCCACTAGTGTGCCTGGCGACACCTAGTGGTTTGGTGTCTTATTACACCCGGGTTCTCATCATCATATTAACCAAATGCGATTTCTGTTCAACATCAAAGTATTTGTAATTTTTTATCAATACATTAGATGGTGTATTAATAAATGAGATGTCAAAATAGATGATCATTGAGTACAATCCTACAAACACGATGAAAATATAAGTGATCTGTGAGTATATCTAACCAAATCTTGCCCTTTTCCTAACCCTTGTCCTAGAAGACATCTTACATTATTCACCACGTGTCGGTCTGAGATCATGAATTTCTTACAAGGAAGCACATCCGGTATTATGTCAAACACCATGTAGGCAAAGTGAAAACATGTGGGCATTAGAGAGAAAAATGGAGGATGGAAAGACAGATGAAGTGTCTGCGAGGGGGAGTCCTCTGCACTCCGCTGAGTCTCCGGCACTGGAAAATATGACACAAAAGTAAAACAAAAACAATAACAAAGTAAAACTGTGACCGAACCGAGTCATCCCGGAGAACGAGGCGTGGTCGTGCTGGTATGGTACGTGCAAGGCCGGGACTGGACTGTCAGAGATAACATCATGGAGTCTGTGAGTGCAGGATCGGCTTGTAGGGTTCAAGAATGAATACATTGATAAATGACTATTTTCTTTAGAATTAATACATAGACTGTGCACAATTTAAGGAATCATGTTGTGGTCTAAATTAATAAAGATGTTGTCCTTGATATTAGATTAATAATCTGAGATTTCAATAAATATTGAAGCCTAAAAATTAAGAAAAAAAGTGGCCATTTGAGTTGAGCTAAAAAAAATTGCAGGACTTTAGTCTCTTGTCAACATTGGGACTTTGTGGAAGCCTGACGTCGTTGCCCCCTTACCTCACATAGCAAGTTAAAACTGCTTTTGGTGCACATGCCAGTATAATATGACAGAAACTGTCCAGATTCTCAAAATTTATAACTTATTATTCACTATTTTTCACTGGATGGCTCCTCTTCACCAGCATTCTCCCAGCACTATAAGTGCTGGAGTTTCCTTCCTTTCACTTCGTAGTATACATTGCTTGTGGCCAGTGTCCAATGTTATGCATGCCCAGAAATAAAAGCTCAAGTGGCTATTCTGGCTGTATGAAGTGCCAGCACTCTAAGTGCTGGGACTTCCTCCCCATCCTTTCCTAGTATTCAGCACTCATGCCAGTGTCCAATGTTACACATGCCCTGAACTGAAAGCTTACCTGTCTGTAGAAGTGCCAGCACTACAAGTGGTAGGACTTCCTTCCCATCCCTTCCTAGTATTCAGTCTCCTACCAGTCTCCAATGTTACACATGCCCTGAAATAAAGGCTCACCTGTCTGTCATGCCTGTATGAAGTGCCAGCACTATAAGGGGTACTTTACACGTTGCGACATTGCTAGCATCGGCTAACGATGTCGAGCGCGATAGCACCCGCCCCTGTCGCACATGCGATATCTTGTGATTGCTGCCATAGCGAACATTATCACTACGGCAGCTTCACACGGACATACCTGGTCGGCGACGTTGCGGTGACTGCCGAACAATCCCTCCTTCAAGGGGGAGGTGCGTTCGGCATCACTGCGACATCACCGCGACGTCACTAAGCGGCCGGCCAATAGAAGCGGAGGGGCGGAGATTAGCGGGACGTAATATCCCGCCCACCTCCTTCCTTCCGCATTGCCGGTGGACGCAGGTAAGAAGATGTTTGTTGTTCCAGTGGCTTCACACACAGCGATGTGCGGTACTGCAGGAACGACAAACAACATCGTATCAGCAGCAGGAGCGACATTATGAAAATGAACGACGTGAGATAGATTAGCCATTTTTGACTGTTTTGCGCTCGTTCATCGTCACTCCTAGGATTTACACATTGCGATGTCGCTACCGGCACCAGATGTGCATCACAACAACCATGACCCCGACGATATATCAGTAGCGATGTCGCAACGTGTAAAGTACCCCTAAGAGCTAGGACTTTTATTTCCCGTACCTTTCTAGTATAGAGTGCTCCTGCCAGTGTCCAAAGTTACACGTGCCCTGAACTAAAAGTTTACCTGTTTGTAGAAGTGACAGCAATATAATTGGTGGGGCTTCAGTCCCCCCTCTTTTTTTTCAAAAATTACCCACATCTGGCCATATTTTCAAAGGTTTTTCTAGGATGGCTAGTGTCCTACTTACTTTAGTGCTATTACATACTGATTCATGACATATACTGTGGTGAATAGTGTTTAAAGGGACAACTCAATGTCAAAAAGCTATAACACAAATGGATCTTAATGAAATTGTCGTGGGGTATGAGGGGATAACAGGGGACCAGGGCTCCTTAACTGGCCCTCAGGCTAGGGGGGCCCTAGCTGCCCCTGATACTAGAGATAGGTCAGATGGTGAGGATGTCTGTGCCGCCTTCCTACCCCTGTTCCTGACCAGTCCTCATCTAGTATCCCCTCCCTAGCCCATGGGCGGCCACGACAGAAGTGTGTAAATTCAACAGTGATAGACAAACAGGGGAAACCAAAACTCTTTAAGGCCTCTCTCACATGTCTGTGAAAAACCACGCACGTTTTTCACAAACGTGTCAGGGGTGCGTTTTGCCCTGCGTTACCCGTGTTTATGGGCTACGTTTGTTCTCCGTGTGTTACCCGTGATAACACATGGAGAACGGGAATTTTCTGCTCACATGTCCCTGGCGTTGCTGTCCGTTCCTGCCGTCTCCCCGCTGCTGCTGCTTCCGGCCAGTGAAGTGAATATGCAATGAGCATAATGAGCGGCGGTCGGCAGCAAGTGTCAGCAGCGGCAGAGACAGGAGGGCTGGAGAAAGTGAGTAAAGGTTTTTTTTTTATTTCTCACAGACACGTCTGCTCTCCGTTGCGTGTCACACGGAACACATCCACCACGTTTGTGTTACGTGTGACACATTTGCGTTCCGTGTGTCACCTGTGATGCCGGAGAGAAAACGGACATGTCGGCGTGAGAAACACACAGACACACGTAAGGTCGGAACGGACACACGTTCCGTGTGCAAATACTTACGTGTGTCCTAAACCATAGGAATACCTAGGTCTACATGTGTACAGGTCTCCGATATGTGAGAAAACTGCCAAACACGTAGCGGAGGAAGGGGGCCTAACACAGCATGCTCACACAGAGTAATCAGACAACAAATAATAAGGAGGAAAACTAAGAGCAGGGAGGAAATAACCAGAAGAGAGGAGGGCTTCCACACCACACCAAGCAACACCAGACTGGAAAACAACAGCATACGGACCGGTGAAGCAGAAAACTATAGTCGGCATAGGAAGACAAATACCTCCATCTTAAAAAGGTGGGGAGTAATTGTGATAGGTCTTCCGCAATTTGTGACCCATAAGGTACCCAGCAGGCTAGCAGAAATTAACTCCTACTAGTCCGATCACTAATGAGCACACAGCTGGTTGATGCCCGAGTCTGGCTGTGTAACTCAGAAGCACCAGAGAAAGCATAGTGAGAAGTGTCAGAGTCTGTGGTCTGAACAGCGTCTGATGTGGCTATAACACGCGGCGAGTTTAGAGAAAAGCACAGAAATTTTCTGCATGAGCAAAGGAATTTTCAGAGGGTTCTCTAAAACCCCCCCACTAAAATGAAGCCTTTTTTGTACAGATATTGTGGTAAGCCCCTAAGGGTTCACAACCTTTTTGTTTGTTTTTCTATGTATCTCTGTACATCTGCTCGCTATATCCAGATGATTCCTTCCAATAACATTTAGCCAGGAAGAAACAAGACGTAAAGAAGCAGGTGGACGGTGATCCAGGTGCTCAGCTGCACTTACATCACTTTATTGTACATCTTTCTGTCAAATTACTGGAGTGAGAAGATGTTATACGTCAAGAACCCTCAAGAATGTGGTTTCTTAGTGATAAGTGTTCTTCATCATCAAAAGTATGTACGATCATCTGACTGTATGTACCAACAAGTAATGACAGATAGAAGAATTTCTAAGAAGCAGATTCTAAGGACTTCGCTTTTCTGAAGACAGCCATGATCTTACAGTTGATATCAATAAAAAGTATTATATTGATCTATGGCAGGGGCGCACAACGTTTGCGTTCCAAATAGCTCGATTCTACCACTCCCAAGGGCCGCACTAAAGCTTAAAGTGATATTTTCATGTGCGGTGTATACTAAAGGTAATATATGATGTATGAAAATGTCTTTTTTATATACTCACAAGTTGGTATGACTCTTACTGGTATCGGCTCATTTGATGGTGCAAAGATTGGCGGTCATACTCAAGTGGAGGTTCGATCCTCATCAACCAACAGAAAATATAAAATAAAGTAAAGTTTTTATAGAAAAAGACCTTATGTAGTGTTGTCTGTTCTGTTACTTAAGATGTAGTTGTTTTAATTCAATGAGACCATAGGTCGCGTGTTTCGTAGCACCATGCTATTCAAACACAGTCTGCTGGCAAGTATTTCAGCAGCACTTCCTTCTCTAAGATCCAGTTTTTTTTTGTCTCTGTCACATCAGGGCTGTAAAGGTTTTTCTGGATCAGAGGTCCCAACTATTAAAACACCTAAATTATCCAAAAGGTTATATCTATCAGTTGCTGCATATAAGCTATGATGTTTCACTTATTATTGCTATTTATTTTTAGAGCATCATTGGTTTTCTGGTGTTGTACATTGCTGTACAAAAGGGGATTTACATACCAAATACAAATATAAATTACAATGGACAAACTAACAGTGACAGACTGGAACACAAGGGGAGAGGGCCCTGCCCTTGAGGGCTTACTCAAGTAGAGGTTCAATCTTTGTTAACCAACAGAAAATATAAAATAAAGTAATAAATTAAAGTCTTTATAGAAAAAGACCTTATGTAGTGTCGTCAGTTCTGTTACTTAAGACGTAGTTGTTTTCATCATCCCACAATGAGTCTGTTACGGGGGGCTGTCTGATAATAACCGAAAGGAGTATCAGACAGTCAGGGTCCACCGTGCAAAGACTTTGCTGCAGACTATGGCAGAGTGCAATACCTCTGTTAACTCACAGAAGGATATAATAAGTAAGTAAATATAATAAGTAAAGCAATTCCTCCCTTACTTGGAGGGTGTGTGGAATGATCTCTGTTAATAATCACAGAGACAAAGGCAATGTGTGCGAAATGGCACCTACCTAGGTCCGCTCTTCTAGTGGTGCAAAAGAGACGAACAGCAGCATAAGCCGCACAAAGCTCCTACCTGCGTTCGCTCCACTAGTGTGCGAGGACACGAACCACTAGATATGGCACCTGCCTAGGTCCGCTCTTCTAGTGGTGCAAAAGAGACGAACAGCAGCGTAAGCCGCACAAAGCTCCTACCTCTGTTCGCTCCCCTAGTGTGCGAGGATACGAACAACTGCCAGACGCAGTATAAGGAACGTTACCCTAGCGGCAACGTCCACCTACGAGTAGAATCACAAGGCCCAGCCAGACCATGTGCCTCAGGCACCTGCCTATGTCCGCTCCCCTAAGAGGTAAGGATACGGACAGCAGCCGAAGCTGTAAGGTATAAGAACGCTACCCTGCCGGTAGCGCTCACCTAGCATAGACAGAGGAATGCCTAGAGGAACGCGCACAGAGCGTCTACTCATATGCATGAACCAAGAGGACTGAGCACCATGCGGCGTGTGTCAGGGTCTTATATAGACTCTGTGCCTCATCCAAGATGGAGGACACCAGAGCCAATCCGCTGCCAGAACGACAGGAGTGACGTCATGCTGGCCTATCACCGAGCAAGACGTCACAAGCACATGACCAGTGACCAATCGGCATAGAAGGTGTCAGAGACATTTGACCTCGTGTCAGCGATGATGTCACCCGCACATGTGCAATGGCTCCAAGATTGGACTTAGTCTCCGGCGCTCGCACATGTGCAGTAGCAAGAAATCTGGACTTAGTCTCCAGCGCTCGCACATGTGCAGTAGCAAGAAATCTGGACTTAGTCTCCAGCGCTCGCACATGTGCAGTAGCAAGAAATCTGGACTTAGTCTCCAGCGCTCGCACATGTGCAGTAGCAAGAAATCTGGACATAGTCTCCAGTGCTCGCAGCAACCGTAACAGTACCTCCCCCTCAAGGGCCCCCCTCCCGGCGACGCAGGTAATCGGCAACTAAGTCGGGAGCATGGACAGCCTCCTCAGGCTCCCAAGAGCGATGTTCCGGGCCATAGCCCTCCCAATCTATCAAGAAGAACCTGCGCCCTCTAACCATCTTAGAACCAACTATGGCTCGGACCTCATAGCTAGAGCGAGAGGAATCAGAGGCAGGAGAGTGCACTTCACGAGCGTGAGGTAAAATAGCCGGCTTTAGCAGTGAGACATGGAATTTGTCATGAATCCTAAGATGGACAGGTAACTTCAATTGATAGACTACAGGATTTACCTGTCGAAGAACCTCATAAGGACCCAGGAAGCGAGGAGCAAATTTGACAGAGCTCACTCTAAGTCTCACGTGTTTTGCAGAGAGCCACACAAAGTCCCCTGGAGAAAAGACAGGAGCCGGGCGACGAAACCGATCGGACACCGTCTTCATACGGTCCTTAGCTGCTTGGATCGACTCTTGAGTCCGATCCCAAACCTCTCTGGCATTAGTTGCCCAGTCGGCCACAAGAGGAGGAGGTGCAGCAGCGGGAAACGGTACCGGTACCCTAGGGTGTTGCCCATTATTGAGTACGAACGGTGTCTGCCCAGTGGCCTCAGCCAGCGAATTGTTAAGGGCAAATTCTGCCCAGGGTAGGAGGGAGGACCAGTTATCGTGGTTCTCAGCAACAAAGTGTCGAAGGTATATAATCATAGATTGATTGGTACGTTCAACCAAACCATTAGTCTCCGGATGGTATGCCGAAGAGAGATTCAACTCAATTTGCAGAAGGCTACAAAGATCTCGCCAGAAACGGGAAGTAAATTGCGGGCCTCTATCACAAATGATACGATCTGGCATCCCGTGAAGCCTAAAGACATGCTTGAGGAATAGTTTGGCTAGTACCCTGGAAGATGGGATTCTCGATAACGGTACGAGATGAACCATCCGGGAGAAATGGTCCGTAATGACCCACACAAATCTATGTCCCTGTGAACATGGAAGATCACCCACAAAGTCCATGCCTACCACCTCCCATGGTCTATCTGGCACTGGTAAAGGATGCAAGAGCCCAGCCGGTCTCTGCCGTAATGGACGGTTGCGAGCACACGAGTAGCAGGAACCGACATATCTCTTGACGTGGCTGGCTAAGTGTGGCCACCAATACCACCTCTCCAGTAACTCTCGTGTCCGCCTAATACCAAAATGCCCACCCACCTTTGAGGTGTGGGCCCATGACAGTATATCATTCTGTCGATCAGGCGGAACAAAGGTCTTGCCCGGTGGGATTTGGTCTAACGTCACAGGGGAGAGCGTATGAAAAACCCTGGAGGGAAGGATAAGACGAGGTTCGTCAATCTCTTCCTGGGTAGAAAGCATAGAGCGAGACAGGGCGTCTGCCTTGTTATTCTTACTCCCAGACAGATAGTTGATGGAGAAGTGAAAGCGGGAGAAAAACAAGGACCAGCGGGCTTGGCGAGGATTCAGACGCTGAGCGGTTTGTAAGTACGTCAGATTCTTATGGTCTGTATAGACCTGGAAAGGATGTTTCGCTCCTTCCAGCAAGTGACGCCACTCCTCCAAGGCTAATCTCAAGGCGAGCAGTTCCCTATCCCCAATGGTATAGTTTCTCTCTGCCGGTGAAAAGGTTTTAGCAAAGAAGAAACACGGCCTTTTTCTACCTGCACCGTTCTTTTGATACAAGACCGCACCAGCACCCACTGAAGAGGCATCAACCTCTAAGAGGAAGGGCTTATTCTCATCGGGTCTTTGAAGAACGGGAGCAGTTGAAAAGTGTCTTTTTACTGCCTCAAAAGCCTGAGATGTCTCAGTAGACCAGGCTTTGGGATTAGCACCTTTCTTAGTCAAGGCCACCAAAGGGGCCACCAAAGTAGAAAAATGGGGTATGAACTGCCTGTAATAATTTATGAATCCTAAGAAGCGTTGCACCGCCTTCAAGGAATGAGGTTCGGACCATTGCAGGACAGCAGAGAGCTTCGCAGGATCCATAGCCAGACCCTCTTGTGAGATAATGTAACCCAAAAAAGGCAATGAGGACTGCTCGAATACACATTTCTCGAGTTTAGCAAACAATGAGTGCTCCCTTAAACGGGAAAGGACACAAACGACATCCTGACGATGAGTCTCCAGATCAGGAGAAAAAATCAGGATGTCGTCTAGATACACCACTACTGAGGATAACAGTAAATCCCTGAACACATCGTTTACGAAGTCCTGAAATACTGCGGGTGCATTACATAACCCAAAAGGCATGACGAGGTATTCATAGTGACCGTCTCGGGTGTTAAAAGCGGTCTTCCATTCGTCACCCTTTCGAATTCGTACCAAGTTATACGCACCCCGCAGATCCAACTTCGTAAAAACTTGAGCTCCTCTCAGTCTGTCAAAGAGCTCCGAAATTAAAGGTAATGGGTATTTGTTCTTTATTGTGATTGCGTTGAGACCCCTGTAATCTATGCAGGGACGCAAATCACCCTCTTTCTTCCGAACAAAGAAAAACCCAGCTCCCGCGGGAGAGACAGACTTACGAATGAACCCCTTCTCTAAACTCTCTCTTATATAGGTCGACATGGCCTCCGACTCAGGTATCGACAGGGGGTAAACCCTGCCTTTAGGTGGAACCGAACCTGGGATAAGGTCTATGGCACAGTCATACGGCCTATGGGGTGGAAGAACCTCAGCACCCTGTTTGGAGAACACGTCAGCGAAATCCAAATAGGGTGTAGGTATGGGAGAGAGATCAGTTGATGCAACCACAACGACCTTAGGTGGTAAGGGAAGACATCGGGACTGACATTTCGAACCCCAACTAATAATGCTGTCAGACTCCCAGTCAATGTGAGGAGCATGAGTCCGAAGCCATGGAAGACCCAGAAGGACGTCGTCTATACCCTCAGGCAAAACAAGAAAAGAAATCTCCTCTATGTGACCCTGAGACAGGGAAAGGCGCAAGGGAACTGTCCTCAATGTAATGGAGTCAGACAACATAGTTCCATTAACAACACGGACAGGAATAGGCGCCTCTAACATGATAGAGGGAATATTGTGTCCCTTTACAAATCCTGAGGACACAAAAATCCCGTCAGCTCCGGAATCCACAAAAGCCATAATAGGCCATGTATTCTCAGATAACGAGAGCTGACCTGGGATACAACACTTAGAGGGTGCAGAAGACGTCTCTAGTAACCCCCCTCTAATGGTTACTAGACCAGGGAGTTTCCCTGACGACTAGGACACTTGTTGGCATAGTGCCCAGCCTGACGACATACGTAACATATAGGAGGACCAGACTTGCGTAGTCTGGAGAACGTATGACCTAACTCCATAGGAGTGGGAGATGTTTCAGATGCTGAGGAAGATGGTAGTGGACCCTCAACAACTGGAATAGCCCGATGCTTAGGGCGTGAGGAAGAGACCTCGAGTCTACGTTCCTTATGGCGTACATCGATCCTCGTTGCTACTGTGATCAAGTCCTCCAGAGAAGCAGGGACCTCACGAGTAGCAAGGGCATCCTTGACATAGCCTGCCAACCCTCTCCAGAAGATAGGAATCAACACCTTCTCTGGCCAATCTAGTTCTGCCACCAGAGTTCTAAAAGCAATGGCATAAGAACTAGTGGATAACGAACCCTGAGATAGATCTAACAGTCTCAGGGCCGCATCATGGGTAACCTGCGGACCCATGAATACCGCCTTAAGAGCATCAAGAAAGTCTTGATGTCTCAGAGTAACCACATCAGAGCGCTCCCATAGGGGAGTCGCCCATTCTAAGGCTTTGTCCTGAAGTAAGGAGATGATAAAGCCTACTCTGGACCTCTCCGTAGAGAAGCGAGAAGAGTTGACCTCTAGGTGTATCTGACACTGACTAATGAAACCACGACATGATCTGGCATCGCCAGAATATCTGTTTGGCAGAGCAAGTCGAGGATCATGTGCAGATGTCACCATGGTCTGAGGTTTATCCTCTATACTCTTGAGCCGTGACTCAAGTACTTGTATGTAACGGTGTAACTGCTGATATTCTGCCATAACTGCCAGACCCTTGGCTCAGTCCTAATGTTACGGGGGGCTGTCTGATAATAACCGAAAGGAGTATCAGACAGTCAGGGTCCACCGTGCAAAGACTTTGCTGCAGACTATGGCAGAGTGCAATACCTCTGTTAACTCACAGAAGGATATAATAAGTAAGTAAATATAATAAGTAAAGCAATTCCTCCCTTACTTGGAGGGTGTGTGGAATGATCTCTGTTAATAATCACAGAGACAAAGGCAATGTGTGCGAAATGGCACCTACCTAGGTCCGCTCTTCTAGTGGTGCAAAAGAGACGAACAGCAGCATAAGCCGCACAAAGCTCCTACCTGCGTTCGCTCCACTAGTGTGCGAGGACACGAACCACTAGATATGGCACCTGCCTAGGTCCGCTCTTCTAGTGGTGCAAAAGAGACGAACAGCAGCGTAAGCCGCACAAAGCTCCTACCTCTGTTCGCTCCCCTAGTGTGCGAGGATACGAACAACTGCCAGACGCAGTATAAGGAACGTTACCCTAGCGGCAACGTCCACCTACGAGTAGAATCACAAGGCCCAGCCAGACCATGTGCCTCAGGCACCTGCCTATGTCCGCTCCCCTAAGAGGTAAGGATACGGACAGCAGCCGAAGCTGTAAGGTATAAGAACGCTACCCTGCCGGTAGCGCTCACCTAGCATAGACAGAGGAATGCCTAGAGGAACGCGCACAGAGCGTCTACTCATATGCATGAACCAAGAGGACTGAGCACCATGCGGCGTGTGTCAGGGTCTTATATAGACTCTGTGCCTCATCCAAGATGGAGGACACCAGAGCCAATCCGCTGCCAGAACGACAGGAGTGACGTCATGCTGGCCTATCACCGAGCAAGACGTCACAAGCACATGACCAGCGACCAATCGGCATAGAAGGTGTCAGAGACATGTGACCTCGTGTCAGCGATGATGTCACCCGCACATGTGCAATGGCTCCAAGATTGGACTTAGTCTCCGGCGCTCGCACATGTGCAGTAGCAAGAAATCTGGACTTAGTCTCCAGCGCTCGCACATGTGCAGTAGCAAGAAATCTGGACTTAGTCTCCAGCGCTCGCACATGTGCAGTAGCAAGAAATCTGGACTTAGTCTCCAGCGCTCGCACATGTGCAGTAGCAAGAAATCTGGACATAGTCTCCAGTGCTCGCAGCAACCGTAACAGAGTCCGCAAGTCGCATCTTTGGTAGCACCATGCTCTTTAAACACAGTCTGCTGGCAAACATTTCAGCAGCACTTCCTTCTCTAAGACCCAGTTTTTTTTGTCTTTTTTACATCAGGGCTGTAAAGGTTTTTCTGGATCAGAGGTCCCAACTATTAAAACACCTAAATTATCCAAAAGGTTATATCTATCAGTTGCTGCATATAAGCTATGATGTTTCACTTATTATTGCTATTTATTTTTAGAGCATCATTGGTTTTCTGGTGTTGTACATTGCTGTACAAAAGGGGATTTACATACCAAATACAAATATAAGTTACAATGAACAAACTAACAGTGACAGACTGGAACACAAGGAGAGAGGGCCCTGCCCTTGAGGGCTAACTCAAGTGGAGGTTCAATACTCATCAACCAACTTCAAATATGAAATAACAAAAAGTCTTTATTGAAAAAGATCTTATGTAGTGGCAGGTCCCATCTTTGGCAGGTCCCATCTTTGGTAGCACCATGCTATTTAAACACAGTCTGCTGGCAAACATTTCAGCAGCACTTCCTTCTCTAAGACCTAGGTTTTTTTGTCTCTGGAGAGGTCGTCCCAAAACCAAAAATCGGTAATGGTTGATTATCGATGTGGTTCGTCGCTCCTGCGGCAGCACACATCGCTGTGTGTGACACCGCAGGAGCGAGGAAAGTCTCCTTACCTGCCGCCGGCCGCAATGCGGGATGTTACGTCCTGCTCATCTCCGCCCCTCTGCTTTCATTGGCCAGCCAGTTAGTGACGTCGCGGTGACGTCTTTGTGATGCCGAACGTCCCTCCCCCTATAGGAAAAGACCTTATGCAGTGTCGTCCGTTCTGTTGCTTAAGATGTAGTTGTTTTAATTCAATGAGTCCGTAGGTCGCGTGTTTCGTAGCACCATGCTATTCAAACACAGTCTGCTGGCAAACATTTCAGCAGCACTTCCTTCTCTAAGACCCAGGTTTTTTTGTCTCTTTCACATCAGGGCTGTAAAGGTTTTTCTGGATCAGAGGACCCAACTATTAAAGGATCTAAATTATTCAAAGGGTTATATCTATCAGTTGCTGTGTACAAGCTATGATGCTTCACTTATTATTGTTATTTATCTTTAGTGCTATTGGTTCTCTTGTGTTGTACACGCTGTACAAAAGGGGATTTACATATCAAATTACAATGAAAAAACTAACAGTGACAGACTGGAACACAAGGGGAGAGGGCCCTGCCCTTGAGGGCTTACTCAAGTGGAGGTTCAATCCTCATGAACAAACTGCAAAAATGAAATAACAAAAAGTCTTTATTGAAAAAGATCTTATGTAGTGGCAGGTCCCATCTTTGGAAGGTCTCATATTTGGTAGCACCATGCTATTTAAACACAGTCTGCTGGCAAACATTTCTGCAGCAGTTCCTTCTCTAAGACCCAGGCTTTTTTTGTCTCTTTCACATCAGGGCTGTAAAGGTTTTTCTGGATCAGAGGTCCCAACTATTAAAGGACCTAAATTATCCAAAGGGTTATATCTATCAGTTGCTGTGTACAAGCTATGATGCTTCACTTATTATTGTTATTTATCTTCAGAGTGCTTTTGGTTCTCTTGTGTTGTACATGCTGTACAAAAGGGGATTACATGCCAAATCCAAATAGTAATCCCAATGAACAAACTAACAGACAGAGTGCAACACAAGGGGAGAGGGCCCTGTCCTTGTGGGCTTATAGTCTGCAGAGTAAAGGGTAAAGGGGAAGGAGACAGTAGTTTGGGTGTTTGCAGTGTGAGGTGGCAGCGGGGTCAATGCAGGCTGTAAGCTTTCTTGAAGAGATGAGTTGTTAAGGTCCATCTAAAAGTTGCAAATGCAGTGGTTAATCGGACTTGTTGGGGCACAGAATTCCAGAGGAGGAGGGATACTGAGGAGAAATCTCGGAGATGAATGAGTGAAGAATGTACAAGTGTGGAGGAGAAAAGGAGGTTTTTGGGGCCGGGAGATTAGTTTGGAGGAATATGGAGGAGACGGGTTATGGACTACTTCGTAGGACAATGTTAGTAGTTTCAACTGGATATTTTGAGGACTATGGACCTAGTGCAGGGATTTGCAGAGTGGAGAAGTGGAGGAGCAGTGAGAAGAGAGGTGGATTAGTCGGGCAGTAGATTGTAGGACTTATAAGGTCCAAACGAATATATTTCACCTTCCTCATGTATCCTCCAAGTATAAGTTATGGGTTTGAGGGACTACCCGGCTGATCTTAATATTTTCCTTCATTTAAAATAAGTACGTAATAGGGTCCAAAATATAGGATTTATGGACATAATAGAAATCTAAGGGCAAAAACTAATTACCCATTTGTGTTCCAGTTATTTATAACAGTGGCCATGAAATGACATAATCATAGATATGGAACATATGAGAGTCACACAAGTTTTTTCTTACCTTAGTCCTTTCCTGGAAGGCTCAATTGCCAACAGCAATGGGCTGAAGTGAAAACTGAGCACTGGTGTTGACTGACAGTGATTACCAGACCATTTTGGAGATAGTGTCACGGGTGACAAACTGTCATGTGGTTTCTGGCCATAGAAGGTCACAGCATTGGCTGCATAAAATGCTCCCTGACTTTCCATTGTTCCTGCTGTCAGTATTCATTGGTATAGGTAGTTTTCCTGTTGGATTTTCATCTCTCCCCCTTTTAGACCTAGCAGGAGCTTGACTTCCACCAAGCTGCTGATCATCAGTATTTTCTTGGTGCTTACCGTGTTTTTCCAAAAATAAGACCTCCCCCAAAAATAAGCCCTAGCAGGGATTTTCAGCATTTTCGGAGCAAGGCTTAAATATAAGCTCTCCCCTGAAAATAAGCCCTAGTCGCGGTTCAATAATGAAGTGTCTATGCAGCTAGTAAAGATACAGATACAGACCCTACAGGACATTTCATTATACACAGCGGGCACCCCGTAATCACCCGATGCTGAGCGGCAGGACCTGCAGTAATCGCATACCCGCACACATCAGATCACACACAATCAGATCTCACACACACAATCAGATCTCACACACACACACCAGATCTCACACACAAACATCCGATCTCACACACAATCAGATCTTACACATAATCAGATCGCACACACACAAACATCAGATCAAACACACATCAAATCAAACACACACACATCGGATCGCACACACATCGGATCGCATACATACTCACCACATCCAGCGACACCGATCTCTTCTTGCTGGCAGAATCCTGAGCGGGTGTGCGGTGGAGCGCAAGGACCTGCAGAACAGGACCTGCGGCCGGACACATGACTTCCACCCTTCATTCCTTCAGTGTGCGATCTGCTGTGTATGCGATCTGCTGTGTGTGTGTGTGTGAGTGCATGTGTGTGCGATCTGCTGTGTTTGTGTGTTTGTGTCTGTGATCTGCTGTGTGTGTGTCTGCGATCTGCTGTGTGTGTGTGTGTGTGTGTGTGTCTGCGATCTGCTGTGTGTGTGTGTCTGCGATCTGCTGTGTGTGTGTGTCTGCTATCTGCTGTGTGTGTGTCTGCAATCTGCTCTGTGTGTCTGCGATCTGCTGTGTGTGTGTGTCTGCGATCTGCTGTGTGTGTGTGTGTCTGCGATCTGCAGTGTGTGTGTGAGTGTGTGTCTGCAATCTGCTGTGTGTGTGTCTGCGATCTGCTGTGTGTGTGTGTGTGTGTCTGCAATCTGCTGTGTGTGTGTGTTTGTGTCTGCGATCTGCTGTGTGTGTGTCTGCGATCTGCTGTGTGTGTCTGCGATCTGCTGTATATGTGTGTGTGTGTGTGAAAGTGTGTGTCTGCGATCTGCTGTGTGTGTGTGTCAGCCGCAGCAGGGGAGAACGGCGTGCAGCACCCACCGGAGATCATAAGAGGACCTGGGAGTCACGCAGACGTCCTGGTCTGGTGAGTATGAGTCTCCTGGGAAGTGGGGGGGTCTGCTTTTTTGGTGGATAAACTTACCCCCCAACCGTGTTTCTCCAAGAATAAGACCTCCTCCACAAAGAAGCCCTAGTGCTTTTTTGGGGGTCAAAAAGTGTCTTATTTTTGGAAAAACACGGTAAATACCCCTTCCTTCCTTGCACTGATGCTGGTGATATTTTTCAGTTCATTCAAGCCCTGGTTGCAAGCGAGTGATTTGAACTCCTCTGCTGTATTATTGCTGAAAACTTTACTGAACTTCTGCATGTGTCAACTGGGGATAAGTAGTTCATGCTTTTTCTCCCCTGTGTGTCCTCTTTGTGTTTTCTATAGTTTTTAGTGGGGTTGACAAACAGCTGATCCCATCCATTCCCTATTTAGGGCCCAGCACTAGGTATATCTAGGGTCAGGTAGAGTTTCTGACTCAGTGCATAGGTGCAGAACCTATCTAGGGTGGTGAGGGACCCCAGGGACCAGCACTAGGTTTCGTCAGGGGTCACATCTTCCAATTCCCTAGACACAGGATTTCCCTTCTCTTTCACCGTTCGCCTGGTACTTCCCTGTATGTAGCTTAACAGAAACAGATGGCATGCAACAGAAACTGTCTGTCTAGTAGTAGTTTACCCAACCCTGACACATTTTAGTCCTGCCAGTGTCAACAGATGTTGATTTTATCTTAATAATGCCCCCTGGCTCCCTTCGACTCCATGCATGGTTCCATATCAGACACTTGCCACCAGAATAATGAACTGGAACCTTGAACAAGTTCTAGGGTAAAGAATGGGAAGATTTCTTAGATGTCAAACCTCAGTTTTGCCCAAAATAAAACCAATCGCAGATGAAGATCCAATGAGTAACATAACCTGAGTTTTGCCCGAAATAGGGCTAATCAGGGTTGAAGAGCCAATGAGTACCATAACCCCAGTTTTACCCAAAATAAAACCAATCATGGTTGAAGATCTAATGAGTACTATAACCTCAGTTTTGCCCGAAATAAAGCCAATCGAGGTTGAAGATCCAATGAGTAACATAACCTCAGTTTTGCCCGAAATAAAGCCAATCGAGGTTGAAGATCCAATGAGTAACATAACCTCAGTTTTGCCTGAAATAAAACCAATCGTGGTTGAAGATCCAATGAATAACATAACCTCAGTTTTGCCCGAAATAAAGCTAATCAGGGTTGAAGATCCAATTAATACCATAATCTCAGTTTTACCCAAAATAAAAACGGTCGCGGATGAAGATCCAATGAGTACCATAACCTCAGTTTAGCCCGAAATAAAACCAATCGCGGATGAAGATCCAATGAGTACCATAACCTCAGTTTTGCTCGAAATAAAACCAATCGGGGTTGAAGATCCAATGAGTACCTTATATCAGTTTTGCCCGAAAGAAAAGCAATCACGGTTAAAGATCCAATGAGTACCATAACCTCAGTTTTGCGCGAAATAAAAACAATCGCAATTGAAGATCTAATGAGAACTATAACCTCAATTTTGACCAAAATAAAGCTAATTTAGGTTGAAGATCTAATGAGTACCATAACCTCAGTTTTGCCCAAAATAAAATCAATTGAGGGTACAGATCCAATGAGTACCATAATCTCAGTTTTGCCCAAAATAAAACCAATTCCGGTTGAAGATCTAATGAGTACCATAAACTCAGTTTTGCCCAAAATAAAATCAATTGAGGGTGAAGATCCAATGAGTACCATAACCTCAGTTCTGACCGAAATAAAACCAATCACGGTTGAAGATCTAATGAGTAACAAGCTCAGTTTTGACTGACATAAAGCTAATCAAGGTTGAAGATCCAATGAATACCATAACATTTCCCAGTCATTCAAAAAATGTTGGTAGCATTGATACCAATTTAGGGCATAAACCATGTCACTCTCCACTCAGAACTCTATACCTGACTTTTAGGATTAGACATTTGAAGAGTTTTCTAACTTTATGCTTGTTGTAATATATTCCAAAAGTTGATCAGTATAGAAAGGCATTACATATCTGAGGTCATTGCCCTCGTCGCGGGGCTACATTTATTTCAGCGGTATTCTGGAAGGTGGTTGGCAGTAGTAGTAAAATATTACAGAATGTATTTGTAATAAACATCTTGTATAAACCATAGTATGTAGTTGAGGTGCCTGGCAGGACCTTTCCCCTCCATTCCCTGGATTATGTGGGATTTTCTGTGGCATTCAAACCAGGAGGGAGACAAAATAAGTAAATACGCTAAAATGAACTTGGAAAGTGCAAGCAAACATTTACTGCAAATGAGAAAATATCACTTTACATATAATCTATATCACAGTTGGATTTATTTTCTCTGTAGACAGAGCGTCTCAGATTGTTTTGGCATGGGTTTACTTATCCAGTCCCTCAAAATGGGCACTTACCAAGCAATAGAACAGATCTGCTTCCTGGCATTTTGGTTTGCACGAACCACCTTAACTTAATGTTCCTTTTTAACACCCTTTAAGGTCATTGAGGACAAGTATATGTGCATTTACCATGCGAATATATATATTTGCTTACATCATGCCATTGGAAGAAAGCATCAGTTATACGAGGGTTGAAAATAAGTTTGCCACCCTCTTGTAAATATAGCAGACAGCTACTATGTAAAGCAATTGGTGTCACGCTTGCCAGGTGTGACATGCATGGCACGTGGTTCAGATCAAGGGGAACCTGTCACACAACCAAAATAAAATGCAACAAACAATGTCACAAGTAAGGGAGAGCACAGGGGACACTGTAACAAAGGTGGACCCTAGCACTAGTGAGAGGGGTATATGGGACACCTCCTGCACTCACCCGCAGCTGTCCCGAGCCAGGACCTATAAAGTCTTCTCAACTGTCACTGAGCAGGAACCTGTGACTCTGAGAAACCCTGTAAATGCCCTGGCTAGGGCACTGGCAGGTGAGGGACGCTAGCCCCACCACTGCACTAATACGACACAAGGAAACGTAAAAAAACAGGGTAAAATAGCAATCAAAAAGGATAAAGTCTGACTTCTGGAACATTCATAGTATCATAGTTTTTAAGGTTGAAGGGAGACTCTAAGTCCATCTAGTTCAACCCGTAGCCTAACATGTTGATCCAGAGGAAGGCAAAAAAACCCCAAAGTGGCAAAGAAGCTCCAATAGGGAAAAAAATTCCTTCCTGACTCCACATCTGGCAATCAGACTAGTTCCATGGATCAACACCCTGTCATAAAATCTAATATACATAACTGGTGTGGCGCCCTGGACTAGCCAGGTAGCCACAGACAACACTCACCCCCCCACACTCCCCAGACAGTTACATTAGCCAGACACAAAACCCTTGTTGCCTCCCTCCAGGGTCTGATGTCCACACTAGTGGGGTGGAGCCAGGCGGTTGTCCCCACCCACAGAGGAGTTCACAGGCCTGTAGGCGGGAAAAGCAGTAGATTAGTTCAGGAGGTGAAAGTGAGAGGTCACGTACTGCGAGTGTCTGGGTAGGAGCCCAGGCACTGAGAGCAAGGTTGGCAGACGGTGGTGGCCGTCTGCAGGAGTGGTGGAGCTCCGCAGAGCCGTAAGGACCGGGGCTGGGCGGTGGCCCACCGGACCGGGGAACGAAGTGAAGCTGAGCACACAGGCAGGGCCATCGGACCCCGACCAGGCTTGGAGCCGCCGTCAATAGTCAAATCCGAATGTGACCGGAACCCCCGGGGTTCCCTAACAACCAAGTCCTGTCAGAAGGCAACCGTCCGCACCGTGAGGGTATACAGCCACCGCCACAGGCTAGAAACCCGAGGGCCAGCGCCAAAACGGGCTCCTCCGGTATCCATACACTGGGGAGCAGACTACCGTTGGGAACCCATCGTAGTCAAGATAGTACACCAAGGTGCAGGAAAAGACAGCTGCCATCACCTGAACGGGGAGAGAGACACTGCAGCCGGCTGCCGGACCCATCCATCCAGCCGTTTGGTTTACCGGAGACTTTGTGCATCTTTTGCTGAGTGAGTACACCAGTGCCATCCGGCACCGCGCAGCGCTGTCCCTGCAACCCTGCACCTAACCAACCCTGCCTCCCCGTCACACCACCGGGCCCCGGGACCACCAACCCCTACCCACGGAGGGGGAAAACAACATCCCAGCTGCTCCCTACCATCGCTCCCGGGATCCCCGTTACCAGTAGTGGTGGTGCCCATCTTCACCACAACCCGTGGGTGGCGTCACGGACTAAATCCCCAAACAAACAACCCCTTTTCACTCACAGGCGAGGAGTGCTGCTCGAGTCCCCGGCTCCGGGCCCACCGCTCGAGCCACCGAGCACCAGCAGCAGCGCCGGACCCCTCATATTTTTATACATTGTGATTAGATCTCCCCTAAGCCTTAGTTTTTCCAAACTAAATAACCCCAAGTTTAATAACCTGTCTTGGTATTGCAGCCCACCCATTCCTCTAATAATCTTGGTGGCTCTTCTCTGCACCCTCTCCAGTTCAGCTATGTCCTTCTTATATATCGGTGACCAGAATTGTACACAGTATTCTAAGTGCGGTCGCACTAGTGACTTGTACAGAGGTAGAACTATATTTTTTTTTCATGAACACTTATACCTCTTTTAATACATCCCATTATTTTATTAGCCCTGGCAGCAGCTGCCTGACACTGTCCACTAAGGTGAAGTTTACCATCCACCCATATACCCAAGTCTTTTTCTGTGTCTGTTTTACCCAGTGTTCTACAATTAAGTACATAATTATAAATTTTATTTCCTCTACCCAAGTGCATGACCTTACATTTATTTACATTAAACTTCAATTGCCACTTCTCAGCCCAATCCTCCAATTTACATAAATCTCCCTGTAATATAAAATTATCCTCCTCTGTATTGATTACCCTGGAGAGTTTAGTATCATCTGCAAATATTGAAATTCTACTCTGCATGCCCCCAACAAGGTCATTAATAAATATGTTGAAAAGAAGCAGGCCCAATACTGACCCCTGTGGTACCCCACTATGAACTGAGACCCAGTCCGAGTATGTACCATTAATAACCACCCTTTGTTTCCTATCACTGAGCCAGTTTTTAACCCAGTTACACATATTTTCCCCTATCCCCATTATTCTCATTTTATGTACCAACCTTTTGTGTGGCACCATATCAAAAGCTTTTGAAAAGTCCATATACACAACATCCACTGCATTTCCCTGGTCCAGGCTTGAACTTACCTCTTCCTAGAAGCTGATCAAATTAGTTTGATAGAATCGATCCCTTATAAACCCATGTTGATACTCTGTCATAAGGTTATTTTTCTTGAGATACTCCAGTATAGCATCTCTCAAGAAACCCTCAAGGATTTTACCAACCGTAGAGGTTAAACTTACCGGCCTATAATTTCCCGGCTCAGTTTTTGTCCCCTTTTTGAATATTGGCACCACATCTGCTATGCGCCAGTCCTGCGGTACCGACCCTGTTATTAAAGGGAACCTGTCATCAGGAATTTGGCTTTCAACCTAAACGTTTCCCCCTCTGCAGCTCGTGGGCTGCATTCTAGGAAGGTTTTTGTACTTTTTGTGCCCCTTTTTAAACCAAAATAAACACTTTATAAACTTGTACCTTTCTGTTTGAAAATCTTGTTAATTTTCCATGGGGGCGGGCCGTGTGGCGTCCGTTGCTGTAGCTTACGCCGCCCCCCATGCTCCAAATCATGCCTCATAACGCCGCCCACTGCGCCGAGGTACCGTGCACGCCGGGACACCTAGTGACGTGGTCGCATGCACGAGAGTATGGGCGGCGCTGTGATTGCATCGCAAGTGCGCGCCCATACTCTCGTGTGCGCGCTCTCCCCTCTGTACGTCGCTCAGATCCTCTGCTTCTCCTGTGCTCCGCTCCTCCCATCTATTTCCTGCTGCAGGGTACGATGGGAAGGAGGTGACGTCGGGCCGGCGCAGAACGCTGGAGGCAGTGGGGGAGAGCGCGCACACGAGAGTATGGGCGCGCACTTGCGATGCATTCACAGCGCCGCCCATACTCTCGTGCCTGCGACCACGTCACTAGGTGTCCCGGCGTGCACGGGACCTCGGCGCAGTGGGCGGCGTTATGAGGCATGATTTGGAGCATGGGGGACGGCGTAAGATACAGCAACGGACGCCACACGGCCCGCCCCCATGGAAAATTAACAAGATTTTCAAACAGAAAGGTACAAGTTTATAAAGTGTTTATTTTGGTTTAAAAAGGGGCACAAAAAGTACAAAAACCTTCCTAGAATGCAGCCCACGAGCTGCAGAGGGGGAAACGTTTAGGTTGAAAGCCAAATTCCTGATGACAGGTTCCCTTTAAGGAATCTGTGAAGATTAAAAATAATGGTCTATCTATCACAGAACTCAATTCCTGTAGTACTCTGGGGTGTATGCCATCCGGCCCGGAGATTTGTCAACCTTAGTGATTTCGAGGCGGCGGCGTACTTCCTGCTGGGTTAAGCAGGTAATACTCAAGGTTGAATTTATGGTATCACTGGTCATGTCATCTGCCATGGCATTTTCTTGTATAAAAACCGTAGAAAAAAAGTCATTCAGCAGGTTGGCTTTACCCTCATCCCCTTCCACCATTTCACCAAGACTATTTTTAAGACGGCCAACACTATCGCTTTTCAGTTTTTTACTGTTTATGTAGTTAAAGAATATTTTAGGATTATTCTTACTTTCTCTCGCAATGAGTCTCTCTGTCTCAAACTTAGCTAACTTAATTTGCTTTTTACATATTTTATTTAATTTTCTATAATTATATAATGCCTCATCACTACCTACCCTCTTTAATTCTTTTAAGGCTTTCTGTTTTTCTTTTATTGCTTCCCTTGCAGCTCTATTTAGCCATAGGGGTTTCCTCCTATTTCTAGCATGTTTGTTCCTATAGGGTATATTTTCTGCACAAACCCTATTCAGGATGCTCATAAAAGTCTTCCATTTGCTTTGTTTACTTTTATTACTTAGTACATCATCCCAGTTTATTGCACTAAGATCATCTCTCAACCGTTTAAAATTTGCTTTCCTGAAGTTTAGTGTCCTTGTAGCCCCTCTACTATACATCTTACTAAAGAATACATGAAAACTTATTATTTTGTGATCACTATTCCCCAAGTAACCCCCAACTTGTATATTTGATATTTGATATTTGACATTCCTTCACACGACCTTCCACCAAGGTGGCCAGAGTACAAAAGATTAGTATCTTCAGCAGGAATTACTGGGAAACACCACTACTTCCAAGAGGGGTGGGGCTACAAAACAGCTGCAGCTGAAATGCTCTACTGGGAACTGCTTGGAACAAAATTGACATTAACTCCTTAGGTAACCCAAAAAATGAAACTACGTTTAAATATAGAGTCTTAGATGGGAATAAGTGACTGTAGTCCTGAACCTGTCACTAGTCTAAAAAAAACAGAGAGACGACCGTGACAATTGGTTGCTACTTGTTGAACTGTCCAGGACTGTGCTAATTCCATGTAAATATTAATATTTATTGCAATGTTTTATACTATGCAATTTGTTTATAAGTAAGCTGTGTGACACATCTAGAAAAGTACGCCATGTGTAATGCAAGAAATTGGTGATGTGTACATCAATACACTTTGTAAGATAAATGTTAGAAGTTTAACATGTCCAGACAATGTGCCATTCAGTAGCTGGAGTGTTGACCAAAGTTCTGAAAGCAAAGCATAAAGAGGTAACACACTAAGCTGCCTTGTGAAATGGGGAGTGTGAAATTAATATTAGTATACATTGATAAATAGAAGGATTTGAAGACAAGTTGACAAGCTGGATTTAACATGCTCAGACAGGGAGCCATTAAAGGGCTAGCCATCCAACGTCACACACTTTGATCTGCCCTGAGCAGGGTAGATTAAAGTATTGTAGTGCGCCTGCGCAGGACCTCAATGCTGGCTAGCGTGGATGACGTAGGATGTGTCATTCACTCAGGCTTCAGAAGAAGGAGGACAAAGGCCCGAAAGAAAAGGAGCCGGTACCGGAAAACGGAGACACCCATTCAACCAGTCTGCAGCGCACTGCCCCTCAGATGAGTATTATAAAGTGATTTCTACGTTCTGTACAGTGGCCTGGGCTCCTATATATAGGCAGACAGTGGTGGCCGCCTGCAGGAGCTGGGATTACAGCCGGTGGAACCGTAAGGGACCGGGACCGGGTAAAGACCCGCCGGTACCGAACCGGGGAACGGATTGGAAACCGGAGCACCAGTAGGGGTACTCTGACCCAGTACGAGGCCCAGAAACCACTGGACCGAGTCAAATCCACTGATTGAAGACTGGACTCTAGGTCCTTTCCCACCTAAGACCTGACTGAAGACAACAACCCAACCATAGGAGTAGAAAACCACCGCCCAGGCATCGAGACCCCACAGGCCAGCATCTGCGGGCAAACGAGCTCTACTGGCACACACAAGGCTGGGGAGCGGACTACCGTTGCTGAGGCATAGGAGTCATCATTTCTACCAAACGTGAGGTGCAGGAGAAAGATCGGAAACCACCAACCTGAAAAGGGGAAAAGTGCAGCCGGCTGCGGGGACCATCCACCATCTTGGTTGGTTTACCAGAGACTCCAGCATGTCTGTAATAGTGAGTGCAACAGTGCCTTCGGGCTGCGCACCGCGCCACACCGCACCAGCACGCCAGCCCGCCTCCATTCCTTCGCCTCGGCACCTCCCTCGAGCCCCCGGGACCATCTTCCCTACCCACGGAGGGGTCAACACCAAGCTGCGCAACACCGTCCCCGGGAGCCTAGTCAACGGCAGCGGTGGTGTCCTTCCATTCACCACAGCCCGTGGGTGGCATCACGAACTTAACCCCCAAACAACCGCGGCCCCGGCCGTGAACATCCCAACCGAACACTACCCCTCACGTAGCGCCAGAACCCTTTCAGAGCAACGTGACCCTCGGGTCTGTGAGGAGCTCGAGCCACCCACCGGCGAGCACGGATCCGAGCGGCTCGGCAGCCGGCTGAGTCCCGGGGCGGTACATGTGTTTTTTTAATTTTTAACATGACACGTGTGCTTCTCCGGCGCGTGTAACGTGGGCCCGCATCCACACTACATCTGTGTGATACGTGTGCGGGCCGCGTGACACCCGTGCTGCTGGAGAAACACGGATATGCACCCGTGTGGAGCACACGGGCTCACGTCTTCTCCACACGGAGGCACGGGTCAATGGCTGCACACGTGCGTGCGCATAAACCCATTGATTTTAATGGATTTACGTGTGCCCGTATCTCCGGTACATGCGGGCACGGACCTAGCACGTACAGGAGACACGTGCGTGTAAAGGGCGCCTAAGGGGAAGGTGCTTTAAATACCTGCAACCTCTCAGCTGACCTACTTCCGGGTCAGGGTATGCTGGACCTTTAAGAAAAGGGGCTTGGCCGTGCGCATCCTTTGGGCATAAGCAGGAAGCCTGTGATGTGTATACAGGCTCTGGAAGAAAGCAGAAAGGACAGGGGATGGGGCATCCACCGCAGGGCATCCGGGCAGGTGAGAGGGGCAGGACAGGGCGGGCGTTACACACTGGCTTGTTTGGTAGAGTTACTTTCTATTCCATGGTTCCAGATTCAAATCTGACTCCATTACCTGCTTCGTCTAACCTGATTATATTCTATTACAGCCTCGTTCATCCGACTACCCAACTATTCCCAGTTTTGGTTCGTCAGTGACTTTCAAAAGTCTTTGCCCCTAACTGCAATACCACCAAACTATAATCGTGAATTCTGCTTCCATCTACGCTAGACGTTACAGGGCATTTTGGACTAGACACAAAGGGCTTAAAACATAGGACTAGCTTACGGCACCGAAGTAAAAAAATTGTTTATTTGGGAACAAATGCTTGTTTCATGGAACATTTAAACAAATGGCTCAGTCTATCTTCTCATTTCATGAAGTTAATAGAACTTGTGTTGAATGTAATAAATCTCACCGGGACTTTTCATAATGAAGATTAAAGATTTGCTCGGAATAACACAATGTTTCTAAAAATCATTTAAATATTAAAAGGAAATGGCTGGCTCTGATCTCAGCAGTTTACTATGTTAATGTTTAGCGTTTTAGCATCTAGGGATATTACGGAAGGAATATAAATGCCGGTGTATTGTCAGACTACATTAACAGGATGCATATTTTATATGAAAACTCAACCTAAATGTAAAAATTCCCCAATAACTTTTGTAATTTCTTTCGATTACCTGAAGAAGGAAATGAAGCCCCCATGAAACCCCCCTGAGGTCCAAAGTCCCACAAAGAACATAAGATTTTTACAGGATAGAAATTATTTAAAGGAAACTAGAGATAGTGCTCTGGCTTAATGCCATCACATGGTATAGCACAGACAATAAGAAGGAACTATCCTAGCCTGTATAAAAGTAGAGGCAGGGAATGCAGCAACCATTTTGTGGTGAATCTGGATAATAAGAGAAAGTCATTAGTCATAGAGATAGGGATAAAAAGGCATGAAACAGTGAATAAACTGTACAAAATGTGTGAAAGCACAACATTGAATAAGATTGGAAAAAATACCAAGATATAAGGACCTCAAATTAAATGCCATAGCTCATTAACTAGATATAAACAATGAAGAAATGGGGAGCATCAGCAGAAGGACCTTTCCTCATTTTTGTGGAGACACGGGGGTTAGTGGGTGCTCTCATCCGCTGGGCCAGCCGCCTTTAGAAAGACAGTGTGGCCCAGGGCTCATTCCAACTGAACGCCCGACCTCCTTAACCGTGGGCGGAACATTACTTAGACAACACAGGGCGAGGGAATCACAATATTAAGACTTTATTGGATCCCCAAACAATTATCGGCATATGGCACATAACCAGCAAAACACACAAATGTAACAACAGAGTCTCACCCTTCCGCTGGCTCACCAGGAATTTAGAATGTCCGTGACTCAGAGCTTCCAGGGCTACTTACTCCAAGCCAGCAGCACCCCGCTTTCAGCGGGCACCCACCGAGAATGGAATAACGCCAGATTTAGGAAGCTGGCTGAGGTCTGCAAAGTCTGTAGCCAGGTGACCAAATTGTCCCAACCTGGGTTCTTCCTTAAGTAGACTCTGGTATAATGATATGATATAATCCTGGCAGCCGAAGTTGAAATCCCTAGACTGCGGTTATGGTCTCCAATCGGAATCGGAGCCCCTAGATTGAAGCCATGTAGCCAAGTGATCCTCTAGTCGGACCCAAAGTCCCTAGACCGAGTCCACAAGGCATCCTGGTTCTGATCCCCTAGTCAGCTCCTAAGAGCTTAGACTGGATCATGCAAAATCCATCAACCCTGGTGACTCCAAGAAGTCCCCTTTCATACCCCGCGCCTCCCCTTAGGATATACTGTGCCCGTATCAGATTGGTTGTACAAGGTTGCCTCTCTTATTGGATGAAGTTCAAGCTGCATGGATAATGTTCATTAAAATGATGTGGACAGAAAGACTGAGGATATTTACATGTAGTCTGCAATCCACAAACTAGACAATAGCCACTGAGGTAATTTACATTAGATTAGAATACACAACTACATTGCAATGAACGCTCAGAAGGGTCTGGCAGAAACAATAGTTTAGCAAGCATGTGTTAACACAGAAGAACAATACGTCTGGCTAATGTAAGAAATTTAACCCACGACACACATTGAAAAAGTCTGTGTCGTCACAGTACCATCTGTCACAACAGGCATTTTTACACTTTAAAGGATAGTTGATAACTTGTTGATTGTTGGGTGACCCATCTCTAGGACCCATAATGATTGGGTGATCACAGATTTTCTTTTTTAATGAAGCGAAAGTTTTGTCCTTATTGCAAACTGGTATCTCAGGTTGGACACCTCATTTTCGCTTCATTCATTGTTTATGGGGGTGCCGGAAAAAGACAAGCACGGTATGGAGCAATGGTATCATGGCGTATAGTGTGGTAACTAGGAGTAGGGGCACCTAGGCTGGCCCTCAGACTCGGGACCCTAAACTGTCCCTAATTCAAGAGGCACACCAGATGGGGGCGAGGTCTGGACCACTAGCGTGACCCTAACTTCTTAATAGCCCTGGTCTAACGCCTATCCCCCCACCCCCCGGGGAGGGCTGGGACAGGAGTAATGAATCCCACTAATACCAACAGACAGGGGAAAACCTAGGCTCAAACTTACTGCAAGCACACACAGGGGAAAAGACAATATGTGTTCAGGGAGAAATAAAATACAGGGAAGAAAGAAACAAACAACAAGGATATTTCCAACGAACACCAAATAGCATACAACAGTTCACCGAACAACTGGATCACCATGCACAAAGAACTGTATCACTGGAGCAAAGCTAGAGCTATATTAGGCATAAGGAACCAGGTTCCACCATCTTTTAAAGGGCGAAGGAAGCTGTGGTAGGTCTTCAGCAACTCACAAGCCAGCAGGGATTAACTCTTGCTAGATCGATCACCAGTGAACACAAAACTGGTCAACGCCCAGCTTTGACAGAGTAATTCAACAGCACCGGTGACATGTCAGACTCTGCACGGTGAACAGAATCTGAAGACACCATGACACCTGATGACATTAGAGCAGAACACCGCATGACAAATGGTTGAGTATGGGCACTGCTGCTCTATTCTAAAGGGACTTAAAGTGCCCCAATCTGGTGATTGATGTGTTTCCCAACATTCATACCCCCACTGATCAATATCAGCTATCCTGTGTGTAGGTACTAACGTGTTTTAACTGGATAACCCCTTTAGCATAACTTTTAGCATCAAACATCCAACGTTTCCACCAGTACATCCCGATACACAGGATCCATAGAAACTTGTCGATACTGACCATTCAATGTTGTACTTCTTTCTGTTTGTTTCCACTTTTACAAAAATGCTGCCAAATATTGCATACCGATCTAATCTCTAGTGATTATAGGATTAGCAACTTCCACTTTTACTTTACTGCAGGATGTATAACTATATCCAGCCCCATAGATAGTAATATATATAGATATATATATATATATATATATATATATATATGAATTCCCCTCAAAATATCGACCTTTGATTCTGAAGCCGCTATTACCTGCTTTGCTATTGCAAATGCCTATAATTTCAATGTTATGACATATGGGAAAAATAACAAGATGACAGCAAAATAGTGCTTAAGGTGGACAGATCCTATATATGGTAGAATCAAGGACTTGGGCTGAACATGCTTTTTTGTACATAAAGACTTATATTAGTATTATATTAGTTCAGCAACATTTTTCAGTTGTGTATAAAACTATTTTTTTAGCTCTTAGGTCAAAAGAATAACACCATGCAGTTCCTCTACGAGTGGTTGTCACTCTTTTGGCATTGGTCAAGTCGGGTGTGGTGGTCTACAGGTGGCCATACACCTTAAATACAGGACTGTGTCCATACACATGCCGAGCTGAATGTGTGTTCTCAATTTAGGGAGGGAAGTAATTCTTCATTTGCAGGTTCCTATCCGCCCAGAGTTTTTTTTAACCCAAAGAGAGGCCTTAAAATCGGCAGAGATCCAACAAAAAGAGGTCGCCTTGACGTTGGCTGTTGGGCTCACATAAAACTGGCCATTTTTGTGTGCTAAGTATTTGAAGTTTTGCAGGTTTTCCATAGCAGTAATGCATGTCTATATTTACATCTTCATTGTTCCACATTAGATGATTGGTTAATTCCATTTACATTGGCGAGATTGGCCCGACATTCATGTATGGTCACCTCAGAAGAGATTTGTGCAATAAACCACAACATGCAAGAACTTGGTTGGGACCAAAACCACTTGAAGTTCGGAACAATCAAACTATGACATTACCATCACTAGGACTTATTTTTATTATTCAAAGGAAGACCTCCATTGAAAAAAACGAATTACCTGCTGCTAGTTTTATGGACAACCAAAAACAGTAAGATATTGCTAAAATGATGGCAAAGACATTGTCACCGATGGGGGGCACTTTGACCCGAGTACTAATGCCACTATTTCATAATTTTCAGGGTTTTTCTATCATCTTTCAAGAAAAAGGATGAACAGATTATCTGGTGGCCCAACGTGGATGACGATGGAACACCTTTGACTCCCTGGAAGGTGGAGTTAAACTATAACTTAAAGGAGTTTGTCATATCTTTCGGACAGTCCATTGAAATTGTTTTACCCTATGCAACCACATCATTCATAAAAAGAGAAGGAACGGCGGCACCAATCAAGCGAATGGCATTGAGGCACAATATGAGTCACTGGTGTCTGACCACAGACGCTCCTGTGCCTTTGTTGGTAATAATGTGACATACTCCTCTCTGGACTCACCATTGTGTTGACAGTCTCGGATCCTGGGGGTCATTCCTACGTCATCATCTATTTATGGCATACCATATGTGGTAGGTCATTAATATTCAAGTGCCACAAATCCAGTTAAAGGTGTCCCATAAACAACTGTCACACTGTACAAAGGGCTAGTAAGACGTAGTACAGTGTATTTCCCACTAGGTGGCAGCAGAGTAGTGAAGGTGAGTCAGAGTAACACTGTAACAGAAAGCCAGCTGAAGTACAGCAAAGTAACTTCAGCAAGCAGTTCACAGGTGAACCACCAGGGGGCAATAGAGTAGTCAAGCAGTCAGGGTCAAGCCAGGAAAGTCAAGTCACTACAATGGGAGAATCAAAATCAAGTCATAAAACAGAACCGAGTCAGAAGCCAGGAGATCAGGTATGCAGAGGGAAACACAAACAACTGACAGGAGTGGGAAGTCAGGGACTGGGACAGACAGCTGAACGGGGAAGGGTACAGGTCAGGGCACGGTAACAAGGAGTCAGATCAAACAGGAAATCTCACCAGAGCCAGTCACAGGCTGCAGAGCAAAACTATAACCAGCACAGAAATGCAAGTGCAGAGACCAGATATAGTGTCTCCTGAAACCAGAACGAGGCTGATGGGAGTTAACCCCTGACATGACGAGGCCGGGTCTGGAAACTCTGGAGAGGCGAGTACTGGTCCTGGATCATGACAACAACCACTTGTATGAACTATCCACAGGAAAGAAGTGAAAAGTATAACCAATGGAGGTCCAGATACGGAGATCCCCACCAGCCCTGAGAATGCAAAGACAAAAGTCCTCAGTGTGAATGGAGCATGCATGACCACCACTTCTGTAGACAAAATGGAACACTCGTAGTACATGCTCACTACCGTTCCACTCACACACGGGCCCCCTGTTCTCATGATTGGCGGGAGTTTAGGCAATTATACCCTTACAATATCACCTGTCCTGTGGATAGTTGTTTATTGGACAAGTTCTTTAAAGGGCAATATTGGTTTCAAAAAGTTTATTACACGACATAATGGCCAGGAACAAGGAACTACATCTCTAAAATGAAGGGGCAGAAGCTTTTGGCAGAAGTGTCTTTTGTATACTACTTTTTGGTTCTTTTCAGAGCCAAACAACAACATTGATTCTTCTAGGAAAGAAGTCAAGGATTGTGTAGGATTATACTATCACAAGAACAGTTGCACTCAAGCAAGAGGGAAAAAAAGCTGAAGGATGCAAATACAGGACACAGGAATGTGAACATGCTTACTGCGTAGAAAAAACATGAAAACATTTTTGGGAAAAAAATTAGATACATAGCAGATAAAAATGGCCAATTTTATTTGAGCCCTGTTACCACATCACTGTGTACCTTTCAACTGGGTCCTAACCTAGTGAATGCCTCTCTTTGTGTCAAACCTGACCTCTTATATATGGGCTGGAAAAGGACCTGCTAACAGAGGACTAAAAAAACACATGAAATAACAGGGAGGAGTGCATAGACAAAGGACATAACCCCATTTAAAAAAAAAAAAAAAAATCATGTTTTTTCCAAGCAGTAATGCATGTTCACATTCCTGTGACCACTATTTGCATCCTTTAGCTTTTTTCCCTCTTGCTTGAGAGCAATTGTTATTGTGATAGTGTTGCGGGCGGAGGAGGGGACGCTGCGCTCTCCCACTGCTAGGGTCCGGCCGCTGCTGCTGCGGCTGCTGCTGCTCGGTGGTGGCTCGAGCGGTGGGCCGGATCCCGGGGACTCAAGCAGCGTTCCTCGCCCGTGAGTGAAAAGGGTGGGGATTGATTGTGGGGATTTGAGATTGTCCGTGACGCCACCCACGGTTGTGGTGAGCTTGTGACACCACCGCTGCTCTGGACGGGGATCCCGGGAGCGATGACAGGGAGCAGCCTGGGTGTTAGTTCTCCCCTCCGTGGGTAGGGGGGTTGGTTGTCCCGGGGCCCAGTGATGGGGTAGCGATGGATTGCAGGCGGGTTACGGGGCCTGGCCAGGTGCAGGGTCGCGGGGGCAGCGCTGTGCCGCACGGCACGGTGGTACTCACTCAGCCAATGATGTACACAGAGTCTCTGGTAAAACAAACGGCTGGATGGACGGGTCCCACAGACGGCTGCGGTGTTTCTCCTCCCGGCAGGTTGATGGTGACTGCCTTTCCCTGCACCTGTGTAGTATGTATGTGGCGCCCCAGGACCTGGTCGCCACAACAGCATTGCCCCTCCAAAGGGTTAATGTTGAGCCTGGAGGTAATTGGGAGGTCTATTGGCCAGTAAGTTCAACATCCAAGGCAGTTTCTCCCTCAGGCCAGCAGGGGGAGCTCTGAACCTGGAGTTCCAGGGAGTATTCCTCAAGTCTGACCTGAGGGAGGAGTTAGTGGTCAGTCTGTAGAGAGAAAGCAGAGAAAGCAGACGCAGAGTAGTGCTGTCCTGCGGACTGGGGCCTGGAGCTGGAATAGCTTGGCCCAGTGAAGCAGGAAGAGCAGAGAGGCACAGAAGAGACTCGGACATCGGAGTCTGTAGCCACCAGGGCCTAAAATACTCCCTGGTAGCCGAATCCGAAGGGCAGGAGAGCTGCAAGCACCTGGCCCATAAACAGCCCGAAGGTACAACTGCATCACCAGGGCCCAGGGTGGACTCCAGCAGAGAAGCACCAGAGAGGGCCTGCGCAGCCTACCACAGAGGGAAAGGGACGTACCACCGGTCCCAGCAGCAAGAGGGCCATTGCTAAGCCAGAAAGCAGGGTCCTATAACAGTAAAGAAAGAACAGGAGTAGGCCTCATACTCATCTGGCAAAAAGATACCTCAGTTACTTCCAGGCCGGCCGGAGCCCTCTACCACCTGTGACGGTCTCCCAGGACTAAACTGTTGCCAAGTAAAAGAGGAGAAGGTAAAGAGACTACTGTTTGTGCCTGTTTCTTTCACTGCCTGTCGGCCCTGCACCGTATTATTCACACAACATCACACCATAGACTCTCACGAGCACAAACTGTTGCCCCGGGGCACCGCTCCACCTGTGGGGAGCAGGACCATCCGAGCTGCCATACCACCAGCCCCGGAGGCCTCATACAGCAGCGGCGGCTTAATAGCCGCAAACCACAGGTGGCGTCACGAAAATACAAACTTTAATCAACCTCACTGAAGCCATATTAATTGACCCCACCAGGGTACGGAGTCGGGCCCAGCCACCACTGACTACCCCCGGACTAGTCCGGCCCGGCACCGGGTGTCCCGTAGCCCTGGGGTGGGCGAGTCAACTTTGGCGTCACGAACAGGATTTCGTGCCCGGTCCCACCGGGTACTGTGCGCCTGCAGAAACTGTGCTTAAAAGACTGTGTTACTGTTTGAAAACTGCCGCCGCCATTAGCCTCGCTGAGCGCAGGAAGAAGGGGGACGTGCCTGAAAAATAGCGCGAAGTGAGCGCGCCATCGGAGCGGAGGGTCGTTAACCCCGCGCTACCCGGAAGAGATTTTGAAAAGTGAACGGAGCCTGGTAAGGTTCACTAAGGGGGAGGAAGATGTCCGACTCAGAGGGAGAGCAGGTGGCTGCCATAGCCCGAGACGCTGCAGCACCAGCCGAAGCAATCCCAGTCGCCGTCGCCCCAGCCCCCGCTATAGCGCCGGTAATGCCGATCACAATGCCGTACATCCCGGGAGCAGAATGGCTGCCGCAGTACTCCGGGGAGTCACATACCCTGAGCGACTTGAGAGAAAGGCTGCACAACTTGTTTAGAGTGTATCCTCTGACTGAGAGCCAGAAGGTGGGCATATTAATGGGGCAGCTAGCCGGCGCAGCCCAGCGTGAAGTGAAGTCCTGGCCTGACACAGATAAAGGGACAGCAACCCAGATACTGGCCAAGTTAAAGAGTGCTCTTGACACCCGCACCGCAGCAGAAATAAAAATGAGATTCTTTGGGTGCAAACAACGGGCCACAGACAGCATAAGGGACTATGCCTTAAACTTGCAGGAGGCCCTGAGAGCAGTTAAACAGGTGGACCCAGAGAGTGTACGTGAAGAAGACAAGCTCCTAACTGAGCAGTTCATAGAAGGGCTCCTGTCAGACGCCCACAGGACACAGCTGCGTATCCTGGTCCTGCAGAACCCTGCTCTGGACTTTGCAAAGTTTAAGGACCAGGCCATCCGGGTACTGAGAGAATCTAGACCGAATGACACAGTACCCCTCCGGCCTCTTGCTATCACGTACCCAGGGGTGGTGCCTGCAACACGAGCCGCTGCAGGGGTTAGGCGCAGACCTTGGATAAAGATCCCACTGCAGAGCTCAGACAGCAGGTCCAGGAGCTGACCAAGACTGTAGCTGCCCTTGCCAAGACCGTGCAGTCTCTACAAGTGACCCCATCGCCTGCAAGAATCGAGTTGGCCTCCAGTCCAGATGACATCCCGTGGATGCGGCAAAGGAGGATTCCGCCGACCCAAGGAAAAGACACAGACCGGTATGATTCAACTGGACAACCGATTTGCCGCCGCTGCAGCCAGGCGGGCCACATCGCACGACACTGTCCTTTAAACGGGCCGAGCCTGGGGCCAGGAGCCAACCCCCAGGTGTAAGGAAGCTCGGCTCAACACCCAGTCGCAGCAAGTATGTGGGAGGACGCCCGGTCCTTCCTATTGTGCTGGATGGGATCCCTTTGAACGCCCTCCTGGATACGGGGTCCCAGGTAACAACCATCCCTTATAGACTGTACAAAAGATATTGGGCGGATTCAGACATTGACCATGGCCCAGATGATGATTTAACAATTGTGGCCAGTAATGGTCAGCCCTTGCCTCAAATTGGGTACAAAGAAGTAACCATTAAAGTGGGGCGGGTAGAATTGCCGTGTCAGGGGATGATAATTGTAGATATTGATCGCAAAGAATCTAACCCACTGCTAACCATTGGTACAAATGTGATGGAAAATTGTCTTGCCGAAGTGATAATTTTGTTGCAGCAGGCGTCTGAAAGTGCCAGCTCCGGGCAGCAGCGTGCCCTACAGAGGGAGATCAGAGCCCTGATGAGGAGGCAGCAGGTAGAGCTGGCCGGAGGAGAAATTGGCAGTGTAAGGGTAAGTGACCCTCTCCCCATTGCAATCCCCCCAAAAAGTGAAATGTTGATATGGTGTCGGGCAGCAATAGGCCTCAAGGGTCAAGATTACCAGGCCCTGGTGGAACCTGTGTATTCAGAAAGTAGGCCTGGAGTCCTGATAGCCAGAGGGGTAGGAGACGTCCGCAAGGGAAGAGCGCCCGTCCGCGTCCTGAATTGTGGGGAGGAGGAAGCCAAATTGCCCCAGTACGCAACTGTAGCAAAACTGTACACTGTCAGTAACAATACCATCAAAGCAGTGGAACCCTTGATCCCGTCCGACCAGGCGGAAGACAATGGCTTCAAGGGACAGCTGGAGGACTGGTGCCAAAAATTACATGTTGGCACCGACTCCACCCCCTCACACCAAAAGCATGGGGTTTACCGGGTGGTACAGGAGTACGAGCGGGTCTTCAGCAAACACCCCCTAGATTTTGGGCAGGTAAAAGGGGTTAAACATCAAATCCCCACGGGTGATCATCATCCCATTAAAGAGAGATACCGCCCTGTACCCCCAGCACAGTATCAGCCTGCCAAAGAAATGTTACGGGAAATGAAGGAGGCTGGGGTTATCAGAGATAGTTGTAGCCCCTGGGCAGCTCCACTAGTGCTCGTAAAGAAAAAAGATGGTACAATGAGAATGTGCGTAGATTACAGACAAATTAACCGCATTACACATAAAGATGCTTATCCACTACCCAGAATAGAAGAGTCACTAACGGCCTTAAAATCAGCTAACTATTTCTCCACCTTGGATCTCACCAGTGGGTATTGGCAGGTTCCCGTGGCAGAGGCGGACAAGGAGAAGACTGCATTCACGACACCAATGGGTCTCTGCGAGTTCAATTGTATGCCGTTCGGGCTCTGCAACGCCCCAGGGACATTTCAGAGATTGATGGAGTGCTGCTTCGGCCATCACAACTTTGAAACCGTGCTATTGTACCTGGATGACGTCATAGTCTACTTCAAGACCTACGAAGACCACTTGAGGCACTTAGCAGAAGTGTTTAAATCCTTGTCGGAGTATGGCCTGAAGATAAAGCCGTCCAAATGTCACCTCTTGAAGCCAAAGGTACAGTACCTGGGTCATGTGGTCAGCGCAGAAGGTGTGGCACCTGATCCGGAGAAAGTCACCGTAATCAAGGACTGGCCAAGACCCACCACGGTGAAGGAGGTGTGGCAGTTCCTTGGGCTGGTGGGCTACTACCGAAGGTTCATTGATGGTTTCACCAAGATAGCAGCGCCTCTTCAAGATCTCCTGGTGGGCCAGCCAAAGAAGGCTAAGAAGCAAAGCCCTCCATTTGAATGGAACAGCCAAATAGAAACATCTTTTGTCCGGATGAAAGGGGCTCTCATGGGAGAAGAAATTCTGGCCTACCCTGATTACACAGACGCCAGCAACGTAGGACTGGGAGCAGTTCTGTCCCAGGTGCAGGGAGGCAGAGAGAAGGTGATAGCTTACGCCAGTTGGACGTTTCGTCCCACAGAAAGGAATCCAGAAACCTACAGTTCCTTCAAGCTGGAGTTCCTGGCTATTGTTTGGGCAGTGACTGAACGCTTCAAGCACTATCTGGCGTCGGCCAAGTTCACCATCTTCACGGACAACAATCCGTTGACACATCTGGCAACAGCCAAGCTAGGTGCGTTGGAGCAGCGATGGATGGCCCGGCTGTCTAACTTTGACTTTACCATCAAGTACCGGGCTGGCAAGAAGAATAACAATGCTGATGCGCTGTCCAGAATGCCTCACTTACCCGAGTCTGGAGAAGACCTGGATGAACTCGAAGAGATAGAGTTACCGGCTTTCCATCACCAAGGTGTTTCCCAGTATGAGCATGCTGTAGGAGAGAAGCGCTCGAGCCAGCACGAGGTCTCAGTCAACCCATTACTCAACCATAATTGGGAAGAGACCCAGAACGGTGACCCGGCCGTGCGATTGGTCAAAGAAAAGCTAGCACAAGCTGAGACCAATCTCGGTCCAGACGCTCCACAAGAAGCCCAGCAGCTGTGGAAGGAGAGGGTCGACTGTTCACCTACCAAGGCAAGCTATGCAAGAGATATGTCAACTGGCGAACGAATGAAATCGTCTGGCAGATAGTGGTCCCACAGAGGGATGCTCCAATGGTCCTAGCAGCTTACCATGATAAAGCAGGACACTTCGGGTGGAAGAAGTTGGAGACCCTACTCCGCGATCGGTTCTACTGGGTGCACATGAGAAAGACAGTTGAGAAGTGGTGCCGAGACTGTGGTCCGTGTAACCTGAGGCGGAAGGATGATGCCAGCCAGAGGTCTCCCCTACAGCCAATTGTCACGAAGCAGCCCCTGGAGTTAGTGGCCCTGGACCACGTGAAGTTAACACCAAGCCGGTCAGGCTATGTGTACGCCCTCACCATTGTGGACCATTACTCTCGTTTCCTGGTAGTAGTGCCTGTGAAAGACCAGACAGCCAGAACAGCAGCTAGAGCATTTCAGGCATACTTTTGTCGACCTCATGGTTATCCGGAAAGGGTACTGACTGATCAAGGTCCTGCATTCGAGGCAGAAGTGTTTCAAGAGTTCTGTAACATGTACGGCTGTAAGAAAATCAGAACAACACCGTACCACCCCCAAACCAATGGATTGTGCGAGAAGATGAACCATGTGGTTATTGATATGCTCAAGACTCTACCTCTGGAAGAGAGGAACCAATGGCCAGAGAAGTTACCAGATCTGGTAGACCTGTATAACCATATCCCAGTAAATTCGACCAACTGCAGCCCTGCTTACCTGATGCGAGCAAGACCTGGCAAGTTACCTGTAGACTTTGAGATGGGAACTGTGTCACCTGAAGCGGTTCAAGAGATAGAAGACTGGGATACAGAGCGACAACAGCAGTACCGCAAAGTCCAGGAATGCGTAGAAAAGAGCCTGTCCCAAGCAAGAACGAGACAAGAACAGAACTACAATCAAACAGCCCCAGCATCCCCCTGTCAGTGGTGAACCTGTCGTACCCTTGGCGACTCTCAGACCATGTAGGCAATCATCACGCATACCTATCAGGGTTAGGCCTACCCGTAGTGCTGAGGTAGCAGACGCTCCAAATAGTCAGGGACAAACACCAGAGCTACGCAGGTCCCAACGTAGCACTCGGGGACGGCCTCCTCCAAGGTATTGAGAGTAAAATGAAAGAGTACCTATTAGAATGTAAATAGTTATTTAAAATGTCTGTAATGTTGTGTATAAAATGTTTTTGTTTTTTTATTTAAATGATTGAGTAAATGGACAGTTGGGCCACTGGACTATGGGTGGCCAACACTCTTAATTGTACATAGTTAGCACCAGTGTGCTCAACACCCCTGAAGAAAAACCCGTCCGGCGTGCATAGAGTGGGGTCATCAATGCTCTGACGCACGCCCAGAGCCTACGTTGGGGGTTTTATCGCGGCGGGTCCCCCATGGAGCAGTGTAATGGACACCCGGCAGGGAGCCACACTGGACTCTTATAGTATTGTTTAAGTTTGTAACGTTTAAGAAAATGTGCCTCCCATAATGGGATGAAATGTTCTAACATGTTATGTTTTGTTTCTTCAGTCCGGGAGTACTGAGTTTAACTAAGGGGGAGTGTGGCACCCCAGGACCTGGTCGCCACAACAGCATTGCCCCTCCAAAGGGTTAATGCTGAGCCTGGAGGTAATTGGGGGAATCATTGGCCAGTAAGTTCAACATCCAAGGCAGTTTCTCCCTCAGGCCAGCAGGGGGAGCTCTGAACCTGGAGTTCCAGGGAGTATTCCTCAAGTCTGACCTGAGGGAGGAGTTAGTGGTCAGTCTGTAGAGAGAGAGCAGAGAAAGCAGACGCAGAGTAGTGCTGTCCTGCGGACTGGGGCCTGGAGCTGGAATAGCTTGGCCCAGTGAAGCAGGAAGAGCAGAGAGGCACAGAAGAGACTCGGACATCGGAGTCTGTGGCCACCAGGGCGTAAAATACTCCCTGGTAGCCGAATCCAAAGGACAGGAGAGCTGCAAGCACCTGGCCCATAAACAGCCCGAAGGTACAGCTGCATCACCAGGGCCCGGTGTGGACTCCAGCAGAGAAGCACCAGAGAGGGCCTTGCGCAGCCTACCACACAGGGAGAGGGACGCACCACCGGTCCCAGCAGCAAGAGGGCCATTGCAGGGTCCTATAACAGTAACGAAAGAACAGGAGTAGGCCTCATACTCATCTGGCCAAAAAGATACCTCAGTTACTTCCAGGCCGGCCGGAGCCCTCTACCACCTGTGACGGTCTCCCAGGACTAAACTGTTGCCAAGTAAAAGAGGAGAAGGTAAAGAGACTACTGTTTGTGCCTGTTTCTTTCACTGCCTGTCGGCCCTGCACCGTATTATTCACACAACATCACACCATAGACTCTCACGAGCACAAACTGTTGCCCCGGGGCACCGCTCCACCTGTGGGGAGCAGGACCATCCGAGCTGCCATACCACCAGCCCCGGAGGCCTCATACAGCAGCGGCGGCTTAATAGCCGCAAACCACAGGTGGCGTTAAGAAAATACAAACTTTAATCAACCCCACTGAAGCCATATTAATTGACCCCACCAGGGTATGGAGTCGGGCCCAGCCACCACTGACTACCCCCGGACTAGTCCGGCCCGGCACCGGGTGTCCCGTAGCCCTAGGGTGGGCGAGTCATGTACGGTTCCAATGGGTTCCCACCGGTAACCCGCTCCCCAGCTTGAAGGTTGCTGAAGGAGCCCTTTTTGCCCGCAGGCTCTGGCCCTGGGAACTTTAGCCTTGGCGGTGACTGTGTTTCCCTCTCTCGGTTGGACTGTTGCCTTCTGTCTGGACTTGGCTGCTGGGAAACCCAGGAGGTTCCCTTCGCTAACGGATTTGGCAAATTCACGGCGACTCCTAGCCTTGCCGGGGTCCGTAAGCCCCTGCCGGATGGTGCTAGCTTCTCTTTGCGTACCGGTCCGGTACCGCCGGGCCACCGCCCGTCCACGGTCCTTATGGCTAGCTCCAATAGGCCACTCCTGCAGACGGTCACCACCGTCTGCCAACCTTGCTGATCCGTCCGGGCCACACACCCGGACCAACTTCAGTCTGCTCCTCTACCACTTTCCTTCCTCTCCCTTTCACTTCCAAACTGAACTCCTCACACTAACTGCTTCTTTTTCCCGCCTCCAGGACTATGAACTCCTCGGTGGGCGGGGCCAACCGCCTGGCCCACCCCCTGGTGTGAACATCAGCCCCTGGAGGAAGGCAACAAGGGTTTTTGTCTGACTTTGGTGTGCCTGACCGGGAGTGTGGGGTGTGTTGGTGTTGTTCTGTGACGACCTGGCTTGTCCAGGACGCCACATTCCCCCTTAGTAAAATGCAGACCGTCCGCGGGCTGCCCGTCCATCAACGGTTTTATTTTCACAAACTGAAAAAGATAAATGGTCAACAGGTTACAAATATAATAACATCTTCCCACATCGGGAGGCATGGTTACTTAAACGTTGCTAAACGGTAACGGCTTCCGCTCTCTCCCACCCAAGTAACCTGGCCCTGATGCTGCCCCTAAGCAAACAGGCAACACCCCTTGACCCCAGTCCAGCACAAGTTACCCGAGCGGGTTCTGTCTCTTTCAGGGGACCCACGTCCATGGGGAACCCCTGAACCCCCGGAGGATCGCCACCGGTTGCGGTAGTGGTGGGCCTGGGCCATCACTTCCCTCCAGGCCCATCCTCCAAATCAGCCTCTCCGGAGGCGGCTACGGTAAAGCCATAAAACACATTTTTATTTACAAACCACAAGTTCGTAGTTGCCCTGCCAGTTCAAGGGCTTGTCCGTAGTAGTTCCTACGCATTTGTTTGTAAGGGGTCCCAACGGGGACCAGCTGCCGGGAACGACCGGTTCAAATCAGGGTTTGTTAATCTGGTGACATCTTCGGTTATAATTCACTTATCATTGGTTAACACTTTTACAACGGTACTTTCAACACACAATACTGGTGGTCCCAACGGGGACAATTGCAACGGGACTCCGCTGCCATTACTGCTCGCTTTCATCATCCTCAGCCAGCCATGGGGCTAGCTCAGGGGCTTCAGATGCGGAGGGTTGCAGAGCTTTGATGGCCCGTTCCTTTAACACGGCAAAGTCCACATCAGGGTGTTCTAGGGACCACAGCCGAAGTTGTTTGCGGTCCTCTGAGGACCTCATTCCCTGCACAAACTGCTCACTTAACATTTTGTTACTGTCCGCACTGTTGATGGTGTCCACCCGCTTCAATGTGCGGAGTGCGGTTTGCAGGCGCAAGGCATATTCCCAAATGCTATATGCAGGCCATTGCCGGCATTGATAGAACTGCATCCGCAACTCTGCCTCGGTACGGGTCTCAAAGGCAGTCTGCAGCTTCTCAAAGATGGTGGCTACAGAGGACCGGTCCCCCTCGGCCCAGGTCTCCGCCTCCTGCTCAGGCGCGCCGGTTAGCTGCCCTAGCACTAGCGCTGCACGTTGCTTATCAGTCAGGGGGTACAGTTCCAGCAGCGGACTAAGCTTCTTCTGGAAAACCTGCTAGGCATCAGGTTTTCCATCGTACTGCGGCAGCCAGGCAGCTCCGGGCACATAGGGCAAGGAGAACGGCATTACCTGAGCGAGAGCTGGGGCCGCGGCGCCCCCCACCAGAGTGGCCGGTACCTGAGTGGGCCCATTCCCATCTACGGGTGCCCCTGCGGCTGCGACCGCCGCTCCTCCAGCGGCTTCGTCGGGCGCAGACATCTTGTTTCCGTCCCCCTTAGTCTCTTTCCGGCTCCTCCTCTACAGGGGCGGGGTTTTGGCCTTCGCGCCTCCACTGCTCGGGGAGACACTCGAGCGGGAATTTTTCGCGCCCAAGATGGTGGCTTCTCAAATTTTTCGGCCGGACACCTCCGGCAGTTACAAGGCGCACCTCTACCAGACGGCAGAGCGGTAAGATCCTGTTCGTGACGCCAAGTTGTCGCGGGCGGAGGAGGGGACGCTGCGCTCTCCCACTGCTCGGGTCCGGCCGCTGCTGCTGCTGCGTGGTGGCTCGAGCGGTGGGCCGGATCCCGGGGACTCGAGCGGCGTTCCTCGCCCGTGAGTGAAAAGGGTGGGGATTGATTGTGGGGATTTGAGATTGTCCGTGACGCCACCCACAGTTGTGGTGAGGTTGTGACACCACCGCTGCTCTGGACAGGGATCCCGGGAGCGATGACAGGGAGCATCCTGGGTGTTAGTTCTCCCCTCCGTGGGTAGGGGGGTTGGTTGTCCCGGGGTCCAGTGATGGGGTAGGGATGGATTTCAGGCGGGTTACGGGGCCTGGCCAGGTGCAGAGTCGCGGGGGCAGCGCTGTGCCGCACGGCACGGTGGTACTCACTCAGCCAATGATGTACACAGAGTCTCCGGTAAAACAAACGGCTGGATGGACGGGTCCCACAGACGGCTGCGGTGTTTCTCCTCCTGGCAGGTTGATGGTGAGTGCCTTTCCCTGCACCTGTGTAGTGTGTACGGTTCCAATGGGTTCCCACCGGTAACCCGCTCCCCAGCTTGAAGGTTGCTGAAGGAGCCCTTTTTGCCTGAAGGCTCTGGCCCTGGGAACTTTAGCCTTGGCGGTGACTGTGTTTCCCTCTCTCGGTTGGACTGTTGCCTTCTGTCGGGACTTGGCTGCTGGGAAACCCAGGAGGTTCCCTTCGCTAACGGATTTGGCAAATTCACGGCGACTCCTAGCCTTGCCGGGGTCCGTAAGCCCCTGCCGGATGGTGCTGGCTTCTGTTTGCGTACCGGTCTGGTACCGCCGGGCCACCGCCCGTCCACGGTCCTTACGGCTAGCTCCAATAGGCCACTCCTGCAGACGGTCACTACCATCTGCCAACCTTGCTCATCCGTCCGGGCCACACACCCGGACCAACTTCAGTCTGCTCCTCTACCACTTTCCTTCCTCTCCCTTTCACTTCCAAACTGAACTCCTCACACTAACTGCTTCCTTTTCCCGCCTCCAGGACTGTGAACTCCTCGGTGGGCGGGGCCAACCGCCTGGCCCACCCCCTGGTGTGAACATCAGCCCCTGGAGGAAGGTAACAAGGGTTTTTGTCTGACTTTGGTGTGCCTGACCGGGAGTGTGGGGTGTGTTGGTGTTGTTCTGTGATGATCTGGCTTGTCCAGGGCGCCACAATAGTATATGTTATGTTCAGTATGCACCAGTTGCGACCCCCAGGTTAGGAAGTTCCGGCAGTTTATCTATTTTTTGTATTATGGGGTAATGCCCTCTGTCTGAGCACTGTTTGCATCCACAAGCTTTTTTTCCCCTCTTGCTTCAGATCAATTGTTATTAGGATAGTATATGTTATGTTCAGTATGCACCAGTTCAGACCTTCAGATTAGGAAGTCCCGGAAGTTTATCTATTTTTGTGCAGGATTTTAGTCAGGGGTATAAGTAACCAATTCTACCAAACAGGTGATAACGATGAGCATTTTCATAAATAGGTTGAAACACAGTCATTAACTGATACAGAAACAGCCGTGTAGGAACCTGAAAACTGGGTGAGGAACAGACAAAGCCCTGTTACAAAGGTGAGGTTGTGGAAGATAGTTTCATTGAGAAATATATGATCACAACCAAAGAGGGACAGCACAATGACAATAGGGGTTTTAAAATCCAGCTCTACTAGAACATAAACATGTGATATAGTAAGAAGATCAAGTTACTAAATTTTTGCTGAAACGTCAAGAACACGACCCCTCACTATGACTCTTTACCATGAGTATTTTTTAGGTTGTGAATGTTAATTTGTATTGTATTTTTTGTATTATACGACTCACTTTTCCACCCAAAAATTTAGGAGGAAAATGAGGGGAGCGTCTTACAATCCGAATGTAGCTTACCGGGGGTGGTGGAGAGCCGTCACAGGGGGCGGGGAGATGCTGCGGGTGGTGAACTGTGCTGTGGGCTGTGTGCTGTGCTGCGGGAGGTGCATTGTGCTGCAGGCTGTGCTCTGTGCTGCGCGTGATGCGCTGTGCTCTCTCCGGGCAGTGAGGAAGGGGCCACCATTCTGAAAATGCTTCAAATAATGGCGCCCGGAGTCGGCACGTGCGCAGATGGAGTTATCAGTTCAAGATCTCATCTGCGCGGGCGCCACCTCTGACCCATTGATCTCCCAGTGGCGGACTTAAGGAAAATGGCATCCAGAGGTGGCGCATGCGCAGATGAGATCTCAGCTCGTCATTGAGCCAATAGCTCAATCTATGCACACGCCGACTCTGGGCTCCATTTCTTTGAAGGCCGCACCTTCGACAGTTTCTGGATGTTCCTGCCTCACAGCACCCGCAGCGAGCATCTGGGACCCCCGCTGCACCGCCCTACTCCACTACTGCCCCTGCCACCTGTGACATCCGCTCCACCACCGCTGTTGCTCCCCCCCCTTCGGTAAGACACCATCGGATTATAAGACAGACCCCATATTTTTTTTCCATTTTTTTTCTTTAAATTTGGGGTGCGTCTTACAATCCGGTGCGTCTTATAAAGCGAAAAATACGGTATATTCCTTATCTACATACAAAAATGTGCAACTCATTTCCAGTCTTTGATGTAAAGGTTAACATTAGACTTTTTTATACACAGAATTGATCCTTTTATCTTATCCCTCCGTATTTTTAGGACTGTAATATCCGACTGCTTTACAATAATTATCTCTACATCGGAATCCAGCTCTTTGTCTGTTAATGGTCCTGGCGGAGATTACGCTTCCCTACATTATCCTGGAGCCCGCCAGTCCTCGGCAGCGGGGGCACTGACCCCGTGTTCCAGCACATGTCACGCTCTGTAATATGTAACATTAGATAATAATTACCAGCCCCATCTGGGAGTGATACTGAGCTCACAGCTTGCATACTAAAATAGAGGAGCCGATAGGAGAGAGACCCCTGATGCAGGGATAAACCTCCCTTCGGATCACCGAGCCACGTGAAAGATGGACATGTCTAATATTTAGGGAGGTGCGAATAATTCCTATCATTAGCTGAAGTCAGAGAGAAAACCGTGGCTCTCCGGAGGGATTCTCACTGCACCGCTTCATCCAAAGCCTCCTATGTGTTCATAGGGAACGAGCCAAGACAAAGGCTCCTGGAGATCTGGAAGGGGAAATATTTCCATGTTTATTGCAGACGTCTTCCAAAAAATATTGTTAATCCTTTTAACCTGGGTCATAAAGAGCAAATGCTGAGACGCAGCCGAGAAATCAATCACTTATGTAATGATAGAGGGTTATCCAAATCGGGAAGTCTGCATTATTGTGAGGTCATATAATATCATGTGGAACCCATAGTATTGTGCAAAAGTAGCTCTTAATTTGCATTTATTTGCATAAAATCAATTAAAAAAAATGCAAAAAAGCAGCAAAAGCGCAACGTGTGAACATAGTCTTAGAAAGCTTCCATAAATAGAAGTGTTACTAGTTTATTTCTATCAATTCGAAAAATGCAAAATGAGTGACCAAAGGAAAAATCGTAATAAAAGCATTATTTGGTGACCGTCCTTTGGCTTATAAACAGCAAAGATTCTTCTAGGCATACTTGCACACAGTCAGGAATTGTGTAGGATAGGGGTATGTCCGCACTATGCAGATTTGGTGCAAACATTTTCTACATGAAATCTGCATCACCTGGCGGAAAACTGCACCGAAACGGCATCAAAACCGTTTTTGTGCATTTTTGGTGCTGAAATTTGTACATCATATTCCTGCACCAAATCTGCATCTCCTGGCAGAAAACTTCACCAAAACAGCGTCAAAACCGTTTTTGTGCATTTTTGATGCTGACATCTGTATACTATATTCCTGCACCAAATCTGCATCTCCTAGCAGAAAACTGCACCAAAATGGAGTCAAAATCGTTTTTGTGCATTTTTGGTGCTGAAATTTGTACACCATATTTCTGCACCAAATCTGCATCTCCTGGCAGAAACCTGCACCAAAAAAGCGTCAAAACCGTTTTTGTGCATTTTTGGTGCTGAAATTTGTATACCATATTCCTGCACCAATTCTGCATCTCCTGCCAAAAAATCACATCAATACAGCATCAAAACAGCATCGAGTTTTGATGCTTTTTTTGCGAGAAGGTGCAGGTTTGGTGCAAAAATATGGTGTATAAATTTCAACACCAAATATGCATCTCTATCAAAAAAAGCAGTTTTCTGCCAGGAGATGCAGGTCTGTGAACTCAATGATCTCACCTGAGGGGAGGTCACTAAATTCAATGAGGTTATCTGAGGTCAATTTACCTGAGGTCACAGGTGGGGGACCGTGGGAACCTCCAGCTGTGACCGCAAATAAACTGAATGATGTCATTGCTCATTGCTGCCGATATGTCAGTCTCTGCCTGAAGCCCACAACATGCAGATATGTTCTGTGTCCGCGTGCTGTGACTTCACTATGTTTGTGGCAGAACCGGAATCAATGTAGGACCTCGGATGGATTACATTAGAACTAGGTGTTTGGGGTTAATAAAAGCGTGAAAGAGGGTGGTTTTTTTTTTTATCTAATTGCAGATAAAGGATTTTTCGGTGTTTGTGTTTATTTCTTTTCACTTATAGATTAATAATGGGGGTCTCATAGATGCCTCTTATTACTAATCTGGGGCTTAGTGGCAGCTGTGAGCTGTCATTAACTCCTTATTACCCCAATTGCCACCATACCAGGGCAATTGGGATGAGCCAGTAAAGTGCTGGGATTGTCACATCTAATGGATGCAACAATACTGGGCAGCTGCAGGCTGCTATGGTTAGGTTGGGGACGCTACCATAACCATGAGCCTCCCCAGCCTGAGAATAACAGCCCCCAGATATCGGCTTTATCATGGTTGGTTATTAAAATGATAGGGGGACCGCAAGCTGCTTTTTTTAAATTATTTATTTATATAATTAAAACCGCATGCGGTTCCTCTTATGTTGATACACAACCAAGATAAGCACACGGCTAGGGGCTGCAGCCTGTAGCCGTATGCTTTATCTGTGCTGAGTAACATAATATGGGGACCCTACACCAATTTTTTTTATATATTTATTTATTTTTACACCACTATACATACACAGACAGTATGTGTGATTGCAAGTAGTCAGACACGCTGTTACACAGAATGGGGGCGTGGTCTGACTGAAACCAATCACAGACGCTGGGACTGCCGGTGGGCGAGAGAAGCAGTTCATTTGCATAAGGTTATTGTACGGTCCTGGAGGTAGCGTTATAGCTGTGCGGAGACTTGTAAGTATATCACGCCTGCTCTAATCCACCTATCCTTTTACCACAATTTTAAAGCGCCTGATTTGCATCCCCATAGACGTCCCATGAGGATTGACATCCGGCTAGATATCCAGAATTAATTCCAGGCTTGAACCGGGTTTTTCTTTAAAGGGAACCTGTCACCAGATTTGGTGACTATAAACTGAGGCCACCACCAGTGGGTTCTTATAAACAGCATTCTAACATGCTGTATATAAGAGCCCAGGCCGCTGTGTAGAACGTAAAAATCACTTTATAACACTCACCAAAACAGTCGGTGCGGTGCAGACTGGTCGAATGGGTGTCTCTGTTCTCCGGCTCCTAAGTCATCCACACTAGCCGGCATTGAGGTCCTGCGCAGGCACACTTTGATCTGCCCTGGGCAGAGCATATGAAAGTATTGTAGTGCGCCTGCGCAGTACCTCAATGCCGGCTAGTGTGGATGATGTAGGACGCGTCATGCACCCAGGCTTCAGAAGAAGGAGGACAAAGATGGCCAAAAGAGGATCCGCAGAACGGAGACACCCATCTGACCAGTCTGCACTGCACTGCCCTTTAGGTAAGTATTATGAAGTGTTTTTTATGTTATACCCCCGGCCTGGGCTCTTATATAAAGCATGTTAGAATGCTGTATATAAGAGCCCGGTGGTGGTGGCCACAGCTTATAGTCACCAAATCTGGCTACAGGTTCCCTTTAAAAATCTGTTTGGACCCACCAATTCCAGATGTCTGTGGGTTCGCCAAACGTCCATACTGCTTTATTAAAGCTCCATTATGTCAGCAACACAAGGAAAACAGAATACACAGTCACAACACGTACACCTTAGTTTTATACCAGCATAAAGTCCTAGCATCGAGACTTCAAGTAGGAGGCCTTTCTACCGCCACACACAGACAGCTAATGAATCCACCTGGACTTTCTTATGTCCACCATATCATGCCCTGGGGAGGGGATATGTGAGCAGCCATTCCCACCCAGCTGTCTCTGACAGCTCGTAAACCTGGCCCTTGTGAGCTCTATTAACCCTCTCAGTGCTATACATACTATATATGGAGCTTCCAGGATTACATCACAGAGGATAATCACCTCTGTGATACATATCTCCCCTCTATGACGTGTCTGCCTGCCATCTTACAGTGATATTTGGACAGTGACACAATTTTCGCGAGTTGGGCTCTGCATGCCACCACATTGGATTTGAAATGAAACCTCTACAACAGAATTCAAGTGCAGATTGTAACGTTTAATTTGAAGGTTTGAACAAAAATATCTGATAGAAATTGTAGGAATTGTACACATTTCTTTACAAACACTCCACATTTTAGGAGGTCAAAAGTAATTGGACAAATAAACCAAACCCAAACAAAATATTTTTATTTTCAATATTTTGTTGCGAATCCTTTGGAGGCAATCACTGCCTTAAGTCTGGAACCCATGGACATCACCAAACGCTGGGTTTCCTCCTTCTTAATGCTTTGCCAGGCCTTTACAGCCGCAGCCTTCAGGTCTTGCTTGTTTGTGGGTCTTTCCGTCTTAAGTCTGGATTTGAGCAAGGGAAATGCATGCTCAATTGGGTTAAGATCTGGTGATTGACTTGGCCATTGCAGAATGTTCCACTTTTTTGCACTCATGAACTCCTGGGTAGCTTTGGCTGTATGCTTGGGGTCATTGTTCATCTGTACTATGAAGCGCCGTCCGATCAACTTTGCGGCATTTGGCTGAATCTGGGCTGAAAGTATATCCCGGTACACTTCAGAATTCATCCGGCTACTCTTGTCTGCTGTTATGTCATCAATAAACACAAGTGACCCAGTGCCATTGAAAGCCATGCATGCCCATGCCATCACGTTGCCTCCACCATGTTTTACAGAGGATGTGGTGTGCCTTGGATCATGTGCCGTTCCCTTTCTTCTCCAAACTTTTTTCTTCCCATCATTCTGGTACAGGTTGATCTTTGTCTCATCTGTCCATAGAATACTTTTCCAGAACTGAGCTGGCTTCATGAGGTGTTTTTCAGCAAATTTAACTCTGGCCTGTCTATTTTTGGAATTGATGAATGGTTTGCATCTAGATGTGAACCCTTTGTATTTACTTTCATGGAGTCTTCTCTTTACTGTTGACTTAGAGACAGATGCACCTACTTCACTGAGAGTGTTCTGGACTTCAGTTGATGTTGTGAACGGGTTCTTCTTCACCAAATAAAGTATGCGGCGATCATCCACCACTGTTGTCCTCCGTGGACGCCCAGGCCTTTTTGAGTTCCCAAGCTCACCAGTCAATTCTTTTTTTCTCAGAATGTACCCGACTGTTGATTTTGCTACTCCAAGCATGTCTGCTATCTCTCTGATGGATTTTTTTATTTTTTTTCAGCCTCAGGATGTTCTGCTTCACCTCAATTGAGAGTTCCTTAGACCGCATGTTGTCTGGTCACAGCAACAGCTTCCAAATGCAAAACCACACACCTGTAATCAACCCCAGACCTTTTAACTACTTCATTGATTACAGGTTAATGAGGGAGATGCCTTCAGAGTTAATTGCAGCCCTTAGAGTCCCTTGTCCAATTACTTTTGGTCCCTTGAAAAAGAGGAGGCTATGCATTACAGAGCTATGATTCCTAAACCCTTTCTCCGATTTGGATGTGAAAACTCTCATATTGCAGCTGGGAGTGTGCACTTTCAGCCCATATTATATATATAATTGTATTTCAGAACATGTTTTTGTAAACAGCTAAAATAACAAAACTTGTGTCACTGTCCAAATATTTCTGGACCTAACTGTATATATATATATATATATATATATATATATATATATATATATATATACTGTATATAGTATCATGCTCTGTGAGATCATTGCAAGTGTAAAATGTTACATGATGTGACATCAATGATGTCATGATCCATGTGATGTCATCAAATGTGATGTGAAGCTTTATCTCATGTGACCTATGATGTAAAAAATGTCATGTGAGGACTAATAGGAAAGTAGTTTTCTGCGAGCTCTGTACAGCAGTCTGGTTTCGGGTTCCACCGTATGCAGATGTATCAGTAGCTTCTTCCTTATTATTGTCTCCTAAACTCTTTTAGAAGAACAAAGAAAGTCAAAATAACCATTTAATAAGCTGCAGTCATTTTGCTTCACATTAAAGCCTATTGTCTTCATCTTGACAGTCTCTCTGTAATGTCACCGTAGCTCGCCGTGACTCAGCGAGCGGTACAATCTCACATTCATACAAGAGCCAATTTTAATGATCGTTCCACAGTAAACAATGGAACGGAGGCCGTTCTAAGAGATACTTGACACATGATTATGGCATTGTATAGGTTGTTTTGAAGCTCCTGCCATTCGGCGCTCTCGCTTTCAATTTTCTGACGTGCTACATCAGCCCGGGTGATTGAATATCACAGTCGTAAAAGTTCTGCAATTATACTTATCCACAAATGTCTGGAAGCATTTTTGGAATGTCAGCCCCCCCCTCGGTTCATAGTGACCTGACTACCACTAAAATGTTGGCAATTAAGCTCCGTCCTGAAATCTGCCAGAAAATCTCTTTGTGGAAATTTAGCTTCTACAGATGTAAAAGTGAAAAGAATCATAATATCACATATCATCAATATATCAGCGCCAACTATAGGCAACAATCAAGCAAGAACTGACTATATTATAGCTGCAAAGGACTAGGAAAAGATGTTCAACTTGTCTCTGCAGGGAGGAAGGAGACACACTCTAGCGCCACCTATTGGAAGTAGCAATTCTACAAGTCAGAAGTGGCCCTTTAATGAGTCTTTTCATATGAATAAGGATTTAGGCCAGATCAGAACCCCAATTGGCAGGTGTTTCGGGGTGATTGCCCCTCGTCAGTGCAAAGTATGAGATCTGATCTGGCTGTTTGAGAAGCTATAGTGGGGTCTAAGGGGAAAACTTTTCTTTTTGCGGAGACTGACAAACCAGTTTGGCTGCCAGTGAGGAGTCTCATACAGTTAGGTCCAGAAATATTTGGACAGTGACACAATTTTCGCGAGTTGGGCTCTGCATGCCACCACATTGGATTTGAAATGAAACCTCTACAACAGAATTCAAGTGCAGATTGTAACGTTTAGATTGAAGGTTTGAACAAAAATATCTGATAGAAATTGTAGAAATTGTACACATTTCTTTACAAACACTCCACAATTTAGGAGGTCAAAAGTAATTGGACAAATAAACCAAACCCAAAAAAAAAATTTATTTTCAATATTTTGTTGCGAATCCTTTGGAGGCAATCACTGCCTTAAGTCTGGAACCCATGGACATCACCAAACGCTGGGTTTCCTCCTTCTTAATGCCTTGCCAGGCCTTTACAGCCGCAGCCTTCAGGTCTTGCTTGTTTGTGGGTCTTTCCGTCTTAAGTCTGGATTTGAGCAAGTGAAATGCATGCTCAATTGGGTTAAGATCTGGTGATTGACTTGGCCATTGCAGAATGTTCCCCTTTTTTGCACTCATGAACTCCTGGGTAGCTTTGGCTGTATGCTTGGGGTCATTGTCCATCTGTACTATGAAGCGCCGTCCGATCAACTTTGCGGCATTTGGCTGAATCTGGGCTGAAAGTATATCCCGGTACACTTCTGAATTCATCCGGCTACTCTTGTCTGCTGTTATGTCATCAATAAACACAAGTGACCCAGTGCCATTGAAAGCCATGCATGCCCATGCCATCACGTTGCCTCCACCATGTTTTACAGAGGATGTGGTGTGCCTTGGATCATGTGCCGTTCCCTTTCTTCTCCAAACTTTTTTCTTCCCATCATTCTGGTACAGGTTGATCTTTGTCTCATCTGTCCATAGAATACTTTTCCAGAACTGAGCTGGCTTCATGAGGTGTTTTTCAGCAAATTTAACTCTGGCCTGTCTATTTTTGGAATTGATGAATGGTTTGCATCTAGATGTGAACCCTTTGTATTTACTTTCATGGAGTCTTCTCTTTACTGTTGACTTAGAGACAGATACACCTACTTCCCTGAGAGTGTTCTGGACTTCAGTTGATGTTGTGAACGGGTTCTTCTTCACCAAAGAAAGTATGCGGCGATCATCCACCACTGTTGTCCTCCGTGGACGCCCAGGCCTTTTTGAGTTCCCAAGCTCACCAGTCAATTCCTTTTTTCTCAGAATGTACCCGACTGTTGATTTTGCTACTCCAAGCATGTCTGCTATCTCTCTGATGGATTTTTTCTTTTTTTTCAGCCTCAGGATGTTCTGCTTCACCTCAATTGAGAGTTCCTTAGACCGCATGTTGTCTGGTCACAGCAACAGCTTCCAAATGCAAAACCACACACCTGTAATCAACCCCAGACCTTTTAACTACTTAATTGATTACAGGTTAACGAGGGAGACGCCTTCAGAGTTAATTGCAGCCCTTAGAGTCCCTTGTCCAATTACTTTTGGTCCCTTGAAAAAGAGGAGGCTATGCATTACAGAGCTATGATTCCTAAACCCTTTCTCCGATTTGGATGTGAAAACTCTCATATTGCAGCTGGGAGTGTGCACTTTCAGCCCATATTATATATATATAATTGTATTTCTGAACATGTTTTTGTAAACAGCTAAAATAACAAAACTTGTGTCACTGTCCAAATATTTCTGGACCTAACTGTAGCTTCAATGCCCCTCTGGGAAATATTCATATTGTCTCTCCAGGGAGGAAGGAGACGAACTCTAGTGCCACCTATTGGAAGTAGCAAAAGATGGGCATTGTTCATTTTAACACCTTTAAGTGTTATTTCCATCTCCAAGATCCTATACCAATATGTAGTAGGCGTAATAATAATATTAGCAAAGACTTTCAATTAGTATAGTTCTCCTGATTCACTGTCACTTACCTCATGTGCAGGGCATTGCAGGACCTTAGGTATCCATGATTATGACCAATAGCAGCTGTCTATGACTACATGTATGGTTGTAACAATGGATACCTTAGGTTCTGCAATGCACTGAACACCATAAAGTCACAGTTATTTAGTTGCTAGAGATCGTAACCATGGATACCTAAGGTCCTGCAATGCCCTTAAAAAAAAAGCCATGGCTATATCAGGAGAAGTATACTACATTTCTAATTGGAGGTATTTGATAATATTCTTATTATTACACCTACTTCATGTTGTGATAGGGTCTTGGACATGGGAATACTCCTTTAAGTCCATAGAGAAGCACTCTGAGACATTTGTATTACAGTTTCTTATTATAGTCTATGGAGAAGCTTTCTGAGAGATCAGATTACGCTGCCTATTAAAGTCTATGTAGAAACTGTCTGAGAGGTCAGATTACAGCTACCTTTTATATTCTATGAAGAAGAGATGAGATTTCAGCTGCCTATTAAAATCTATGGAAAAGCTATTAGAGAAATTAGATTACATTTGCCTATTAAAATATTTGGAGAGGGTGGGGAGCAAATTGAGAACCAGAGGCACAGAGACACACAAACACCTGCTGCTTTCTAGTAAGTGTTTTATCTCACTTCAGTACTGGGATTCACAGCCACACTTAGATAATTTATCAGTTCTGCTGTCTAATTTTCCACGGGCAGATATTGAAACAGGTCTAGGTCCTGATCTTTCCCTATATTGAAGCCTGCCCACACATAGAGAGGTGAACTACAAGAGTTAGCATTAATCCTGATTAGGTACACCCTGGGTATTTTCTCATTTTATTTTTATCTTAGGTTTTGCCTGATGCCCTAAATATTTCTCCTTCTAAACATGTCCTACATAAAGATGTGAGATGTCATAGCAGATAATCTCCACCCTCTTGCTCAGAGAGAATTGAACATTAGAGATAAAGCCTGTGGTGGGGAAGAATTGTGAAAAATGCGGCATACAATTCATGTAATGGTCAAAAATGGTGTTATTCCTCATGCACGCACATGTAACAGTCTATTCTACATCTTTCTACCATGTTTCGATACAAACATTTCAGCACCGAATTTGCATCTTCTGGCAGAAAACCGCAGCCTTTGCCAGGAGATGCAGGACTGAGAACTCAGTGACCTCACCTGATGTGAGGTTACCGAGTTTAATGAGGTCACCTGAGGTCAGGTTACCTGCAGTCACAGTTGGAGGACCATGAGAACCTCAAGCTCTGACCGCAAATAAACTGAGTAATGTCACCGCTCCCCCTGCGGATCAGTTATTCTCTGTCTGAAGCCCACAGCATGCAATCATGTTCTGTGACCACGAGCTGTTAATTCATTATGTAGCAGTGTATGAATTGTCATGGGAACTCGTGTGAATTATGTCAAAACTAGGTGTTTTGGGGGTTAATAAAGGGAGAAAGAGGATGTTTATTTTTGTATTATATTTCAAATAAAGGATTTTCTGGGGGGTTTTTTGAGTTTTATTTTTTTTTACTTGCAGATTAGTAATGGGGGGTCTCATAGATGCCTCTCATTACTAATCTAGGGCTAAGTGGCAGCTGTGAGCTGTCATTAACCCCTTATTACCCTGCTTGCCACCGCACCAGGTGAATCGGGATAAGTAGCATAAATTGTTGGGATTGCCATATATAGTGGATGCGACAATCCTGGGCAGCTGCAGGCTGCTATTTTTAGGCTGGGGGGAGCCTAATAACCATGGGTCTCTCTAGCCTGAGAATACCAACCCCCAGTTGTCTGCTTTATCATGGCTGGGTATCAAAATTGGTGGGGGGGCACTGCATGCATACACTGCCAAGATAAGCGCACGACTGGGGGATCTGGATACGTAGGTGGAGTTCCCTGAGAACTTCGGGCCCAGGGTCCGTGCACGGTTACTTTTGAACCCGTGCAGATCCATACTTTCACAGGCCAGATCTGCTCATCACTAGTCATGATTGATATCTATATCCATCGTGGTCTATGGTTATTATAAGTTTAAAGGGTATTCCCATCTCAGATGTTGATGGTATATCCACACCTATCCGGAGAATGAGTCTAGGTCTTGATAGGTTCTCCTGAGATGCCCAGACAGGCTTCCAGTCAATAATGTAGTGTTGAATTTCCCTGGGGTCACCGGTTGGTTTCACAGTTTTGGTTCTGTAATAACTGATAAAACTCTATAATAAAGTATATTATTAATACAAACTGCATTTGACGGATGCCTGTGAGACGGGCCTGAAGAAATGCACTATTCTGCCAATCACACCTTTGGGTGGGCTACATAACTTTTTATGATTTTTTTATTTCAAACAGGCAAATGTATTAGAAATAGTAAAGGAGAAATTCAGAAGCTTTTCACTAATTTTAATATAACCTTTCCTCTTACACGCGTTCTGGCAGAGGACACAGTATTTGCTTTTGTTAGCCTGGCAGGATTAGCAGCAGACAGTATTGGCATTTGCCCTTGGCATGGGGGAACACAGGAGCATTCATTCGCATTGCATGGGTCCTGGCTGGTATTGCTTTACACTAAAGTTAAATTTATGTCTCATAGCATCACTGTAAAGTATTGCCTTATTATTGATACTTTATGTCAATTATTATTTTGCAACACTAAGGCTGTGTGCACACGCTGCAGATTTGGTGCATACATTTTCTGCATCAAATTTGCACCTTCTGGCAGAAAAATGCACCAAAAGCAGCATGCGTTTTTTTTTTCCGGTTTTGATGTGTTTTTTACCGTGCCTTTTCTTAGTGACTTTAATGGTTGGAAAGGCTAAAAAAACAGAGGAAAAAACGCCCCAACAACTGTCATGCTGCAGATTTTTTCTGCATTAAATTCTGCACCAAATCTGCAAGAAAAAAAGCGCAACGTTGGCACAGCACTTCAGAAATGTGACCCAGACAAATGTGTGGCAGAATGGGGAACATTATTACAGATTGGATCCAGCAGGGTGGAGTTTATACTAGGAAGGGGCCAAGGATGGGTCCATTATTACATGAAGGGGACTGGATAAGGACATTGTACCAGGATGGGGGACATTATACTAGAAAGGGACCCATAATGGTGGATATTATACCAGGATGGGGGACATTATTACTAGAAGGGGCCCAGGATGAGGTGTATATATATGAAACTCAGGATGGAGGACATTATTACTGGAAGGGCCCAGGATGGGTTATATTATATCTTGTAAGGGCTCAGGATAAGTTCATTATTACTGGAAGGGGACTGGATGGAGACATTGTACCAGGATGGGGGACATTACACTAGGAAGGGGACCAGGATGGTTTATATTATACCAGGATGGGGAACATTATACTAGGAAGGTGCCCAGGATGAGGGCAATATATGACTGTAAGAGACTCAGGATGGAGTACATTTTTACTGGAAGGGCCCAGGATGGGGACATAGTACCAGGATGGGGGACATTATACAGAAAGGGGACCAGGATGGAGGACATTATACCAGGATGGGGGACATTATACTAGGAAGGTGCCCAGGATGAGGGCAATATATGACTGTAAGAGACTCAGGATGGAGTACATTTTTACTGGAAGGGCCCAGGATGGGGACATAGTACCAGGATGGGGGACATTATACAGAAAGGGGACCAGGATGGTTTACATTATACCAGGATGGGGGACATTATACTAGGAAGGTGCCCAGGATGAGGGCAATATATGACTGTAAGAGACCCAGGATGGAGTACATTTTGACTGGAAGGCTCGGGATAGGTGATATTATATCTGGAAAGAGCTCAGAATGCGTCCATTATTACTGGAAGGGAACTGGATGGGGACATAGTACCAGGATGGGGGACATTATACAGAAAGGGGACCAGGATGGTTTATATTATACCAGGATGGGGGACATTATACTAGGAAGGTGCCCAGGATGAGGGCAATATATGACTGTAAGAGACCCAGGATGGAGTACATTTTGACTGGAAGGCTCAGGATAGGTGATATTATATCTGGAAAGGGCCCAGGATGAGTCCATTATTACTGGAAGGGGAAATTGTACCAGGATGGGGAACATTATACTAGGAAGGGGACCAGGATGGTTTACATTATACCAGGATGGAGAACATTATTACAGGAAGGGGCCCAGGATGAGGGACATATATGACTGTAAGAGATCCAGGATGGAGGACATTATTACTTAAAGGGCTCAGAATGGGTGACATTATACCTTCAAGGGGCCCAGGATGGGGAACATTCTTACTGGAAGGGTCACAAAATGGAGACATTATTACAGGAAAAAGCCCTGGATGTCGGACATTATACAGAAAGGGACCCAGGATGGGTGACATTGTTACATCATGGTAGGGGAAAGCAAATATATCTATATAGGATTTAGAATGCTACAAGGGCCCATACATCCAACCAACATGCAGGTTTGGGCCCAGGTCCAAATTTTATACCAGGGCCCATCGGACTCTAGTTACGCCACTGCTCCTCAATGTCCCTACTTCCTTCTGTGGCTGCAGGAATCTCACACTAATTAGTGCATGCTGTAAGTCAGGCGGGATGAACAGAGGCTGAATATATTTCGACTTTCACTTTAAACTCCGTCATTCTATAGCTGAAGTCAAAATATTCATTTTAGAATCTGTGTTATACAGTTGTCGCGGGCGGGGAGGGCGCTGCGCTCACCACGCTCGAGTCCGGCTCTGCTGCTGCTGCTACTCGGTGGCTCGAGCGGTGGGCCAGATCCGGGGACTCGAGCGGCACTCCTCGCCCGTGAGTGAAAGGGGGTGGTTTCTGGACGGGGATCCCGGGAGCGATGACAGGGAGCAGCCGAGATGTTTCTCTCCCCTCCGTGGGTAGGAGGTTTTGGCGGTCCTGGGGCCCGGTGATGGGGACTGTAAGGTGGATGGCGGGGTTTGGTGAGGTGCAGAGTCGCGGGGGCAGCGCAGTGCCAGGCGGCACGGTAGTACTCACTCAGCCAATGACGCAGACGGAGTCTCTGATAAAACAAACGGCTGGATGGACGGGTCCCGCAGCCGGCTGCGATGGTCACTCCCGGTAGGTTGGCGGTGACTGTCTCTCCCTGCACCTGTAATGTGTATTCGGCTCCGATGGCTTCCCACCGGTAACCCGCTCCCCAGCGGTGTATTTGCCAGAGGAGCCCCTTTTTGGCCGCAGGCTCTGGCCCTGGGAACTCTAGCTGTGGCGGTAGCTGTATTTCCCTTCACGGTTGAGCGGTCGCCTTCAGTCGGGTCTTTGCTGCTGAGAAACCCCGGAGGTTCCCGTCGCTGATGGATTTGATCGGTTTAACGGCGACTCCAAGCCTGGTCGGGGTCCGTAGGCCCTGCCGAATGGTGCTGGCTTCTCTTCGCTCCCTGGTCCGGTACCGGCGGGCCACCGCCCGTCCCCGGTCCTTACGGTTGTGCGTCAATCGGCCTCGCCTGCAGACGGTCACCACCGTCTGCAACCTTGCTCTTGACTGCCCGGGCCACGTACCCGGACACCGTCAGTCTGCTCTCGCTCCTCACTACTACTTCTCGCTCTTCCACTTCCACTCTCCCTCTCTCAACTCCCTTCCTTTCCCGCCTCCAGAACTGTGTGCTCCTCGGTGGGTGGGGCCAACCACCTGGCCCCGCCCCACCTGGTGTGGACATCAGCCCCTGGAGGGAGGCAACAAGGATTTGTGTGTGACTGATGTGCCTAACCGGGGTGTGGGGTGTGTTGCTGTAGTACCTGTGACATCCTGGCTTGTCCAGGGCGCCACACAATCATTCTAACATGGATTTTCAAAGAGAATACACCAGCCTCATCAGGTCTAAGAGTTAATTTCAATATTGTATGTAGTTTATAGTGTGAGATCTGCTTTAAACTGAACAATAGACTCATTTTCAGTTTTATACGGCAAAGCGCTGTCCTGCTGTAAGATTAATGGTAATGGATTCATATCAATGAGGATTCATGTCAGTAGGTAACACGACGTGTGGGGAGTTTTCAAGTGTCCCGGCTTGCTCTAAGTAACTTTTTTTCTTGTTTTATGTTCTACAAGGCTAGAAAATGTAAGACGACATGATGGGATGATGTGAAGAACCTGGCAAAGGTGTCTCAGAACACAGGAGTGGAATCTGAGAGATTGACTAATGCACCATATGTTCTCAGAGTCTGAATGTAAAAAGTCATTTGGCAGGAAAGTGTCAAGTCTTAAAGGAAAAAAAGTCACTTTAAGGACAGAGTGAAAGATTCTCTCTGAAGATGAACATCAAATGGAAAGTGGGATCCACACTGAGGGTCAGGGGCACGGGGCCAGCCTCGCCTTGGGTATCACACACAGTTATATGTCCATAAAGCTTGGAAAGTCCATATCCATTTTTATGACGGACGAAGTGATAGCAGGCGGTGAAGTAATACAAAAAAAATATTATTTGAAGACTTGGTATTGAATTTTGGCCAATCCAAAATATTTTGAGTTCAATTTGGCCATCGTTTTTCTGTATTCATTTGATGACTACTAAAGGGTTAAATTAAAAAGGCACGTTATACTGTATATATTATTAAACACATCTTTTAGACCTGATGAGGCTTGTGCACTTACAGTGACAAGCCTATTTAACCTCCTCAGCTCCCTCCTTACTGTTGCTACTAAATCTCCTCCTTTCTGGCCTGATTGACAGCTCCTCAATGTTCCCCCTTCCCGCTGCTGCAGGAATTTCACACTGATCAGTACAAGCTACAGCTGCCATTCTGAACTGGAAGAGACTAAATACATTTTGAATTTCCTTCTGAGCTCTGTCACTCTATACTCAAATATTCTGATATTCCATAATCCTTATCTTATGCCATATCTTGCGCCGCAGCTCCTTGGTCCTTCTCATGGGTCTTTAGCTCGTCCTGTGATGAGGTCATGCATTGGTCTCATGGGGTCATGTTGGAGGCAATGAATGTCATTGACTCCTACCTTAACCCTCCCACCCAATATTCTTCTTCTGGATTTGGATAGACCTCAGATTGTATATAGACCAATTTTTTTGGAATTGAATAAAATGAATCTGCACGATATAAATTTAACCAAGGGAAAAAAGTGAAAAAATGCGATCTAACATCCATATGATGAACAAGTGAAATGGTGTGCGCCCCAAAGTCCGTTTTGGCTGGGAAGCCTTTGTCAGGCCGAAACGGACGTTGGGGCGGATGCCATTCCTGCTTGTATTTCCCAACTTTGTCTTTACATAGGTGAGCTCTTAGACTTTTTTATTTTTGTCCTACCATAAGGTATTATCGATTATTATTTTGTCTTGAACATAGTGTCTTTCCCTATGTGATTTCTTTACTATATACCTAGACTGGTTGGTTCTCTATATCGAGGTATGTATATTTACCCACATTAATTTAACTTTCCTGCTGAAATGTGCAGCCCCTGCTTGTTTACTTGTGCAGCACGTTGTCTCTTTCATCTGTAATAATAAAGTACTTCACTTGTTCATCATATGGGTTAGATCGCATTTTTACTCTTTTTTTTTTCCTTGGTCATGGTTGTGTAGTAATCAATCCCAGGTCCATAATACCTGTATGTCACTTTAGCAGAATATATGTTTATATTAATAATTGATGATCATCATGCAATAGATTTGGCTGCTGATTTTTATTGATGATATAAATTTAGGGAGATTCGCGCCTCCAGAAAAATTATTATAGGAAACATCCCTTACAGAGTTTGAATGAGTGCCAAAAAGCTTCACGTTAAGCCTATTTCATGATCCAAAAATGATCGCACTTTGGTAGACCTGTGTATTTTAAATAAAATTGGTCACCCTCTCACACCTGATTGGCATTTCGTTGATTGAAAAAAACAGACTGTTTTCACCCGATTTCCCCTTAAAATTATAGGAGGTGAAATAAGTATTGAACACGTCACCAATTGGGATGAACGAACCCGAATTGTAAGGTTTGGGGTTCATACCGGACACCGGGTGTCTGGTGCTTAAATCCAAACATGGCCTTCTCATGGAAGTCTGTGTACGACTTTGTAGTTCGATACTTAATAAAGCTTGTTGAAAGGCTGTAGCATCGGCAATCAACAAGCTGCGTGCACTTTGCAGCCACTCGTGATTGGCCGGCTATGATTGGCCGGCGCATCATTTGACCCGGCTTGTATAACTGATGGATCACAGAAGTCACCGCCATTTTGCTCTAATGTAGAGACAAGACACTGTTTGAGAAAGGGACAGTGTTAGGTTACAATGGGGATACTCTTTTCAATTCTTTGTGTGGCAACTCTACACCAGACTCTATGGGAGTCCTCTTGAAAAAGGTTCTGTGGGACCAATGTGCACCAGCCTCTGTGGGGTTCCTCTTAAAAAAGGCTCTGTGAGGGTCCTCTTAAAAAAGGGTTTGTGTGGCCACTCTGCACCAGGCTTTGTGGGGGTCCTCTAAGAAAGAGTTTGTGGGGGTTCTTTTAAATAAGGCTCTGTGTGGAAGTGTAATGTGCTGTGAAGTGGTAGTCGTGGTCGAGGTAGTCTGCTGTACCCCGGTATGCTTCATGAAGATGGAGGTCCTAGCTGTGTGTGTGGTGTTGCACTATGGAGGTGATATGTCTTTGCAGGCCGCATGTTGCCAATGATTTTGGCTGTCCAGTAGCAGATGGTATACATATCATTGAGGGAGAGCACAAGTTCACAAAAAACATAGTTTTACTCAACATAAACTTTGCTCCCTTTCTTCAGAACACCCATATCATGTGGCTCTGCTGCGCCTCAGACCTGAGGTCTGTTCTTGTCACAGGCTGGGCCCTAACTGATATTCTCACAGCAACCATTTCTCTCCTCCCCTCTAGGCTAATTCCAAAATCCCAACTGTCACTTGGCACCAGGGACAAAATTGTAGACTTGCACAGGGCTGGAATTGGCTACAAGACAATAGGCAAGCAGCTTGGTGAGAAGGCAACAACTGTTGATGCAATTATTAGAAAGCGAAAGAAACATAAGATCAATGTCAATCTTACTCAGTCTGGGGCTCCATGCAAGATCTCATCACATGGGTTAAGGATGATTCTGAGAAAGGTCAGGAATCAGCCCAGAAATACACTAGAGGACCTGTTCAATGACCTTTAGAGAGCTGGGATCACAGTCTCAAATATCACTTAGTTACACACTATGCCGTCATAGCTTAAAATCCCCCAGGGCCAGATGTCCCTGCTCACCCCAGTATATGTCCAGACCGGTTTGAGGTTTGACCATCTAAATAATCCAGAGGAGGCATGGAAGAAGATCATGTGTTCAGATGAGACCAATACAGAACTTTTTGATATCAACTCCATTCACTTGTTTGGAGGAAGAAGAAGGATGAGTACAACCCCAAGAACAACATCCCAATCGTGAAGCATAGTGTTTGGAAATATCATACTTTGGCGGGGCTTTTCTGCAAAGGGAACAGGACGACTGCATCGTATTGAAGGGAGGATGGATGGGGTCATGTATTGTGAGATTTTAGCCAACAACCTCCTTCCCTCAGAAGGAGCATTAGAGATGGGTCGTGGCTGGATCTACCAGCATGAAAATGACCCGACACACAGCCAGAGCTACTAAGGAGTGGCTCCGTAACAAGCATTTCAAGGTCCTGGAGTGGCCTAGCCAGTCTCCAGATCTGAACCTAATAGAAAGTCTTTGGTGGGAGCTTAAATTTAATGTTGAGCAGAGAGCCCCAAAACCTAAAGATCTGGAGGAGATCTGTATCGAGGAGTCGCCAAAACCCCTGCTGCAGTGTGTGCAAACCTGGTCAAGAACTACCGGAAACGTCCAACATCTGCAACTGCAAACAAAGGTTTCTACCAAATATTAAGTTCTTTTTTTTTATTGTATCAAATATTTATTTCCTGCAATAAAATGCAAATTATTTTTTTAAAAAAATCATACAATGGGATCTTCTGGATTTTTTATTCTGTCTGTCACGGTTGAAGTGTTCCTACAAGAAAAATTATAGACTGCTCCATTCTTTGTAAGTGGAAAAATTGAGAATCAAATACTTATTTTCCCCACTGTATATTATCTTTATCTGATGTATCTCTCTTTATCTCTATAGCAATCATTGATGTCCAAAAATGATAGAAAAAGCCAGGTGAAAAAAATCAAAATCGTGGCAAATATATGGCAAACATTGCCATTTTTTCTGTTGTGTTTTTCCTGCTAAGAAGTGAAGAAATGAAATAATGCCGAGGTTTCTCCATCCAAATCTCAATGTGTGCACATGCCCTAAAAATACCTCTTTGAGAAGATCCATTCTATTTCAGCGCCAAATTTCTTGGAGCAGAATTTTAATTACATTGTATATTGTGCAGAAGGGCTATCTCCTTAGAGATGACCAATTTTTTTATTCAATTTTGGGTGGTCATTTCTTTTAAAATCGCAACCACTTTTTTTTTTTGTAAAGATAAAATTGACCATAGAATGTGAAACAATTAGAACATATATGGGAAACGTAAGATTGAAATATTTTTTAATGTATTTTTTTTACAGATGAGAAGGATCACATGGGTGTTTCTCATGTTTCTCAATACCTGTTGTATGGCCAGGACCTGCTCCCTTCCTCTATGGCCACCCTTTACTGTGGTCTGTGCTAAAGGGCGCTTGTGAGGTAAATCCGGAGATATGACGATAAATCATGACATTCAAGTATGTCAGGAAGCCCTCTCCTGGTGTCACCCCCCTTTCCTTCACACAACTGGTTTAGCAACAAACTCCATGGCCATGTCCTGTGATATGGAAATTAGGTGGCTTTAGGACAAAGGACACAGGATGACTCCCTGCCGTCACCCTGTAACAAGAGTTGTATCTCATTAGCAAGGCTATGGAAATAGCCAGACAGAACGACTCCAGTAAAAAATGGTTCATATCTCGCAAGCCATATTTCCGATAAATATGGCAACCATAAAAATGGTGTCTCCGCATGTGGACGATGCCGGCACCCCCTTTTTATGGGAGCAGGACATTGGGAAATGCCCCAGGCGTGATATCAGCCAATGGGGAACTGGCAGACAGGTCATGAGTCCCCTCGTTCTGTAGCTAAATTCATAACTGTCACAATGAGAGCATTGGCGTCCGCCTACGACGCTCCCAGGCAAAGTTATGGCCAATATCCCCTTTGCTGGATAATTCTGATCCATGCAGGGGGAGTGGCAGTGCTTCCCTGTGAGGTCACTAAGGTAGGAGGGGACCTGGATCTGCCCAGGTTGATAACCCTACTTCGGCCATTTTCCAGGGTTCTTCTCGCTGGGGGCACGTGCAGGAAACATCTGTGGGAGTTCCTGGAAACCTGGTCTACAGCGCCCCCCTGTGGCCAGACGCACAAGGTAACTGATTGAATTTGCATACCTGTTTGTAAACCATGCTTTATCTGTAACTGTACTCTGACATAACTGTATATTCTGTAGATTCCCTATTGTATATATTGTAGTTTCTAGTGTGCTTTAGGTGATTAAATTATATAATTAATCTTGGGCTGTTCTGTTATCTCGATCTTGAATCCCACGTCTGTGTGTTCGGCTAATAGTTACCGTGAAGCGGTTGGTGGCAGCGAGTTGTGCCAAGGATTATTGTGGGGAGGCCAGTGAGATTCGGGAAGATATTATATATTCCGCCCGCGGAGGTCGGGGGAATATATACCTTACTCTCACCGGGGACCCTTCAATAATCGGCATAAGTAGTATAGCGGCCTCCTTGCTTATTGTCGGGCAATTCCATAATTGGCCTGACTATAAGAGGGGCGCTAGAGAGCGCGTCACGTGCTCTGTCTGTCGGTCGGGAGGTATAAAGTAGGGGTGACCCCCACTTGTTACCCCCCGATTGTGACGTACTGGTAGCCAGCGCGGGGGATTTCTGAGTGACCCCCCCGGTGGTTTGTGACATATTGGTGGCAAGCGGTGGGATCGAGATAATAGTGTGTGTGAGTGTGAGACCCATACTCCCAGACACTAAAGACTGCCTGCAGCAGCTGTGGCTGCTGGGGTCTTCAGACTAGCTCAACACTAGAGTGTCAGAGTGCAGATACTGTAAGGTGTGTGGAGGCATCAGGTGTCAGTTCTGTGTCAGTGACCAAAAGTCTGCAAGAATGGCTGATGGCACCAGGAGCAGAGCTATGCAACTGGCCAATGCTAAGGCAGGAGCCGAAGAGAGGGAGGACGGTGCTGTGGACAGCAATGAGGAGGTTGCCCACGAGTCCTCCAGGAGCTCGACGCCAGAAAACCGTTCTGCCGAGGACATTGCGCAACCTGGCACTGCTGGACAAGATGAGGAGCAGCTCACCCAAGGTTCCTCAACGAGCCAGATGCCAGCCCTCCGCTCTGAAAGGGACAGTGAATCGCCTAGCTCTGCAGCGTGCCGCAGATCACCACGTGCCATTCCACCGAGCCTGGGAGGCTCGGATAGCCTTCTTCAAATGGCTATGGCCCTTCTCCAGGCTGGAGACCAGAAGGGCTACAAGGAACTCCTGGCAGAGCGCAGGGCAGAGCGGCACGCAGAGCGTGAGGCTGCGGAGCGAGAGCGGCAGGCAGCGCGTGAAGAGCGAGAGCGAGAGCGACAGGCAGACCGTGACTACCAGCTGCAGCTAGCTCAGCTCCGGCCCTCATCAGCCACATGTGACCTTCGAGACACCAAACTTCCAAAGGTCCGTGTTGAGGACTTCCCAGTGCTGGAGAAGGATGGAGACTTGGACTCTTTCTTGACTGCTTTTGAACGGACTTGCTTGCAGCACCATCTGGACAAGGACCAGTGGGCCAAATACCTGACCCCCCGTTTAAGGGGTAAGGCCCTGGATGTCCTTGGGGACTTGCCTGCTGAGGCAGATCAGGGCTACGACACCATCAAGCGGGCCCTGATCCAACAGTACAACCTCACTCCAGAGTCCTACCGCAAGAAGTTCCGGAGCCTACAGAAGGGACCAAAGGACTCCTGGGCTGACCACCGGCGGGCACTTGCCCGAGCTGCCGACCACTGGACCCAAGGCCTGCAGCTTTCCACCGGACCGGAGATCCTGGACTTGTTCATCACGGAGCAACTCTTGTGGAACTGCCCTGAGGATCTCCGCCAGTTCATCCGAGACCAGAAGCCAAAGGGGTCCACGGCTACAGCTGCCCTTGCCGATGACTACACCAACAACCGGGCCCCTGAGGCCAGGAGAGCGGCCACCAGCAGCACCTGGAGAGGGGGTAAGATGAATTCTGCGACTGCCCCACCTGCCCCTAGACTGCAGGGGGTGTCCCCCTCAACTCCCCTCTCCAGGCCCGTGGCGGAACCAAGACGGTGCCACCAGTGCAACCTACCTGGACACTTCAAGGCCATGTGCCCTCAGCGTCCCAAGGCCCCGGCTCCGTCCCCGTCCCAAGGGCCGCCCAAGGTGTATTGTGTGGGTGGGGGTGGTGGTAGGTCCCTGGACAGCTTCCAACCTGTCACCGTCGGCCGGTCTGTGACCATAGGACTGCGAGACAGCGCCTCGGAGGTGACTCTGGTGCGGCCTGAGATGGTGTCCCCCCAAGACTTGATCCCTGGAAAAACCCTCGCTGTCTCCGGGATTGGAGGCACTGACCCGGCGCTGCCTGTTGCTGACATTTATGTGGACTGGGGCGCAGGGCGGGGGGTGAGGGAGGTGGGGGTAACTGATCGGATCCCTGCAAACGTGCTACTTGGGACAGATTTGGGGCAGATAACCTCCCAGTTTGGGCCCCCCCCAAGGGCTGAACCTTCAGCCCGTACTGACATGACTCCTAACAATGTTAATGTGTTATCTATGAATGATGTAAGGGAGGAGGGAGTGAACTCTGATATTTCTGCTTGCACCGACACCATAGACACACACGCAGCTGCAGCTGTGACAGGGGAGGGGGTCAGAGAAAGGTGTGACAATGCCTCTACAAGTAACCAGCCTGTGAGCTGGGATCTGTTGCCCTCTGCAGGGATAAGCAGAGAGCAGGGTGCTGCAGGGGGAGGACCAGTGTGTGGGGTGGGGGCTACCACAGCAAATGTGGGGTCCCCAGAGATTTCACAGCGGGGTTCTGTTGCTGCAGGAGGGGAACAGGCAGGTGAGATTGGGGCCGGTCCAGGAGCGGAAGTGCTCCCAGGTAAGATCTCGGTGCATGGTTCCCCCACAACCGGGGTGTCAGGAAGCCAGGTAGGTCTGCCTGAACCGGCGACTTGGTCAGGAACGGAGGAGGAGCAGGCACGACCCACGGTCGCAGCGGCTGTGGCCGCTGTCACCCGCAGTGGGAGTGCTGGAAGCCAAGGGGCCTTCCGGAGGTCCGATAGCTCTTCCCCTTCTGACCAAGTGGCAGCCGAGTCAGGTGGAGGCCAGGACACAGGTCCCGGGGTACTGACCGAAGATGTGACAGTCTCGTCGATTCTGGCCACATCTGGTCAGGGGTTTCAGGCAGCGTTAGAAGCTGACGACAGCCTGAAAGCTCTAAAGGAGCATGCGGCACAGCCTCCCTCGGACTCGGACCCGGAGCGAGTGGTCTGGGACCAAGGACGGCTGTACCGGGCCACGGTCCAGCAGGGTTCACCGGAGGCGTGGCCCAGGGACCGACAGTTGGTGGTACCCTATCCGTTCCGGACGGAGTTGTTGCGGATCGCACATGAGATTCCGATGGCCGGACACCTAGGGATCGCTAAGACCAAGGCCAGGTTAAACCAGCATTTCTACTGGCCAAAAATGGGGGCCGATGTGGCTGCCTACTGCCGTTCGTGTGAAACCTGTCAGAGAGTGGGGAAGGCGGGGCCACGCCCCAAAGCCCCACTGGTATCTCTGCCAATCATCGATGAGCCTTTCAGGAGGGTGGCTGTGGATCTGGTCGGCCCGCTGGCCATCCCCAGCAGCTCCGGGAAACGCTTCATACTGACGGTAGTGGACTATGCCACCCGGTACCCAGAAGCAGTGGCCTTGTCGTCCATTCGGGCTGACAAGGTGGCCACCGCATTGCTGGAGATTTTCTCCCGAGTGGGTTTTCCCCAGGAAATGCTCACTGACCGGGGGACCCAATTCATGTCCCAGCTGATGGAGGCCCTCTGTAAGCAAGTCCAGGTGCGACATCTGGTGGCCAGCCCGTACCATCCACAGACTAATGGCCTGTGCGAGCGGTTCAATGGCACCTTAAAGCAGATGTTTAAGATGTTGGTCGACTCCCATGGGCGTGACTGGGAGCGGTATCTCCCACACCTGTTATTTGCTTACCGGGAGGTTCCACAGGCCTCAACAGGATTCTCACCGTTTGAGCTCCTGTACGGGCGACGTGTGCGGGGCCCCCTGGCTCTGGTGAAAGAGGCTTGGGAAGGGGATTTGGCCACCCCTGGAGTGTCGGTTATCGAGTATGTCATGCGCTTCCGGGACAAAATGCAGGCCTTGACGCAACTGGTACACGACAATATGGCTCAAGCCCAGGCCGATCAGAAGCGTTGGTACGACCAGAACGCTTGTGAGAGGACCTACCAAGTGGGTCAAAAGGTGTGGGTACTGGTCCCCGTACCACAGGACAAGCTTCAGGCAGCCTGGGAAGGCCCATACCTCGTGTACCAGCAGCTCAACCCTGTGACGTACCTGGTCACCCTGGACCCTGCCCGTGGAAGGCGGAAGCCCTTCCATGTGAACATGATGAAGGCACATCATGAGCGGGAGGCATGTGCGCTCCCCGTGTGCAACCTGCCCGAGGAGGGAGAAGCGGAAACCCTCTTGGATATGCTAGCCCAGGTTAGGGCAGGCGGATCCATTGAGGATGTGGAGGTTGGCCACCAGCTCTTGGAGGACCAACGGTCCCAGCTGTGGGCCACCCTACACCCCTTCCGGGGGTTGTTTACCAACCAGCCCGGAAGGACTGACTTGGCTGTCCATCACGTGGACACTGGGGATCATCCCCCGATCCGGCGTTCAGCATATCGGGTCTCCCTGGAGGTGCAGCAACACATGCGCCAGGAGATTGACGAGATGCTGAAGCTGGGGGTGATCCAGGCATCCAACAGCGCTTGGGCCTCGCCTGTAGTCCTCGTCCCTAAGAAGGACCGAACCACTCGGTTCTGCGTGGACTACAGGGGGCTCAATGCGGTCACGGTCGCCGATGCGTACCCAATGCCACGCATCGATGACCTGCTCGATCAGTTGGCCGGGGCTCAGTACCTGACCATCATGGATCTGAGCCGGGGATATTGGCAGATCCCCCTGACTCGCAAGGCCAGGGAACGCTCTGCCTTTATTACCCCATTTGGACTGTACGAGTCCACGGTGATGCCATTCGGGATGAGGAATGCCCCTGCCACTTTCCAGCGGATGGTCAACACCCTGCTCAAGGGACTTGAAGGGTACGCGGCCGCGTACCTGGATGACATTGCCGTCTTCAGTCCCACCTGGGAGGACCACCTAGAGCATCTAGCCCAGGTGCTCAGGCGGATCCACCGGGCAGGTTTGACCATCAAGCCGGGAAAGTGTCAGCTGGCCATGAGCGAGGTCCAGTACCTCGGTCACCGGGTAGGTGGGAGAACACTGAAGCCCGAGCCTGAGAAAGTGGAAGCCATCGCATCCTGGCCCACCCCCAGGACCAAGAAGCAGGTGATGTCCTTCTTGGGGACCGCTGGGTACTATAGGAGGTTTGTTCCATGCTATAGTAGCCTGGCAAAGCCCTTGACGGACCTCACCAAGAAGAAGCTGCCCTCTGCAGTCGATTGGACAATGGACTGCGAGACAGCCTTCCGGGCCCTAAAGGACGCCCTGTCCAGCCCGCCCGTGCTACAGGCAGCCGACTTCACGCGGCCGTTTGTAGTACAGACCGACGCCAGTGACTTCGGCCTCGGTGCGGTGCTCAGCCAGGTGGACTCTGCGAGCCAAGAGCACCCAGTCTTGTACCTGAGCAGGAAGCTGTTACCAAGGGAAGTTGCCTATTCCACGATGGAGAAGGAGTGCCTGGCCATAGTGTGGGCCCTGCAGCGTCTGCAACCCTATCTATACGGGCGCCACTTCATCGTGGAGACGGACCACAATCCCCTCAGCTGGTTGCACACCGTCTCTGGGACGAATGGGCGATTGTTGCGATGGAGCCTTGCGCTCCAGCAATACAACTTCACCATTCGCCACAAAAGGGGCCGTGACCACGGTAACGCAGACGGGCTGTCCCGACAAGGAGAGGTCGCGGACGGGCGCACGGGGGAACACCGGAGTGTGCTGCCCCCTAGCGCCCTCAAAAGGGGGGAGGTGTGAGGTAAATCCGGAGATATGACGATAAATCATGACATTCAAGTATGTCAGGAAGCCCTCTCGTGGTGTCACCCCCCTTTCCTTCACACAACTGGTTTAGCAACAAACTCCATGGCCATGTCCTGTGATATGGAAATTAGGTGGCTTTAGGACAAAGGACACAGGATGACTCCCTGCCGTCACCCTGTAACAAGAGTTGTATCTCACTAGCAAGGCTATGGAAATAGCCAGACAGAACGACTCCAGTAAAAAATGGTTCATATCTCGCAAGCCATATTTCCGATAAATATGGCAACCATAAAAATGGTGTCTCCGCATGTGGACGATGCCGGCACCCCCTTTTTATGGGAGCAGGACATTGGGAAATGCCCCAGGCGTGATATCAGCCAATGGGGAACTGGCAGACAGGTCATGAGTCCCCTCGTTCTGTAGCTAAATTCATAACTGTCACAATGAGAGCATTGGCGTCCGCCTACGACGCTCCCAGGCAAAGTTATGGCCAATATCCCCTTTGCTGGATAATTCTGATCCATGCAGGGGGAGTGGCAGTGCTTCCCTGTGAGGTCACTAAGGTAGGAGGGGACCTGGATCTGCCCAGGTTGATAACCCTACTTTGGCCATTTTCCAGGGTTCTTCTCGCTGGGGGCACGTGCAGGAAACATCTGTGGGAGTTCCTGGAAACCTGGTCTACAGCGCCCCCCTGTGGCCAGACGCACAAGGTAACTGATTGAATTTGCATACCTGTTTGTAAACCATGCTTTATCTGTAACTGTACTCTGACATAACTGTATATTCTGTAGATTCCCTATTGTATATATTGTAGTTTCTAGTGTGCTTTAGGCGATTAAATTATATAATTAATCTTGGGCTGTTCTGTTATCTCGATCTTGAATCCCACGTCTGTGTGTTCGGCTAATAGTTACCGTGAAGCGGTTGGTGGCAGCGAGTTGTGCCAAGGATTATTGTGGGGAGGCCAGTGAGATTCGGGAAGATATTATATATTCCGCCCGCGGAGGTCGGGGGAATATATACCTTACTCTCACCGGGGACCCTTCAATAATCGGCATAAGTAGTATAGCGGCCTCCTTGCTTATTGTCGGGCAATTCCATAATTGGCCTGACTATAAGAGGGGCGCTAGAGAGCGCGTCACGTGCTCTGTCTGTCGGTCGGGAGGTATAAAGTAGGGGTGACCCCCACTTGTTACCCCCCGATTGTGACGTACTGGTAGCCAGCGCGGGGGATTTCTGAGTGACCCCCCCGGTGGTTTGTGACAGCGCTTTACATGCTACAATAAATCTTTCGATGTGTCGGCGGGGTCACGACGTAAGTGACGCACATCCGGCATCGTAAGTATGATTGTAGCGTGTAAAACCTCCGTGCAATTGCGATTGAACGAAAATCCGTTCATCGCATGCACGTCGTTCATTCCTCAAAAAATGATCGTGCGGTTGTGCAATGTTCCCATGGCAGCACACATCGCAGTGTGTGACACCCCGGGAACATTGAACGACAGCTTACCTCCATCCGCGGCTCCCGCCGACAATGCGGAAGGAAGGAAGTGGGCGGGATATTTAAGTCCCGCTAATCTCCGCCCCTCCGCTTCTATTGGCCGGCTGCCGTGTGACGTCGATGTGACGCCGAACGTCCCTCCCACTCCAGGAAGTGGACGTTCGCCGCCCACAGCGAGGTCGTATGGACGGGTAAGTATGTGTGACAGGGGTTAATTGTTTGTGCGGCACATTCAACAAATTGAATGTGCCGCACATACGATGGGGGCGGTTACGATCGCATACGATATCGTATGCGAAATCGTAACATGGAAAGCAGGCTTTAGTTTCTCTAATTTTCCAATTGCTCAATCATTTTTCAGTAAACTCCTGCTATCTGCATTTATGTCTTGGCCCGGACCTACTCATTGGCCCTTTGTCTGCTGTAAGCAACCAAACCCTTCACTAGTGCTGTTCACACTAAAAATGCAGCTGCAACCATATCTATCTTTTCTATTAGCAAGTATTCAGTTTGCCTGTGCATCTCTGCCTCTCTCAATCCTTCCAAAAGCCATCTGTCTGCTGATAAGCCCTTAACCATTTATTTGCTGCAAGCCTTGGACTGGCTATAGTGCAGCTCCTGTGAATGTCAATACTCTTGTCTCTGTGACTTTTGTGTACCTGCCGTCCAGCATATCCTGTTGTCCTGATCCTCGTTGATCCACATGCCATCTGGCAAGTACTGCTCACTGTACCATTGCCTACAGTCTGTATTGCTCACCGCGATCTATGGCTTATTGAATCCATCTCACCTGATGACCCCACAACAATGGGGTTGAATTGTAAGATCAGTTGTGTGGTGGTAATAACATGGGGTATATAGTATGTGGCCAAATACTCAAAGTTCTCACCAATTTTTGTATCTTTGGCCAGCCTAAAGGGGTTGTCCAGGTCTTAGGTATCTTTAGGAGAAGTGATCAATGTTGGTTGTTTCTAGGTCCCATAAAGTGATAGTTGTATCGGATTCAAGAACAGAAGCTGAAAGACCACCCTGTATGAAACTGGAATATGTGAGACACCAGTGGGATCCGGAAATTTGATGTTAACCTTTATATCCAATGTGAGTCTCAATAGTGTATTATCTAGGAATGGCTTGGAGCCTTCTTCAGGATCCAGTCTCTACTGCTACTGGGTGGTAAAAGATAATAAATAATATTACATTTTATGGCTGTCAAATTCCAGATCGAGCTGTTGATGGCGAGAGCCCTGCACGCCTGCCCTCCTGTAGGGTTAAGTCATTTAACATTTATTGGGCTATTGTCTATCGGCATACCAGTGCAACCAGTGATGGAGGGCAGTGACATTTTTTACATTCCCAACTGCTCATATTTTGCATTGACGTAACTGCTGCTTTGAATCTGGGCCATTGTGTGCACACACCATAGACACCCTAGACATCTGTAAGGTAATGGGATAGATTTTGTCCCTATCTCCTTATTTCCAAAAGTAATGAGCAGGTCCAATATCTCTTGTGTTTTTTGCACGTTGTTCTGTTCTCAGAAGCTCAGTTTCTATTCTCTTCTATAGGAACTGAGCTGCAGTACCTGAGAATGGCCACTACTCAGAAAGCAGAGTTGTCATATCCAGACTGTGTTTACTACTTCCAGACACTGTGAGACCTCGTAACCACTGATATTGATGACCTCTCCTAAGGAAAGTATCTAAGCGGTACTTTACACACTGCGACATGTTTACGTCCCGCTCAGCTCCGCCCCTCCGCTTCTATTGGCCGGCTGCCGCGTGACGTCGATGTGACGCCGAATGTCCCTCCCACTCCAGGAAGTGGACGTTCGCCGCACACAGCGGATAAGTACGTGTGACGGGGGATAATTGTTTGTGCGGCATGTTCAACAAATTGAATGTGCCGCACATACGATGGGGGCGTTGCAACGTGTAAAGCAGGTTTTAGGCCTCCTTCACACATCTGTGTCTCCAGTACATATGACGTCTGTTTTCACACGTACCGGAGACACGGACACATGTAGACCCATTAAATTCCATGGCTTTGTGCACACGTCTGTGTTTTCACAGTGATCGTTGATCGTGTGTCCTTGTGGAGCATACTTGTGTCCGTGTGGAGCATACTTGTGTCCTTGTGGAGCATACTTGTGTCCTTGTGGAGCATACTTGTGTCCGTGTGGAGCATACTTGTGTCCTTGTGGAGCATACTTGTGTCCTTGTGGAGCATACTTGTGTCCTTGTGGAGCATACTTGTGTCCGTGTGGAGCATACTTGTGTCCTTGTGGAGCATACTTGTGTCCTTGTGGAGCATACATGTCTCTGTTTGGAGCATACATGTGTCCATGTGTGCCACATGGCGACATGTCCGTTTTCTGCCTGAAGCGCTGGTGTCACATGGACCGCACACTGATGTGATCTGGGTGACACCTGCAGATAAGACACGTTATTTAAAAAAAAATAAAAAATTATAGTTACCTGTCTCCGATGATGCTGTTGCTTCCGGGGCCGCTAATTATGCTCATGAATATTCACTGCAATGATTACGGACCCGGAAGCAAGAGTGACAGCAGCACCGAAGACATGTAAGTATACCAGCTCATGCTGTCTGTGTGCTATCTGGATGTCATACGGATAGCACAGGGACAGCACACATAGAACACATACACAGACACATGGACAAAGATAATGGCCTGCCCCACGGACTGTCACACACGTGTGTTAAATGCACGGATGTGTGAAAGAGGCTGTAGAAAATGGTGGCAGGCCTCTAGCTACACCTGCCCCATCATTACACATCCATGAGCAAACTGAATTATAAATGTCTGTAGAGCCGGAGTCACACTTGTTAGTGACTTGCACGAGTCTCGCACCGCATCACCCGGCACGGCCGCACACTCTCCTGACAGGAGCGGGTTAGCTGCATGTATTTCTATGCAGCTGACTCACTCCTGTTAGGGCAGTGTGCAGCCATCCTGGGTGATGCAGTGCGAGACTCGTGCGAGTCACTTACAAGTGTGACTCCGGCCTAACTTGTCCGGAGAACTTGCAGCAGAATGTCTGGGTATTCCTCTAGCTCCTCCCCCTTCACCACAGAATGTTATGAGCACCAACTATCATCTCCTATCTCAGTAACGGGCAAGTCTTTCTTCACTAAATACAGATTTTACAGCTTACACCTGTAAATTGAGCGTGAAAATCAATCCAAGAGGAGGAAAGAAAAAAATTTGATTTCTCTGATAAAATATACCTCAAAGTTGCTTATGTCTGTAGGAACTATTGATTTGTGAAATAAAATTTTAAACAGGAGTTACTCTTATTTTCCCTAAAGGGCAATGCAGGATTTAAAAACTAAACACAAAAAAACATGGCTGCCTTCTTAAAAAATTGAGAACCACACCTGTCCATGAGCCGTTTTACCTCTCAGCTCCACCTAGGACTGAGCTGCCGTACTACACACATCCCATGGGCAGCTGGGGCACTATTTTTGGAAGATAACAACCTCATATATCTAATCGTGAGCCCATTAAATTGAGATATTTACTTGTCATGTTCTGTTGATCTTATTTAAAGTCGTATTCCCACCTCCAAGATCCTATCCCAATATGTAGTAGGTGTAATAATAATAAAAATATTAGGAAATACCTCCAATTAGAAATGTAATATAGTTCTCCTGATTAGCTATGTGACGTATCTCATGTGCAGGGCAGAAAATCTGCACTCAAATCTGCTATGTGGGCACAAAGCCTTATGGTCAGCAATGTCTTTTCTCTCTTTCTCCTGTAGAGTGTAAGCTCTTATGGTCAGCAGGGTGCTCTCTCTCCTGTAGAGTATAAGCTCCTTTGGTCAGTGGAGACCTCTCTTTCTCACTCCTTTAGAGTGTAAGCTCTTATGGTGAGCTGGGTCCTCTCTCTCTTCTGTAAAGTGTAAGCTTTAATAGTCACCGGTCCCTTCACTCTTGTCAGAGTTCCGGGATTTCCAGTTTTCTTCTGAAGGATCTTGCCCTTTGTTAACATGGAGTTTTCTGTTCTGTTGCCCTACTTCCTGTTCATCTGTTTAAAAGCCCGCCCCTAAGCTTAGTCTAGTTGCCTGAGTATACTGCTTCCTGTCTACTCCTGCCCTGCTGCTCTCATCTCCTGATTGCTGTTTGGATCCGGTTGAAACACCCGACACCAGCTCTGGACTTCACCTGTCTCATCAAGCTGTGCCCGGACTCCGTCTGCCGTCTCTGGTCAGCACTTCTGCCCGGTCCCTTCCGTTTCATATCCACCCTAGGACTCACATCACGTACGGATATTTTTGGACTATACCTGTTGCCCTTTCGTGTCCCGGCTGCTGCGCATTTAGGCCTTCTGGGGTGATCGCCAGACAGCCCCTGTATAGGGGTTCGCTTCTGGTGGTCTCCCTGGGGGAGTCCGGTGTGCGGTCCCAGGAATTCCCCTTTGCTCTGAACCCGGCAGTTATTTACTGTGTTTATGTTCTACTGTGTTTATGTTCTGTTCTGTGTACATATTGTTGGTTGCATATTATAAACGTCTTTGCACCAAGAACCCGTCTCTGGCTGTCATTGCCCTAACGCAATCGAAATCCTCAGTTCATACAATAGTATTACAACTCTTCTGCAGAGTGTAAGCTCTTATGATCTGCAGGGGTGGACTATGTGTAAGCACTTATGGTCAGCAATGTCCTTTCTCTCTCTTGTAGAGTGTAACCTCTTATGGTCAGTAGGGTCCTCTTGCTCTCCTGTAGAGTGTAAACTGTTATGGTCAGTGGGGTTCTCTCTGTCTCCTGTAGAGTGAAAGCTCTTATGGTCAGTGGGGTACTCTCTCTATTGCTCCTGTAGAGTGTAAGTTTTTCTGGTCAGCAGGGTCCTCTCTCTCTCGTAGAGTGTAACCTCTTTTGGTCAGCAGGGTCCTCTCTTGCTCTCCTGTAAAGTGTAACCTCCTATGGTTGGTGGGGTCATCTCTTACTTTCCTGTAGAGTGTAACCTCCTATGGTTGGTGGGGTCATCTCTTACTTTCCTGTAGAGTGTAACCTCCTATGGTTGGTGGGGTCATCTCTTCCTTTCCTGTAGAGTGTAACCTCCTATGGTTGGTGGGGTCATCTCTTACTTTCCTGTAGAGTGTAACCTCCTATGGTTGGTGGGGTCATCTCTTTCTTTCCTGTAGAGTGTAACCTCTTATGGTCAGTGGGGTCCTCTTGCTCTCCTGTAGAGTGTAAGCTCTTATGGTCAGTGGGGTCCTCTCTCTTTCTCCTGTAGAATGTGACCTCTTATGGTCAGCGGGGTCCTCTTGCTCTCCTGTAGAGTGTAAGCTCTTATGGTCAGTGGGGACCTCTCTCTCTCCTGTAGAGTGTAAGCTCTTATGGTCAGTGGGGACCTCTCTCTCTCCTGTAGAATGTAAGCTCTTATGGTCAGTGGCGTCCTCTTTCTCTTGCTCCTGTAGAGTGTAAGCTCTTATGGTCAGTGGGGTCCTCTCTCGCTTTCCTGTAGAGTGTAACCTCCTATGGTTGGTGGGGTCTTCTCTCACTTTCCTGTAGAGTATAAGCTCTTATGGTCAGTGGGGTCCTCTTTCTTTCTTTCTCCTGTAGAGTGTAACCACTTACGGTCAGCCGGGTCCTTCTCTCATGTATTGTGTATAATCTCTTATTATGATCAGCGGGTCCTCTTTTTCCTTTAGAGTGTAAGCTCTTATGGTCAGTGGGTCCTCTCTCCTCTCCTCCACGTGTATTTTCCGAGTAATTACAAACTTTCCGATATTGAAATTCGTGCACATTTATTCACCGTGTATCAAATTTTTGGTCTAATTTGGTAAAGCCGGTGACTTCAAACTTCAAAAGCTCATTTGTGACCAGGACTGTTGAGCATCTAGAATTCTACATCAGAGGATGAGGGGATGCTATACAGTGGTAGATACACCCTCTCCTGACTTTTGAGATGTTTCTACCATCAATTTCTAAATATGTTATTTTTTTTGTTTAACGTTCAACTTCTGATCTGTGTTCTGTTTTCTCTGATGAATCAAATACGGTTGTAAGAGATTTCCGAACCATTGTATTTTTGTTTTTTTAGCAATGAACACAATGTCCCATCTTTTTGGGAAATGGGGTTGTAGTTCTCCTCAGCACAAGGCATCCTGTAGGTTGGTATATATTGCAATATGAAACTTACAGTGTCAGCGGCACTATAGCACCACTCCGTGTTGGTAAATAGTCCAAATAACCATAAGTCAACTTACGGAATAATGTAAACCTTGTTCTGCTGATATTCTCCAGAATGGAATCCATTGAAATCTAATATATTTTGGCCTGCAATGTAAGCCTCATATAACTGAAGGGTGATATATATCGCTCCAGTAACTGCGGGGAATTTGCTTGTAAACCTGGAGTCATAAAGCGCAACTGCGAAATACATTCCAGGGTGACTTTCCATATTATTCAATGGTTGGTCGTGTTGTTGTTGGATTCCTCCGTCTGCTTGTGTTCTCGTGGTGCCAGGGACAGTTATGCTCGAACGTCGATTCAAGGGGCCATTTATCTCTCAGCAGTTGCAGGATAACTGGATATATTAAAAAAATGTGCGTCTACCTGTCAACAAGTCTTCATCCCATTTTCCCCATATTTGTGTTTGACATGTGTTAATGTTCTCTTTCCTTCCGGGAGATAGAAAATTTGCATGTTTGCGACGTGCAAAGAAGGCCAAAAATAATCTGTCGCCTTTGGGGTGCACCGAATCAAGTGATTAAACAAATATATAAAATTTATATTATTGCAAAAGTCTTCACGCCCCTTTAAAAATTTAAATACACAATTAAATCTCATGTGCATGGCTGTAATAATGCTCTAAATCAGCACTGCTTTTATGGAAAAATTGCACACTACAGTACATGTATAACAAATACTGTATAAAGGGACCAAAACTACCCAACAAAGGGGACAATGGTGAAGTATTCCTATCTTTACAGGTGGATGTTGTCAGATAGTGCTTACAAAAATAAGCACTTTTGCAATTTACTGCTTATTAAAATTTGCAACTGTTCTTGAGATATTAACACTTACAGTTTGTTGTTTGTTGGCTAAGAGACCGACCACTTCTGTTGTCTAGCATGTAAGCAATACACTTAGGCTAGACGAGATGGTAAAAACCTGTATAATTGAGTCTGTCTAGCATTAAAACAAGAGCTTACAAGCTCATAAGAAAAGAGCTTGTAAGCACTGCATGCTGTATGTTATACTGTCTGGCAGTTGTGGTCAGTTCTTTTGTGATAATAGGTAATATCTCAACAATGAAAAATGTTTAATAATCAGTAAATTGCAAAATTGCTTGCATTGCCAACACTATCAGACTATACCAATTTAGGAACATGGGAATAGCCCTTGTTATATAGAGGAAAAGTAAGCAAAAGTTTGTGCACCCTGTCACTATAGACAATAATACTCCGTTTGGTAAAGATAATAGTCTCCCTAAAATTAAGAGCCTTTTTCTTGTTTTGGGGGGATTTTTTTGCACCTTTCCATTTGACGCTGTCATGCTATTTTACATATATTAGTTTTATATTTGAAGAGTACGTTTTTTCCTAGTGATGCTGTCCCTCTATTATTCCTCCTGTCAATGTCAGTGTCACACAGTGTTTGGCTCTAAACTCGCCGAGTGTCATGGTGGCATCAAACACTGTTCATATCAAAGACTGTGACACTCCTCACTATACTTACTCTGATGCTTCTGAATTGCACAGGCAGGCTCAGGCGTCGACCAGCTGTGGGCTCATTAGTGATCTGACTAGTAGGAGTTAATTTCTGCTAGCCTGTTGTTTACCTTTTGGATCACATGTTGAGGGAGACCTATCACAGTTACTCTCCGCCTTTTTAAGATGGAGGAACTTGTCTTCCCATGCTGACTATAGCTTTCTGCTACAGCGGTCCGTGTGCTGTTGTGTTCCAGTAACTGGTGATTTACAGCGTGTATCTTGGTATGCTGTGGAATTCCTCCTGTTATCTGGTTATTTCCTTCCTGCTTTAGTGTTCCTTCTTATCACTTGTCTAATTACTCTGTGTGAGTGTGCTGTGCGATAGAGTTTTGGTTTCCCCTGTTTATCTATCACTGTTGGTGTTACCATGCTCCTGTGCTGGCCTCCTTTCCCCAGGGTATAGAGGGAGAGGGTAGTAGATCAGGGCTGGCCAGAAGCAGGGGTAAGAAGGTGGTTCAGACATCCTCACCATGAGAGGTAACTCTGAGATAAAGGATAGCCAGGGCCACCCTAGCCTGAAGGTCAGCTGAAGAGCACCTATTTTCCTGCTAACTCCTAAGACATCAGGACAGTTTAGGAGCCCCCCATCCCTCGTTATCCTGCAGTCACATCCTGACAGTTGTGTTATCAGAGGTACCATTATCCTTCCCCCATGCTTTACCCTACAGGCTAATCAGGGAGTGCCTAGAGAACTGACTTCCATAGGGACAGCACAACCTCTAGTGAGAATAAGGTGCAAATCTCAAGTATTGCACCAGGCTTTTGTTGGTATATGCAACAGATGAGGACTTCTTTATCTGTGTGAAGGAGGACTTTATGCTGATCTAACAGTAGATGGCGATGTTGTGTAAAGTTTCCTTGCTCACTGTATTGTAAAAAGTCTCTTGTTCTTCCTGGTTTTGGTTTCTTTTCCTGATGCAATGCTGTATGATTGTGCAAATTTTTACCTCATGTTCTGAGAAGTAAAGAGCTTGTTATCCCATGTAATCTGCTCTGTGAACTTTCTTCTGCAACTGGGAAGCTAGAAGCTGTGCAGCAGCTTTTACCCTAGGTGTCATTTCTTTTGCGTTAGATGATGCACTCATATTTCCGTGAGTAATGTCTCTATGTTATTTGTATATTGTATCATTCAGCTGCTTTAATTATGATATAATTGCATTCGCTCCATTTCTGCCATTCTCTGACAGTTCTTTCCTTAGTGACTCCCCCTAATGAGTTGCATATTGATGACATGAAGACTCCAGACTGTGTCTACTTCTCATATTCCTGTAGGTATAACAGCGTGCACACTTACAGACGCAGCAGGGCCGAGCATGCTAACAAAGAGCGGATCAGGGCAAATTAAGCAATTTATATTTCTTCTTTATTTTTAAACTAGTGTCTTATTTAAAATGAACCCTCCCCCCCCGCCTTCACCTCCTCCAGCAAGTCTTAGGAAATAATTTGTCAATCTAGCCCCCTGCTACGCTCACCTAATGTATAAAAAATGAAAAGGCCTTTTATATGGTAACCATGTGGGATATTGGTATTTTTTTCTAAGTAGCTTGAATTTATTTGTTAAGAAGCTCAGGGCAGTTATATAGCGATTAGTGTTGAGCGAGCATGCTTGTTACTACTCGGTACTCGCACGAGTATCACTGCACTCGGGCTACTCGGCGGGGACCGAGTAATCTCGCGATACTCATGCTGTACTCGTGGTCTTCATCCCTGCATGTTGTCGCTCTTTTGAGAGCCAGCCCTCATGCAGGGATTGGCTGGCAGACCACTGCAATGCCACAGCCCTGTTAGTTGTGGAATTGCAGTGATTGGCCGGCCTGCACAGCGTGACCGAGCCTTTATACCGGCCGGCGCGCTGTGCTCTGCTCACAGCTATCCAGACAGTCAGTGCAGGGAGAGTGTCGCTGCTTCAGGGAAAGGTTTGCGGCCCTTTATAGCTATTTCCGTAGCAGGGCTGCAAACAGTGTGACCAGAAGTCCTTCTCAGGACTATTGTAGTTGTATACAGGCAGGCAGGGTATAGCCAGGTCGGAGTACAGTAGCAGAGTCCTTCTCAGGACTATTGTTGCTGTATACAGGCAGGGCAGGCAGGGTATATAGCCATTCCTAGTGGTGACCGTATACCAGCCTTCATCATATCTGGGGCTGGTGTACACAGTCTAAAACAGTCCTGATAGTGTCAGACTTCTCAGTAATTGTCGCTCCTAAAAACCTGTTAGGTTCTTAGTGCGTCCGTGCTTGCATTTAAAAACCGCACGTGTGTGCCTGTCGGTGGCAGCGTACAGGTGCACGTTTTGCACAAACCAGTATATAACGCACAAGTCTAGTGAATAATACACGTCAGCAGTGTCTGATAGTGTCAAACTTCTCAGTAATTGTCGCTCCTAAAAACCTGTTAGGTTCTTATTGCGTCCGTGCTTGCATTTAAAAACCGCACGTGTGTGGCAGTCGGTGGCAGCGTCAGGCTCCACATTGTCCCTGGATAGAGACGTGCATGATGGCCTGTAAACCTGAAGTGCCCATTGTAAGGAAGTGGGTCTATTGTAGTATAGCCCTTAGACAGGGCAGCCAAAAATTTGGAGGCTCCACATTGTCCCTGGATAGAGACGTGCATGAGGGCCTGTAAACCTGAAGTGCCCATTGTAAGGAAGTGGGTCTATTGTAGTATAGCCCTTAGGCAGGGCAGCCAAAAATTGGGAGGCTCCACATTGTCCCTGGATAGAGACGTGCATGATGGTCTGTAAACCTGAAGTGCCCATTGTAAGGAAGTGGGTCTATTGTAGTATAGCCCTTTGGCAGGGCAGCCAAAAATTGGGAGGCTCCACATTGTCCCTGGATAGAGACGTGCATGAGGGCCTCAAAACATTGTTCCCATTGCAAAGGAGCGGGTCTCCTGTCGTTGTAATGCCCATTCTGAAAGAATGGGCGAAAAAATTTGCCACTGGGGGTATACCTGAAACAACGGCCTAACTATTGTAACGGTCATCATGGTGGCGCATGAGGAGAAGGAGGAGCAGTCCAGCGATTAGCCAAAGTCCAGAAGTGTGTACCCATGGGTGAGTGGAGGTACATGTCAAATTCCCGTTACAAACTTTAAATTCCGCTGTCATTTGCTGGTGGTGTGGTGAAGTCTGGCCCAATCCAACCCTTGTTCATCTTGATCAGAGTCAGCCTGTCAGCATTTTCAGTTGACAGGCGGGTGCGTTTATCTGTAATGATTCCACCTGCGGCACTAAAAACACGCTCTGACAAAACGCTAGCGGCAGGGCAGGCCAGGACTTCCAAGGCATAGAGAGCCAATTCATGTCACGTGTACAGCTTGGATACCCAATAATTGTAAGGCACAGAGGAATGTCGGAGTACAGTTGTTCGATCTGCAAGGTACTCCTTGAGCCTCTGGGCAAACTTAGAATTTCTTGTGGCACTACCCCTCACCTCAGGGGCTGTGGTATGTGAGGGGCTGAGAAAACTGTCCCACATCTTAAAGACTGTTCCCCTACCTCTGGCGGGTTGGACTTGTGCCCCTCTCGGCTGTACGCCTTGGTTGTCCACTGATTCCTGACCTATGCCGCTAGCCTTTTGTGAGGGGAATGCTTTGCCTACTTCCGTGACTATGGACTTCTGGAACTGCTGCATTTTGCCTGACCTCTCCGCCTCGGGAATAAGAGACATAAAGTTCTCCTTTTAGCGTGGGTCTAACAGTGTTACCAACCAGTAATGATTGTCGGCAACAATGTTCTTAACGCGAGGGTCACGAGACAGGCAGCTTACCATAAAGTCAGCCATGTGCGCCAGACTCTTAACAGCCATCACTTCAGTATCCTGACCAACACGATGACTGAACATGCTGTTCTCCTCCTCCTCCTCCTCCTCATCATCATCTACCCTGTCCTCTGGCCAGCCACGCTGAACCGAGGATATGACTGCATGTCATATCCTCAATTTGGCCGGAGAGTTGCTCCATGTCTTCATCCTCCTCCTCATAACAGAGAGTGATAGAAGAAGGGTCTTAATTCCGCACCAAGGACTCAAAGGATCCAGGAAGAGATTAATGTTTCTTTAATAACATGCACAAGTCTACGTGTTTCTGGAGACACAGCTCCCTTCATCAGGACATTGGCAAGAGAACATCAAAAAATGATGTTTTTTGATGTTCTCTTGCCAATGTCCTGATGAAGGGAGCTGTGTCTCCAGAAACGCGTAGACTTGTGCATGTTATTAAAGAAACATTAATCTCTTCCTGGATCCTTTGAGTCCTTGGCGCGGAATTAAGACCCTTCTTCTATCACTCTCTGTTATCAGCCAACTTTGGGACTTCTGCCTGGACCTGGATCTTATATATGCCTGTATAGTGGTTGTGACTGGCACAACCATTATAGGTGAGTGTGTTTTTATTACATATCTTCCTCCCCTTTTTTGGGGTAAGACCCTATTGCGCTTTTCTTTCCACAGTTTCTCATTTTCATCCTCCTCCTCGTCATAGTCCTCCACTGCACGTTGTGATGAGACGAGGCTCGGCTGTGTGTTATCACCCACACCCACTACTGTTTCTTGCTCCAATTCATCACTCTCCGCCTGCAATGCATCATGTTTGTTTTTGAGCAGAGACCGTTTTAGAAGGCAGAGAAGCGGTATGGTGACGGTAATAATGTCGTCATCGCCGCTCACCATCTTGGTGGAGTCCTCAAAGTTTTGGAGGATGGTACATAGGTCGGACATCCATCTCCACTCCTCAGGTGTTATGTGTGGAGTTTGACCCATTTCCCGACGGCTTAGGTGATGCAGGTACTCAACAACTGCCCTCTTCTGCTCACATATCCTGACCAACATGTGCAGAGTTGAATTCCAACACGTGGGGACATCACACACCAGTCTGTGAGCCGGAAGATGCAAATGGCGCTGAAAGCCGGCAAGGCCGGCTGAAGCAGTAGGTGACTTTCGAAAATGTGCAGACAGGTGGCGAACTTTTACCAGCAGATCAGACAGCTCTGGGTATGACTTTAGAAACCGCTGAACCACGAGGTTGAGCACATGGGCCACGCATGGAACATGTGTCAGCTGGCCTCGCCTTAAAGCCGCCACCAGGTTCCGGCCATTGTCACACACGACCTTTCCTGGCTTTAGGTTCAGAGGTGTGAGCCAGTGATCTGCCTGCTGTTTCAGAGCTGTCCACACCTCTTCTGCATTGTGGGGTTTGTCACCTATGCAGATTAGCTTCAGCACAGCCTGTTGCCGCTTCGCCGAGGCAGTGCTGCAGTGCTTCCAGCTTGGGACTGGTGTGGAGGGTAAAGTGGATGAGGATGCGCAGGAGGAGGAGGAGGCTGAGGAGCATGACATTCCGGAGCTGTAGAGTGTGGGTGAAACCCTGACTGAGGTAGGGCCTGCAAACCTTGGTGTGGGAAGGATGTGTTCCGTCCCTTGCTCAGACTGGGTCCCAGCTTCCACAATATTAACCCAGTGTGCCGTCAACGAGATGTAGCGGCCTTGCCCACAAGCACTTGTCCACGTGTCTGTGGTTAGGTGGACTTTGGCTGAAACAGCATTGTTCAGGGCACGTGTGATGTTTTGTGACACGTGGTTATGCAATGCGGGGACGGCACACCGGGAGAAATAGTGGCGGCTGGGGACCGAGTAACGTGGGACAGCTGCCGCCATCAGGTCGCGGAATGCTTCTGTCTCCACCAGCCTAAAAGGCAACATTTCCAGTGCAAGCAGTCACGAAATGTTAGCATTTAGAAGTGTGGCATGTGGGGCGTTGGCAGTGTATTTGCGCCTGCGTTCAAAGGTTTGCTGAATGGATAACTGAACGCTGCGCTGGGACAAGGACATGCTTGATGATGGTGTTATTTCTGCGTGGGCAACTGCAGGTGCAGGGCCGGAGGAGGCTTGTTCGCGGGCAGCATGGACAGGGGATTGGCTCGCATGCACAACAAGCGAAGACGCAGCAGTGACATCACCAAGCACTGCTCCTCGACTTTGTTGTACATCCCACAAAGTCGGGTGCTTGGCTGACATGTGCCTGATCATGCTGGTGGTAGTCAGGCTGCTAGTTTTGGTACCCCTGCTGATGCTGGCACGGCAGGTGTTGCAAATGGCCTTTTTAGAATCAACTGGAGCCAACTTAAAAAACTGCCAGACTCGGGAAGACCTAACATTTGTACAGGCACCTTGTGTTGTGTTGTTGTTCCGGGGAACGGTTGCCTGACTTCTGCCTGGGGCCACCACCCTGCTTCTTACTGCCTGTTGGGATGCTACGCCTCCCTCCCCCTATACAGTGCTGTCCTCGCTCTGCATATCCTCCTGCCAGGTTGGGTCAGTTACTGGATCATCCACCACGTCGTCTTCCTCTTCCGCACCCTGCTCCTCCTCCTGACTTCCTGACAATTGTGTCTCATCATCGTCCACCCCTTGTTGAGACACATTGCCAACTTCGTGAGAACGTGTCTGCTCAAATATTTGGGCATCTGTACATACAATCTCGTCATGACCCACTTCAACAGGAGCTGGCGAGAGGCCAGAATGTGTGAATGGAAACGTGAACAGCTCTTCCGAGTGTCCGTGGACGTGTACTCGGCCTGGTGGTAGGAAGGAGGATCAGGTTCTGAAATGTGTGGTGCAGTATCACGGCTACTGACACTTGACCGTGTGGAAGACAGAGTGTTTGTGGTGGTGCCAATCTGACTGGAAGCATTATCCGCTATTCAACTAACAACCTGTTGACACTGGTCTTGGTTCAAGAGCGGTGTACTGCTGCGGTCCCCAAGAATTTGGGACAGGATGTGCGAGCGAGTAGATGTGGCCCTTTGTTGTGGCGAAATTAGAGCTTGCACACGACCTCGGTCTCTGCCTGTACCACTATCACGTCCACTTCCTTGTTCGTTGCCAACGCCCTTGCGCATTTTGCAATGCTGTGCTGATGTGTATTCACTAGACTTGTGCGTTATATCCAAGTTTGTGCAAAACGCACACAAGTGCACCTGTACGCTGCCACCGACAAGCACACACGTGCGGTTTTTAAATGCAAGCACGGAGGCACTAAGAACCTAACAGGTCTCTATCCAGGGACAATGTGGAGCCTCCCAATTTTTGGCTGCCCTGCCAAAGGGCTATACTACAATAGTCCCACTTCCTTACAATGGGCACTTCTGGTTTACAGGCCATCAGGCACGTCTCTATCCAGGGACAATGTGGAGCCTCCCAATTTTTGGCTGCCCTGCCAAAGGGCTATACTACAATAGTCCCACTTCGTTACAATGGGCACTTCTGGTTTACAGGCCATCATGCACGTCTCTATCCAGGGACAATGTGGAGCCTCCCAATTTTTGGCTGCCCTGCCAAAGGGCTATACTACAATAGTCCCACTTCCTTACAATGGGCACTTCTGGTTTACAGGCCATCAGGCACGTCTCTATCCAGGGACAATGTGGAGCCTCCCAATTTTTGGCTGCCCTGCCAAAGGGCTATACTACAATAGTCCCACTTCGTTACAATGGGCACTTCTGGTTTACAGGCCATCATGCACGTCTCTATCCAGGGACAACGTGGAGCCTCCCAATTTTTGGCTGCCCTGTCTAAGGGCTATACTACAATAGACCCACTTCCTGACAATGGACACTTCAGGTTTACAGGCCATCATGCACGTCTCTATCCAGGGACAATGTGGAGCCTCACAATTTTTGGCTGCCCTGCCTAAGGGCTATACTACAATAGACCCACTTCCTTACAATGGGCACTTCTGGTTTACAGGCCCTCATGCACGTCTCTATCCAGGGACAACGTGGAGCCTCCCAATTTTTGGCTGCCCTGCCAAAGGGCTATACTACAATAGTCCCACTTCGTTACAATGGGCACTTCTGGTTTACAGGCCATCAGGCACGTCTCTATCCAGAGACAATGTGGAGCCTCCCAATTTTTGGCTGCCCTGCCAAAGGGCTATACTACAATAGTCCCACTTCGTTACAATGGGCACTTCTGGTTTACAGGCCATCAGGCACGTCTCTATCCAGGGACAACGTGGAGCCTCCCAATTTTTGGCTGCCCTGCCAAAGGGCTATACTACAATAGTCCCACTTCGTTACAATGGGCACTTCAGGTTTACAGGCCCTCATGCACGTCTCTATCCAGGGACAATGTGGAGCCTCCCAATTTTTGGCTGCCCTGCCAAAGGGCTATACTACAATAGTCCCACTTCGTTACAATGGGCACTTCTGGTTTACAGGCCATCATGCACGTCTCTATCCAGGGACAATGTGGAGCCTCCCAATTTTTGGCTGCCCTGCCTAAGGGCTATACTACAATAGACCCACTTCCTTACAATGGGCACTTCTGGTTTACAGGCCCTCATGCACGTCTCTATCCAGGGACAACGTGGAGTCTCCCAATTTTTGGCTGCCCTGCCAAAGGGCTATACTACAATAGTCCCACTTCGTTACAATGGGCACTTCTGGTTTACAGGCCATCATGCACGTCTCTATCCAGGGACAATGTGGAGCCTCCCAATTTTTGGCTGCCCTGCCTAAGGGCTATACTACAATAGACCCACTTCCTTACAATGGGCACTTCAGGTTTACAGGCCCTCATGCACGTCTCTATCCAGGGACAACGTGGAGCCTCCCAATTTTTGGCTGCCCTGCCTAAGGGCTATACTACAATAGACCCACTTCCTTACAATGGGCACTTCAGGTTTACAGGCCCTCATGCACGTCTCTATCCAGGGACAATGTGGAGCCTCCCAATTTTTGGCTGCCCTGCCTAAGGGCTATACTACAATAGACCCACTTCCTTACAATGGGCACTTCAGGTTT